>NC_090023.1:116077842-116391365 GCF_037176765.1 Anolis sagrei | reverse complement strand
ATTTTTCAGAGGCCATGGTCTTTAATGCCTTATTTCAAGATATTTTTTTCTGATATGATTTATTTATATTTATTTCTAACATTTACACCACTTTTTCTCCAAGGTGTTCACATCAGCTCACATATTTTCTCCGCTTCATCCTCACAACCACCCTCTAAAATACCCTGTATCCTCATGTATATTAGTCAAAAATCAGCCCAAAAACCTGGGTCAATTTATCCACTGGTCAGTGTGAGTACTGTATCTTATTTTTTAAATGGAAGCAATGCCCTCTGAATTAGCATTGGTTCTTTCCCCTTTCTGCAGAATGACCCTTGACTGAGGGTTACAGACAGGACTTTAATGAGTGCCAATTGGGTTAAAAAGTCTGAATGAGTCCACATTACAGTCTACTCATGCTTTTTTTGGGGGGGGGGGGTGTTCAGATACCTTACTGGACCTTCCAGCAGGGCATCTGGACACAAAAGCACCCCTCCCCAGGAAAGACTTAAAAAGAAAAATACTCATTTTCCTGCTGCCAGCCCTCTCCTGGCACATAGAAATGACACACCCAAGAAGGAGAGGAGGAAAAGCTTTTAAAGGGGTGTTGGAGAGGGGTGGAGCTGTCTTCAGTTTTTCAAGCTCCAGGAACTATGACCCGTCGCAAACTCTGTTCCTGCGAGAGAAAACCTTGCTAGCATGTTCCTGACGTCACGAGACTCCGCCTCTCTCCCCGCCCCTTTCTCTGCCCCTTTCTCCATGCGAGCGTGGTTTTTCCTTTGCTAGGGCAGCATTGCCCGCATTTTCTCTCAGTTGGCAGAATTCAACTGAGAGAAAATGCGGGCAATGCTGCCCTAGCAAAGGAAAAATCACGCTCGCAAAGAGAAAGGGGCGGAGAAAGGGGCGGGGAGAGAGGTGCAGGCTCATGACGTCAGGGACTTGCTAGCAAGGTTTTCTCCAGCAGGAACCTAGTTTGCGACGGGCCTTAAAAGTCCTAAGACAGCTGTGTGAATTGGGTCCAGAAGTCACACGACAGGCCCAATCCACGCAGTGCCCATAGCTTGAAAGTCCCAGGTCTTCCAGCTGTCAAATTACTTTGGCACAAAGCAGAGATTTCTTGCTCTGTGCCAAAAAAAAAAATCATTTTTACCTGAGACATCATTTGGATGCCCCACGTAAAAATGCAGACACACATTCATATAAGGAGCTGTGTGGATGTGGCCTGGTACATGGGTCATATCAAAATTCATAATTTTGGCCCCAAAACCTACCCTTGACTTTTAATAAGACTTTGTTTTATAGAGGAGTCTCTAGATCAGTGGTTCTCAACCTGTGGGTCCACATATGTTTTGGTCTTCAGCTCCCAGAAGTATAGCCTACATTACCTATTGGTTGTGGTGGTCTGCCATCCCAATCCCAGCTATAGCAGATCCTGCCTAGCTTCCAAGGTCAGATGGGATCTTCTTCTGAAGTATAGCCTACATCAGTGGTTCTCAACCTGGGGGTCACCAGATGTTTTGGCCTTCAACTTCCAGAAAGCACAGCAGCTGGTAAACTGGCTGGGATTTCTGGGAGTTGTCAGCCAAAACGTCTGGGGACCCACAGGTTGAGAACCACTGCTCTAGATGGTAAGTTAAGCAAGTGTTTGGCAAATGTCACTAAGTAAATTTGGTAGCTGAGTGGAAATTTTGTAGCTTTCATTCAGTCCTGCTTAACACATTATCCCATGTTAGTTCCTGTTTTTCTTAGTAATTATCCTGAGTTTCTGGGTATGAAAATATATTCCACAACGTCCTTCATCACAAACATTTCTCAAGAATTAATTATCTTAGGTCTTCCTCATGGATTAATTTGCAAGTTCTAAGGATTTTATCACACAACGCTTGTGAAACAATAGTATCATAGGATAATGGCATCTTTTGGGTGTTACTACTTACACAATACCATGCCTCTCCTATACCTGTTTCATATTGCACCCATTCCTGGAGCCCCTTTTTAATTGATGGGTAAGTAGTACAATATAATCTGAGTCCAGGTTCTCCTCTGCACTAAAGAGCCTAGTATTTTACTAGCCCCCACCACCAACACCAACACCTTGGGTGCATCTACACTGTAGCATTATGCAGTTTGACATCACTTCACCTGCCATTGGTCAATGCTATTCAATAATGGGAGTTATAGTTCTACAAGGTCTTTTCCCTCACCAAACTATGACTTCCATGATTCCATGGCATTGAACCATAGCAGTTCAAATGGTACCAGCTTCATTAATTCTACAGTGTAGATGCAGCCTTGGTCAGTCCTGCTGCTTGTGTCTATTAGAATGTTTAGTTGAATTCCCCAAGGCAGATGCCCAAGATTATTGACTATCTTGTTGCTTCTCCGGTGAATGTAACATTTTATTTTCTCACAGACTTCTGCTTCTTTTGAAACTTTTATGATGCTTTTTGATGTGCCTTCATTCTATGTTATGCCAATAACACCGTTAAAAACTACTCATAATTTCTCCTGAGTTTTGAGGCCTTTGCATTACATACTGTTGTATTTTGACCATTGTAACAGCCTCCTCCCAATATGTTAGGATGTGAATGTGTATTAAGAATCCATCTATCTGCCACTCCATGAGCCCATTCACACCAAAGAGTTTTAGCATTATTGTTCCACTATAGCTGTCCAAACAATATCATGAGTTGCCATATATTCAATCAGAAGACTTCATCATTGTGCCCTCTTTGTATTCCACTCAGACAGCCATTTCAGTGGTGTCCAATCCGATATGGGAGGCATACCAGCAATTGTGAGAATATGAATGTATATGCAAAATATATATTATTTGATGAGGAGATGGGAATGAACCTTCCAAGCAGTTGTCCGTATACTTTGAAACTCCCTCCTGTTTGTGTTTCCAGTCAGCCCCCAGCTGATAAGAGCAGCAGAGAAAAAATGGGGGGGGGGGGGGGGACAACAGAAGCCTACAAGAACCTCCTCTGTTTGAGTGCAGAAATAACCCAGAAGGTTAGAGCTTTTACACCCAGCGTTCCTGCTTTACCTCCTTTCTGGGCTACAGTATAAAAAAACATTATCTCTAGAAATCTCTAGAAAATCTCCAGTGTGTCTCTAAGGTTTAACTGCTACAGTTTTGCTTTGCCTTGCTGGGGTCCAATGGAGGGAAGATCCATTGTTCCTGCCTCTTCACAGACTCAAGCCCATTGCTTTCCATGACTCATGGGGTTCTACCTGCCAGTGCCATCTACCCCAGCTGTGGAGTCCACTGGAGCTGAGCAAATCAATGCCCTCTGCTTAGAGAAGAACAGCAGATTTTGCTACTCCTGCTGTTCCATTGGCTGGGTTTTATCTCTTCGGCTGGATGGAGAGTTTATTTGCATTCTGTTTAAATTGTGTTGGGTACTGTTGTGTGTATGAAAATTCCTATCAGTTCATTTGAGTGGATGTGAAATGTTCTCAGACCGATGTGCAGTTGACAGTGTGAGTACCAGCTGAGGGACTGCTGGGAGGATTATATGGAGCCACCTAGCGACAAGGCAGCAACCTAGTATGAATAGGGTTCTGATGGACTAGCCAGCTGATCGGTCTGATTGATTGGGAACCACATCCATTGACTGGCAGCGTGTGCTAAGTATTGTTTTATTTTGCTATTAATTGTTATAAAAACAGCACATTGGGTAGATAGTGATACTGGTTGCTCTTGTACTATTACACCAGCTGATTGTGAGAGAGACAGCTAAAGGATTGGGTAGCAGTGAGACAGTTGCCCAGAACCATCTAGTTGGCTACAAGGCAGCCCCTGGTGGGGGTGGGGTGCTGTTAGAGTGACTAACTAATTGCTTGGTTAATTAGGAATACAACCATCGACTGTGTGTTGTGTTTTTGTATTAATGTCTTATAATTTGTCTTTTATGTTTACATTTTTTTTTTGTTTTCAGTTGTCTCTTTGGCCCTGTATTGTTTGTTTTTAATTCAATATATTCAGGACCTGGGGCAGCAATACAAGTCATACAAGGCAGAGCAAGATATGGCCATGGCAGTCACATGCCTTTATAGAGGCAAGGAGAGAAAGGTCTTTAATACTTATCTCACCTTCCAGTCACCCTGCCAGCCTGGGGAACTTGGAAAGTGAGCCAGACCACCCACAAACCTTCACCTCGCTCTTAAGCAAAGCCAGGTCAGTGAAAAATAAGACTCATATCATCTATGATCTCATCAAAGATGAAGGAGCTAACCTGGCACACTTCACTGAAACTTGGCTGGGAGAAGATAGTGATCCAACCTTTTTAAAATCTGAATACCCCTAAACTCTGATAGAAATTGAGGGAGGGGTGCAAAGAGATCGGCCCAAAAAGAGGGATTGACTTAAGAGGTATACCCTGGGAATGAAGGGATTTATTTATTTATCATGTCAGGGGCAAGCAGACCACTGTATTGCATTTCTAACAGAACAAAACAAACAGACAAAACACAAAGTTTGCAGGCTTGGTAGTTGATTAAATGTCCTTTGACCAGTAGCTGGCCGCTTGGGAGTGCCTCTGGTGTTGCCGCAAGGAGGTCCTCCATTGTGCATGTAGCAGGGCTCAGGTTGCATTGCAGCAGGTGGTCAGAGGTTTGCTCTTCTCCACACTTGCATGTCGTGGATTCCACTTTGTAGCCCCATTTCTTAAGGTTGGCTCTGCATCTTGTGGTGCCGGAGCACAGTCTGTTCAGCGCCTTCCAAGTTGCCCAGTCTTCTGTGTGCCCAGGGGGGAGTCTCTCATTTGGTATCAGCCATTGGTTGAGGTTCTGGGTTTGAGCCTGCCACTTTTGGACTCTCGCTTGCTGAGGTGTTCCAGCGAGTGTCTCTGTAGATCTTAGAAAGCTATGTCTTGATTTAAGTCATTGGTGTACTGGCTGATACCCAAACAAGGGATGAGCTGGAGATGTCACTATCTTGGTCCTTTCACTATTGCCTGCTACTTCCCGGCGGATGTCAGGTGGTGCAATACCAGCTAAACAGTGTAATTTCTTCAGTGGTGTAGGGTGCAGACACCCCGTGATAATGCGGCATGTCTCATTAAGAGCCACATCTACTGTTTTAACGTGGTGAGATGTATTCCACACTGAGCGTGCATACTCAGCAGCAGAGTAGCATAGCGCAAGGGCAGATGTCTTCACTGTATCTGGTTGTGATCCCCAGGTTGTGCCAGTCAGCTTTCGTATGATATTATTTCTAGCACCCAAATCTTCTGCTTGAAGGGGTGAAATCAAAGCCTTGCTAACCAAGCCCCTCTCTCTTTTCACCTCACCTCACTCTTCTGTACATGAAACCAGCCTCAGCCTGTTTAAGAATAATAAGAGGGAGGAGAATCAAACCCCTTCACCCAACTAGTGATGTTGGAACTCATTGGTTTTTTCCCCCTCTTATTGGTGATAAAGTGAATGCCACCAACAATTTAAATGTAAAATAGCAATGGTTGAGTCACAATGTCATAGGCTAAGTACCGGCTACATAACCTATTATCCTGCTGTAATTGCAATGTATCAGCCTTGTGTGATAAAGGTTCACTGTTTCTCTCTAAGGCAGGCTAAAACTGGGTGCTCTCTTCATTCATTATAAAAATGTTTTACCTTGCCTTTCTATATTGAGTGCACAGGTTTGCTAACAATAATAGGACCCACAAATTTCAGAAGAACACAATAAATTCACATCTATAAAAGGAGAAGACTGAAATGGCAGCCAAGTAAAATCCAAAACTATAAGATATAGTAACAAAGGAATGTAGCTTGTCAGAGTAATGATCAGCCAAGCAGGAGGATTTGTATCATTGATGAGAAGTCAAATTAAGAGGCAGCTTATTTATTTATTTATTTATTTATCTATTTATTGATTCTCTGTCCAAGAGTGCCAGAGTTTAACAAGGCACCAAACAATTTTTGTGGGTGGGGTTCTCTTAATAGCACCATCCCACTAACATGGAAGGTATCAGCCATTACTCAATATTGGTGGGATTCAATGCCCACAATACTATAAATACAATTACAAACATTAACATATAATAAAAACCATAACAACATCAATAAAAGAATAAGTCATTAGTGTCTCCTTGTTAAAAACATTGTCTGGTTCCATTGTCTAATTGTTTCATATTCCTGTGTCAGTTACTTTGCATTTGCAAACACTTGCTCAAAAAGCCAAGTCTTGACTTTTTTTTTTTTTTTGAAATGTTAAAAGGGAGGAGGCTGATCGGACATCAGTATGTGAACATGCATATATATATATCCCAGCATTATTTGTAATTTTATTATTTTGTTAACAGGTGTAAATAATTAGGAGTATCACTGACCAATTGCTCCTGTTTGACCAAAGTCTTGGATTTAACAAAAGAGCAGTTATAATGTAGGATCCTAAAATAATATATTTCTATGGGATAATTGAAGACTGCTACTTGATATGCTCTGAAATGTTCTGAATAGGAAAAACCAACCAGGTAAGAAAGTAGAGGCAAAATGCCCAGTCCTGAGCTAGATGTGGGAAAGATGGGCAAGCATGAACAAAAGGGATTTTTGAAGGAGACGGCTTGATTGGTCGCTCTTGTAAATCACAGTATTAGGAGACAATGGTATCTCTCTAGTGATACGACATAGAACAGCCAGTGTAGGTTCTATGAGCCCATGTTGATATTCAGCTTCCATATTTCCATAATTCCAAAATCTGAAATACTCTGAAATCCAAAATTGTTTCCAACAATAGCTGAGATACTGCAACTTTGTTTTCTGATTGTTCCATGTACACAAACTTTGTTTCATGTACAAGACTATTACAAATATTGTATAAAATTAACTCCAGACTATGTGTACAAGATGTAAACATTAATAAATTTTGTGTTTAGAGTTGCTCTCATCTCTAGGATATCTTATGCTATGTGTATATGACAATACTTGCATTTCAAAATTCTGGAAAAAATCCAGAACACTTCTAGTTCCAAGCCTTTTGGATAACAGATACTCGACTTGTATTAAAACACAAACCAAAGCCCTTTTAATCAATGAAATCAGTGAAGTATTTTATTGCTCCAGGGTGTTGGGACAAGCACAACCATTTAATACATAGCATTTTTGTCAGCTGTAGACATATTAACTCACATGTTTAATCATTGTTCCCTGGTTTTATATCTTTCCCTATACAACTTACATTTAGTTTAACACATACATATGTACCAATAATCATAGGACTTTGTTTTCTTGTATTTGAATACTTATGTCTTGTATGCAATTACTACCTAAATATTGCCACCCAGTGGCATGATGATGTATTGTTTCCATGTTTCCAGTTGCACTACACTGGCTCATAAACACCAGTGAAATATACAGGGACCAATTTGAGAGAGCAGAGAAACCAAACTAAGGAAATGCACCTCACTACATGGTAAAAGCAAACAAACTGCACTTCAGAATGGGAGATTAACTACTAAATCGCATACTTTTCAAGAAGTGATTTCGAAAAATTAGTGTACAGCTGTAAAACGAAGATCAGGACGAGCATCCGCACACTTGTGTTCAAAACATGAGTGAATACAGTGACATCATTTCAACTGAGCCACAACCAAAATATTTTTTTTTTGAAAAATCAATTTGTGTCCATGGAAAAATCAAATATTTACATACCCAAGTTACATCCAGATGCAGCTTTTTCCTTGACATTCTCTAATGCTGAAAAGGGGGGGGGGGTGTTAAAAATAGTTGTTCATACAAGCAGATTTTTAAGTTTTCTAATATTATTTGCTAATCTTCTACACGTTACAATACACCTTTTTCTCTCTCTTTCCGAACCCCTCTCTACTATAATAGAGCACTGAATCATCTCTGGGTTTCAGCCTAGACTTTAAAGAATATAAACTGAGGAATAGGATCCAGAATCTTGGATAGATCCTTTGAAGTTCAGACTAAAGCTCGGGTTGAATTTATCACTTCACTACAAGAGAAACTGAGGTCCCTTCTATACTGTCCCTGTATATATCAGGATCTGATCCCGTTATCTACTTTAAACTGGATTATGTGAGTCTCCACTGCCAGATAATTTGGGATAAACAGATAATCTTATCCCAGATTTTCTGGCAGTGGAGACTCATATAATCCAGTTTAAAGCAGATAGCCTGGGATCAGATCCTGGGATATAAGGCAGTGCAGAAGGGGCCGAATTCTCTCTTTTTCTTCTTTTTTTCTTTCTTAGAAAGATTTAGCAACCACTATATAGATATACTTCATTACTATGACAGGTTAGATCCATCACCATAAAACAAATCACAGCTTCTTCTTTTTTTACTTGCTAGGGTATATAAAAGCCAAACAATATATTTGTACTATCATCTATTAAGAGTGCAATAGCAGTAGGCAACATTAAGAAACCTAAAAGAGATACAAAAGTTAAAAAAATCCTTTTTCCTTTCCAAAATATGGCATTGAGACATGAAGTATACAAATGCAAACAAACTGAGTACAAGTAACAAAATGACACTGTACAGAAAGCAAAGTGCTCTAAAGTGCTCTAAAGTGAAGTGCATTAAGGTGAGGTACACCTATATTTGCTTTTAGCTTAGCACCACCTACTGTAAAATTTCAAGTTTACCCTTTCAGTGTCTTTAGCAACTATGAAAGTTCACAATCAGGAGTAGGAGAATACACACAAAAAACATTGCCTTGGAAAACTGTGGAGGAATGGCAAAAGTCTATTAGCCTCACAACTCTATGTATTTTATGAATCCCCCTGTAATCGTCCTACTCCTATTTTATCTCATTTCAGTCCTTTAATTGTTTTTATTCTGCATATGCGGCCCGCCCATTGTTATCGTTATTGTGATTGTATTTATTAGAATGTTATTTTATGACTGTGTTTTTTAATGTAATTTTGATGATGTTGTTGTTATTTGTTGTTTATGTTTTGATTTTATTGCTGTAATATGTTGTTCGGGCTTGACCCCATGTAAGCTGCTCCGAGTCCCCACAGGGGAGATGGTGGCGGGGTATAAATAAAGATTATTATTATTATTATTATTATTATTATTATTATTATTAAAAACCAAGTGCACACATAAATTAGGTTAATCCTGAAGCGGCTATGAGAATAAATGACTATTTTGTTGTTGCCTTCAAGTTATTGTTGATTTATGGTGACTATAAGGGAGACCTATCACAGGGTTTCCTTTCAATCAGCAAGTTCAGCAGCTCAGCACTTTAACCCACTGCACTACCGGGGCTCCCACTATCAGATATTACACAGACTGAATATAAGAAAAACTTTGATTTAAAAATCTTATGATACATTAGAAGTGATACAAAATTTATATTTTGTTGGAAGCATAAGGCTGGAAAAGGTTGATGGCTTTTGTAAGGCTCTTTAAGATTCAGACTGATAAGTGATGAAAACAACACACCAGACAGCAGTTGGTCAGGAGAAAGGGGATTATAGATAAGGCAAACCTGGTGAGAGCAATATCATAGGCATAGACATGGAATAACATGATGTATGAGAATGGTTTTATTTATATCCTATCATTTTCCAGCATTGGAATTATTTAAAGATATTCTCAAAAGTTAGAAGAAATCAAAGCACATGTCAGTTTAAAAACTACAAAAGTTAACACATCTCTGTGCATAATCTCTGTGCATCACGAATGGAGTCAGATAAATATTTTGTATTTTAGAAAGGAAAATATCTTGAGTCAGCTCAATCATTTGAGTTTAGTCTCAAGATAGAGATTTGTCAGATAAATATAGAAACAAGGTGGTGAATACTCTCCATAAGAAAAGAAGCAAAATGAAACTACACAAGCAAAGGAATCAGGAATCACCTTGCTTTGCTGACCCTTCCTTGATTATGCTTTATTTATTTATTATTATTATTATTATTATTATTATTATTATTAGACGTGGGTGTAACTACTCATTACACCCACGTAATGATGTCAACAGACTTTACATGCCCAGAAAATCAGGAGGCAGAGGGCTTCTGCAAGTGAAACAAACGTTAGAAGAAGAGAAACGTGCACTGGCAGATTATGTCAAAGGCAGTCCAGAACCAACATTGAGGGAAGTCAATATTAGTAAACTGCTTCAAGTGCAAAAGACAATGAGTGAATACCGTAAAAACACAATTCAGAGCAGAAGAGAAAACTGGTGAAAGAAGGCTCTCCATGGACAGTTCCTGGGAAAAATTGAGAGCCAAATTGACAAAGAAAAAACATGGCTGTGGCTCACAAATGGAACTTTGAAAAAGGAGACGGAGGGCCTGATTCTGGCAGCCCAAGAAGAAGCCATTAGAACAAATGCCATCAAAGCCAGAATTGAAAAGTTGATGACAGATCCCAAGTGTAGACTCTGCAAGGAAGCAGAGGAAACAATAGATCACATCCTCAGATGCTGCAAGAAGATCACACAGACAGACTACAAGTAGAGGCATAACACCGTTGCTCAAATGATTCATTGGAACTTGTGCCACAAATACCATCTGCTTGTGACAAAGAACTGGTGGGATCACAAGCCGGAAAAAGTTACAGAAAATGAACACGTCAAGCTACTCTGGGACAGACAGAGTTTCAGACAGACAGAGTTTTGGAGCACCATACGCCTGACCTCCTGATCGTGTTAAAAAACAAAGTATGGATTGTAGATGTTGCAATCCCGGGTGACAGCAGGATTGAAGAGAAACAACTGGAAAAGATGACACAATATGAGGATTTAAAGCTCGAACTGCAAAGACTGTGGCACAAACCAGTAAAGGTGGTCCCAGTGGTGATCGGCACACTGGGTGCAGTGCCTAAAGACCTTGGCCTGCACTTAAACACAATTAGCGCTGATAAGATTACCATCTGCCAGCTTCAG
Organism: Anolis sagrei; assembly: GCF_037176765.1. Lineage (NCBI taxonomy): Eukaryota > Metazoa > Chordata > Lepidosauria > Squamata > Anolidae > Anolis > Anolis sagrei. Next base: position 116,380,517 of record NC_090023.1, on the reverse strand, counting down.
AAGGCCACCTTACTGGAATCTGCACTCATTATTTGCCGATACATCACACAGTCCTAGATGCTTGGGAAGTGTCCGACATGTGATCCAATACAACAGCCAGCAGAGTGCCTGCTGTGGACTCATCTTGTGGTGTTTATAATAATAATAATAATAATAATAATAATAATAATAATAATAAGCAATAACAACAGCAACTTTATTTTATACCCTGCCTCCATCTCCCCTAAGGGACTTGGAGAGGCTTACAAAGGGACAAGCCCAGGGAACACAAAGTTAAAACCATAGCACAATAAGATAGCATCAAAACAAAACCAAATGAAAACATATCACAATAAAACATAACATCATAAAAACAGAACCATACAGAACAATAAAAGTGCTGAGACTCTACCATCTCTCTGAATAGCCTTGAATATGTAGTAGACTGCTTTCCTGTCTTCTGCCTATCTGCATTCATGTTTTCATGACACATATTTGATTTTTTTTTCCCTTAAAAATAAAATAAAGTTTAAAACCATGGGGGAGTAAAAAGGAAGAACATACTTAAGGTAAAAAAAACACAGCTGTGCAGTCCATGAGCAAAATCCAAAACTAGGGTGGCGTAATACCTTTATTGGACCACAAAAATGTAAACCACTTATAAGAGAGGGTGGGGAAATTCAGCAGAAGATAAAAGAACACAGTCGCTGATTATCTGATGGTGGCTTTGAGTATTCAAACAAAAGAATCATAGAACCATATAGTTGGAAGAGACCTCATGGGCCATCCAGTCCCATCCCTTGCCAAGAAACAGGAAAATTGCATTCAAAGCACCCCCAACAGATGACCATCCAATGGGCTTAGTCTGTCTGGAGGGTAACTTTATTGAAGAAAGAGAAAATCCTGTGTACATGGAATGCAAAAGATAGCATGATTTCTGACAAAATAATCTATCCAAGGATAACTTTCTGATCTGGCTTTAATCTTATCAGATTTATAGGAATAGAGTCTGGTAAGGTAACAGAGTCTCATTCTGCAACCTTATCTTGCAAATGTTTCAAATATTTATGTAACAAGATTACTGGAGCAAGAACCACAGCAATGCAAAAATACCTTTTGTTTTTGTGTTGTTTTGGGAAGTGAGGAGGACAAGCCTTGAAATATTTCATTGAGGAAATCTTTCACTACAGACAGAGAGAGAGAGACTATAATATGATAGAACTTTAAATCTAAAAAGCAGATACTTCAATTGTTCAAAATGCTTCACTCAAACTTCTGACTAGAGCTCATTAAGGGGGACATATAACTAACACATGAAACACTTTTATTGGCTACTGGTTCACATCTGGCACATTTCAAAGTACCATATGACTCAGACCTTGGTGGAAATAGCAACCTTTTACAAGCATCCACTAGTAATTTGTTTTGTATATTATTCTGTTCACTTACTGTATTGTATATGTATGTTTTGGTATATAGCTTTCTCTTTACTCCATGTTTCTTGAGGTTGTGGGAGGGGCTTCAGACCACATGATCAGATCTGAGACTGCTCAGACCTCAGACTCCATTTTAGAGCACAGACTCCATTAGACTCTCAGACTGTTAAGAGCAAACTCATGTTGCTGTTGATTGTAAGAAAGATGCCTTGTGTTATCTACACAGAGAAACCACTTCAAATCCATATGTAACTGGATTGACAAGTTATGTACCTGTATGCTGAAAGCATGAAGGTTGTGACTAAATGAGATATGTTACTTTTAATGAAGTTACTTTATTTTTGTCTCTGGAGAGCATGATATAGAAACAATATGTTTTATGGGAGAGTAGATTTTTTGGGCACTGAAAAAAAACTTCTGAAGAACTTCTATATTTTGTGCATTGGCATAATCTCTGTTCCTAACAGATCAGAGAGAACTATGTTATCAGTCTAATAACTGAAAAAAACAAATTGCTTTGCATAAGTACATGTGGTGATATACCACTGAAGAGAAGACTTTGGCTCTTTAGAAGATCATACTTTTTTTTACAAAAGTTTATGATTTTCAAATGGTTGTGAATGCTATTTTTCTCCAAAAGGTTATGGAGATTCTGGTTTTCCAAAAGTCCCAGACTATCCGACAGTCTGTAACTTACCCTATAAGCCTGCCTGAGTCTTACAATCTGCAGTGGAGGGATTTCCCACTATTCCACCTTACTTACAGATTCACAGCCTTCATAAAATAGTAGAGTTGGAAGAGACCACAAGGGACATCCAGTTCAACCTCCTGCCATGCAGGAATACACAATCAAACAATCCCAATAGATGGTCATCCAGCCTCTCCAGAGAAAAAAGACTACACCACACTCCAAAGCACCATATTCCATGGTCGAACAGTTCTTATAATCAGGATATTTACTCAAACAATTCATTGCTCTGTGCCCTGATCTCTGGAACAGCAGAAAACAAGCTGTCTCCATCTTTAATATGACATCTTTAAAAATATTTCAACATGGCATGTCACCTCATAACGTTCTCTTCTCCAAATTAAACATCCTTTCACAAGTACTGTTGTCAAGCCAGGTGTCACCATCATATATCTGTGTATTTCCATTTAAAGTCACACTATTGATTGCAATGGAGAAGCATAAATGCTCGGCTTGCTTCTTTTTTTCCCTCCAAAACATAAACAGCCTGCTGGGGCAGGCAAAGCAATTTTCATCATCAAAGCAATGTGAGGAAGAAGAGTTACTGTTTATATTCGAGTATAAGTCTAGTTTTTCAGCCCCTTTTTTGGGCTAAAAAGGTTCTCCTAAGCTTATACTCGAGTCAAGGTTATTTATTATTTTACTCTATTAGTATTATTTTTATTATTTTTATTATTTTACTCTATTTATAATTATTACCTTTACATTATTTTACTGTACTATTATTTTATTATGTGTATTATTTTAGTCTATGCATTATTAGTACATTTATTATTTTACTCTATTACTGTTATTAAATTTCCATTATTTACTCTATTATTATTATTATTATTATTATTATTACATTTATTATTTTACTCTCTTTATTACTATTGGAAGGATACGTAAGCACATTGACATTGAAGAAGATTAGAATAATGGTTTCATCAGAGTTGGATAGTCTTATCTTAAATTACAGTTTTATGTAAATACACAAAAACATTTAACCTACTGATGATTTTCAGTAGCAGCTGCATTTTTCACCCTCAGCTTATACTCGAGTCAATACGTTTTCCAAGTTTCTTGGGGTAAAATTAGGTGCCTCGGCTTATATTTGGGTCGTCTTATACTCGAGTATATATGGTAATCAATTCAATTTACACCTGGATGTTCCTGACTTGAATCAGTTGCCACCTGATCCATAGTTGCTATACGTAAACACTAGGCCTGTCGGTTTTAGTTCGTTAATTCGTTATTTCGTTAATAAATCGTTATTTTTGCCATATCCGACGCGATATCAAAACATATTTTCAAACCCGGAAGGGTTTAAAAATATCGAAGCAGCAGCCCCATTTTTTTTACGAGCTTCAGCTCGTGTCGTTAATGGCATGGAGGCTGCTGAGTGCTGCTGGTGCCTGGGAGCCAATCCGGCGCTCCCAAGCACCCCAGCAGTGCACCGTGGCAGGAGCCGATTGGATGGCGCGCGCGCGCTCACAACCGGCCTCCGCGCGCCATCCGGCTCGGCTCCTGCGCCCTCCTCCTCCTCCTCCTCCTCTGAGTCCTGACACTTCCTGCAACACAGCTGGGAGGAGGAGGAGGAGGAGGAGGGCGCAGGAGCCGAGCCGGATGGCGCGCGGAGGCCGGTTGTGAGCGCGCGCGCGCGCATACAATCGCTCCGGCGTGCGCCCTCCTCCCAGCTGTGTTGCAGGAAGTGTCAGGACTCAGAGGAGGAGGAGGAGGGCGCACGCCGGAGCGATTGGATGGCGCGCGCGCGCTCACAACCGGCCTCCGCGTGCCATCCGGCTCGGCTCCTGCGCCCTCCTCCTCCTCCTCCTAGCACTTCCTGCGGGGCTTTGAGTGCAAGGCGAGCTGTGAGATCATGTGGCTGCGTCACGTGAAAGGGAGCCAGCCAGGCCCAGCAGCAGAAGCAGAAGCAGAAGCAGCCTACACTGCCGCACGGCCAGGAGAGCCAGGCTGGGCTTGTCAGCAGCAACGGGGACCAAGCTGGCGAGGAGGGAAGCCAGGCAGCCTGGGCGAGTGGAAGCAGCCTCCTTGGAGAGAGAGACAGAGAGAGAGAGGGAGGAGAGAAAGGTCAGCCAGGCGCCCCCTCCTCTTCCTTCCTTCCTTCTCACCCGCCTTCGGATTGCAGCAGCTCTTTGCAACCCCCCCCCTCCCCTCCATCCTCTCTTTCTCTCCTCCCATTCTCCTGCCTCCCTTTTGCAAGATGCAGGGTCGCTTTGTATGTGTGTGTGTGTGTTTGTGTGTGACAGAGCCTTGGTGCCTTTATGCTCCCCCCCCCCTCCCAATCCTCTCCCTCTGCTGTTTTGTGCACATCCAGGTGCATTGGTTTGTTGTCTCTTTTGTGCTCCACCGAGGCTTGTTTGTCTCTCTCTGTGATGTGTGTGGGAAGTATACATGTTTATAGGTGTTTATTAGGCCTGTTTGATCAAGAAAAAATTTCTAAAGAAACTAGGCAAATGGAGTTTAAAAAATGTTTTGTAAATATTTACGAAATTTCGTAAATAACAAAACATTGTTTTGGAAAGTTTTGTAAATATTTTAAATATCGAAACAAAAAAACACCCCAATTACAAAACGATTTTAGAAACAAATTTTTTCTTGATCAAACAGGCCTAGTAAACACCAGAAAAAGAGAGACTTGTATTGCCTTTATCTTGGAAATGCTTTGTTTAGAGATAGCAATAGCTAGAGAGTCCCATTCCTTATTGTACAATTTCTAGGTTTGTGCAAAAAAATAAAAATATACAATTTACTAACAAGAAAATTCCAAAATCCATATTGATGTAATACTTTTATTAGACCACACGATCCCAAAGAAATCACACTTAGGCTGTAGTTTCTGTTTTTTACCAGCAAGAGGAGCCTTGTAACAGATGAAAGAAAATAATACAGAGGCATTCTTCTTTGACCGTGTATATAGTATGTTGCTCCCTATAATGCCTTCAAGTCACCTATCAACCAGAGCTCTGCAGAACTGTTCCAATTTATAGAACCTATCCAACCTGAATCTTTGTGCCTGTTTACATGGCATCATTTAATCTCACTTCTAGTTGCTTCCTTATCCAATATTCTCCTGAATTTTTAAAAATCTGCAATAGAAACATGGCACATTTCAATTATTTTGTGGGCATCCTGCTTGGAATGTGTGTTAGTGTCTCCCACTCCCTTACATCTTTTCCCCACTCCCTTACATTCTTTTCCCAGGTGTGTTGTTTCCTCCTTTTGTCTCTCTCCCATTGACTCATTACTTCATTTTTACAACTAGATGCATCAAAGATACTTAACACTGTGAAGATACAATACGTTTTAGTATGGTACAATAGTAACAAAGGACAAAAGTCAACAAAAATAAACCAGCTCTGGCACAAACCCCTGATGTCACACTAATTGGAGTCCACCTGCGTACAATTCCAATGCCACATAACCTAATATTACATACATCTTTTTGGAAGGCCACAAAGTTTGTTGTAGTTGACTATAGTGGAACTAATTCATTGTTGAATCTTCTTCAAATATAACATCTACAAATTCAAAAGAAGATGTATTTGAAGCTTTCATTATCATTTATAAGATTTAAACTGGCTTACCTTTGGCTGGGTTGGGCCCAGGGTTTTTAACAGATGATACATATGTGTCTAGCCTGGCCTCTTGTTCTTTCTTATAAGTTGCCAAAGGCCCTTGCATGAAAAGTCAGAATTCTCCCTTCCAAACAATTCTCCCTTCCAAACTTTCCCAGAGTCAGCCCATTGTATATACTAGAAAGTGTGAAGCTGTGTCCTTCCAGTTCCCATCCCTATTTACCATTCAGATGGAGAATAATGTGAGCCACAGACCAACAACTAGAGGACAACTGATCCTCTTCTCCTGAGACACAGCAATCTCTTCAATGCTATCAAAGAGCAGCCAGTGGTGAAATAAAGCCATGTTATGTTTACTGACTGCTGTAAAATCTGTTAACATCAGGCCATTAGCAAAGCAAATGGAGATGCCTCAGGAGCTCAGCTGGCCTTAAAACAAACAAGAACTTTTTAGCACACATTTGTTAAATTAAATGATGCACTGAAGTTTGGAGACTTAGATGTGCAAACATGTTGAGTAAAAGCTGGTCAGTCATTCCATACCATCCAACTGCCCCAATTTGAAGGGACAGTCCTGATGAAACCCATTGTCCCTACTTTCCACCTGCTTTTAAAAAATTCTAGGGCCCTTCCACACAGCCATATAACCCAGAATATCAAGACAGAAATCCCACAATATCTGCTTTGAATTGGGTTATCTGAGTCCACACTCAGATAATGTGGGATTTTCTGCCTTGATATTCTGGGCCATAGGACTGTGTGGAAGGCCTCCAGAGGCTATATTCTGAACTTTTAACAAGACTCTGTTCCATTTTTAGTGTCCACTAATAATTTACCAGGCCTCACAGATTTATCCTTGACAGTGGCCCTTTTCTCATTGGATGTACCCATCCCTGTCTTTTCTCTCCTCTTTGACCAACCATTAAGAAACAAAGATCATATCAGCAGCTGTTGGTAAATGCATAAAGATATTTTCTAATTTTGAGATCATGTAATTAAACCTCCAGTGTCCAGGCTGCCCAGAAATTCTGGGATGAACACAAAAGAACAAAGCTAGGTTGTCAATTATATTGAACCAAAGATCCCAGCTGCTAGTGTGCCCCAAACTCAACCCACAAGCCATACATTGAAATATTGTTAAAAATACTGTTCCTGAAAAGGGAATTATAGGTTCTCCCTGTGACTGAGGAGCTAGGCAAGCTTGGCTGAAAGCAGTCAGTCACCGCAGAAATGTTATAAAACAGGCTTGTCTGATATGTCAGAGACTTGATAGGGAAGAACAGGCACAGAGATAGAGTTGGATTTTACAGAAATATGGTTTTGATTTTAGGGAGACAGAAAAGCCAGTCAGAGGGGACATCTGACTCTGGTTTTGGGGAGCTGTGAAAGAATAGAATATTCAGGGCTAATGTATATTTGTGTACAACTTCCTCTTGGTGATTGTTGGGTTTTTTGGACAGCTTTCCTCTGGTTGTCTCCATCAAACCTGGGAAAGAGGCAGGTCCCACTTACCACAACAAGACCTAGAAACAATATAACCACAGGTTCCCAAAGGGATCACAGTGGGATACTAGTACACAATTCAAGAAGGGGGTGGAAACTGTGGGGCCTGCCTAGAAAGGGAAGAATCCTTGGGACTATCCCGGTGTGGTGTGAAAGAAACCACAATATTACAGACATCTCAAAAACTGGCTCTTTTTCTCCCTCTCAAAAGTTTTAATCAAATGAAATGCAGTCCATGGAAGGAGCTCTTCATTATTTCCTATTTGAGATACTCAACAGCAGATTTCTAGAGAAAACGAACAAATACAACTTTGCTTTCCATAAAGCTGTATTTAAAAGCACAGGTAAAATTAAATAAAAAAGGGAAGCCACTTTTCAGACATAAGTATCTATATAGAGCATTCATCAGTGGAATAGACAAGATTTCTAAAGTCAGTGATCCCTTCCACACAGCCCTACGTCCCAGAATATCAAGGCAGAAAATCCTACAGTATCTGCTTTGAACTGGGTTATCTGAGTCCACACTCAAATAATGTGAAAACATTTTGCTTTGATATTCTGGGATGTAGGGCTGTGTGGAAGGGCAAACTAACTGATCTGATTAAGCAAGACTCAATATTTGTGATACAGTTTCCACAAACCAGAATTTGACTCCCCAGGTTAAACTCCAGAACAAAAACTTAAGTTTAAATATAATTTCTGATGTTTCCTGGTATATAATAACTATGATAATTTGTGCTTGCTTTAAAACAGTCTTTCCCAACCTGTGGTCCGTGGACCACCAGTGGTCTGCAAGAACCATCAAATGCATTGGAAGCATATCTTGTTTGATAGACAGGTTTTTTTCCAAATATGAAGAAAGTACTTCAGATTTCTGCAAATTTGTCAGTGTTAACAGATACAAATGAAAGGTCGTTTTTGACTCTTCAATGTTTGAAAACATACATAAGAAGCACAATGGGGCAAGAAAGGCTGACTGGACTTGACACAGTTTTGAAGTGTTTCCAAAGGTTTTGTGGTATTCTTTTGTAACCACTAAATTACCAATTAAGAGTCATTTTCAAGAAAGTTTTTTAGACTTGAAACTTTGTAGCTAAAATAGAAATTTGATTGAATTAAGTCTATATAAAATATAGAATGAGTCATATAACTCAAATTATTTTGTGTTATGGATCTACGCTTCATAATTCGCTTAAAAAATTTAAATTGTTTCAATCCCCCCGCCTCCCCATATATTTTTTTGGTTATGTGCCTGTCTTTCAGTCTCTATTATTTCCTTTTAAAAGATGTTGCCCCTGACATGTCTTTGTTTCCTTAATCATATGGATCATATTCTAGTTGCAAACATATTATTGCTTCCCTCACAGTAATGGAGCTTGTCCTTTTTTGAGTTCTCATGGATTGTACTCTTTTAGCAGCCTTCCTTATTCTGGTCCCTTTGGGATAAGTCATTCTACTACTTTGTCATCATAAGGAAATGTAACCAATGGCCATCCTAATTAGAGACAATGTAACACAGCATATCTGGAAGTATTTCAAGTTGGAGAAGGATGCAATATACAGATTATCACATATTACGCACTATCTCATGTGTGTTCCATTGACCACTTCTGACCTCAACAACTTTTTCATGAACATATAGTACTGAGGATTTCTTGGCTCAATTTCTATCATGTTAATCAAAATAAGTCCCCACCAAAGTTTCCACATTCGTTTATAAAATGCAAGATAAGTAACCCAAATTCTTCTTTAAGATTAAGTCTTTTTGCTGGCCATTGAACCTTCCCACTGATTTTTTTCTGGAAAGTTTCTAAAGCTTCAAAGAAAAAAAGTTCATGGTTTGGAGTTCATCTACATTCCTGATTCTTGTTGGTGGCTTCTGATAGATGACTTAGAGGAAAATAAAATAGTTTCCTTAATCTTGCCAAAGTTAAGATAAAGACTATAGTTCAATGTTGACCTTTAACCCTGATGATTTCCTTCTTGCTTTACAATGCACCCAATATTTTGTACAACATGAAAGAATGTGTAGATGACTACTATACTTTATTGCACAGAGGCATAACACAAAAGGAAAAGAACCACAGAAGGCTCACCATCATTTTAAAGTTGGAATTCTTAAATACAAAAGTTTTTTTCACAAAAATGACAGCCCCATTCAAAATTTAGTTTGCAGTTTCATTGAAAACTAAATTAGTTATGATCAGCAATTTCACATCACAAAGTATAAGAAGACTTTAGAACACGTGTCAAACTCAAGGCCCATCATTTTATGTGGCTCTCCAGATGCTGTACTACAACTTCCATCTTCCTCATCATTAGACATCATGTTTAGAGCTGATGGGAGTTTTGATACAGTAAGATCTGGAAGGCTGCCATTTGCCCTGTTGAGTTAGGAGAGTGGCATCATATCCACAAGAGTGAAGTTAGCCTCTCCTCAACCTCAGTGCCACAAGTTGGGTTGCAATTCCCATTATTCCCAGATAATCAAACATGATGGGAGCTGGTGTTCAATAACACCTAGGGACACAAATCTGGTTAAAACAAAAGAGCACCAACCACTATGTCAAAAATTGTAGTTGGCCCTCTGTATCCATGGATTTTCCATCTGTAGGTTCAAGGGCCCTTTGAAGGCAAACCTAAGGCTGATGTGTTTAGAACAAATCACATAATTTTGGTGTTGTGTTTCAGAAGTGTGACTGAAAGAAGCAATGCAATAAAAGATTGAATGTGGATTCTAGTGTAGCTGTGTTTGCTTGACAAGAATAGGCAAGATAAACAGCCGCTATCACCAGAATACCTGATTCTGTATGTAAACAGCAAAATAGAGAGGAAAGGGAGAGAGGAATGCTGCTTTGAGCATTATAAATCTTCATAGAGCTGCCAACCAGTGGCTACAGTCCTTCTTGGAGGGTCGATCTCAGAAGGTGTTACTGGGGGACACCTGCTCAGCTCCACAGCCATTGACTTGTGGAGTCCTGCAGGGCTCAGTATTTATCCCCCATGTTGTTTAACATATACATGAAGCTGCTAAGGGAGATCATTCAGAGTTTTGGAGTTTGATGCCACCTGTACACAGGTGGCACCCAACTCTATCACTCCTTTCCACCTACATCTAAGGAGGTTATTCAGGTCCTGAAACAGTATTTGGCAGCTGTGACAGTCTGGATGATGATGAACAAATTGAAATTGAATCCAGGTAAGTTGGAAGGCCAAACGGGATGGGGTTACAGCCTGTGTTGGATGAGGTTGCGCTCCCCCTGAAGACACAGGTTTGCAGCTTGGGAGTAATCCAGGATTCTTCATTGGGCCTGGCGCCCCAGGTTTTGGTGGTGGCCAGGGGAGCTTTCACACAATTAAAACTTGTGCGCCAGTTGCACCAGTACCTTGGGAAGTCAGACTTGGCCATGGTGGACCATGCTCTTGTTACATCTCATATAGATTACTGTAATGTGGTCTTCGCGAGGTTACCTTTGAAGGTGTCCCTGAAGCTTCAACTAGTCCAATGGCGGCAGCCAAACTTCTAACTGGAGCGGTGTACAAGTACAAGGAGTACAGCTCCACTGTGTCAGCTCCACTGGCTGCCAATATGCTACTGAGCCCAATTTAAAGTTCTGGTCTTGGCCTATAAAGCCCTAGATGTTTCTGGTCCAACTTATCTGTCCAAACGCATCCCCTCCTATGAGCTTACTAGAACTTGAAGATCATCTGGGGAGGCCCTGCTCTCGGTCCCACCTTCTTCGCAAGTGCAATTGGTGGGGACGAAAGATATGGCCTTCTCAATGGTGGCTCCTCAGCTGTAGAACTCCCTTCCCAACGACATCAGGCAGGCTCCATTCTTTCCGGCTTTCAGAAAAAAACTAAAGACTTGAAAAATAAGTTACTACGGATTTCAACAAAGTCTGAATTAAGTATTTGAGCAAGGTTATCAGATAAATTGAACTATGCATCTTATATGTTTTTACTTTGTATACTGTTTTATGTGTTTTATTGATTAACTTTTAATTGTTTTAACTGTGGGATATGCTTTTAATGTTTATTGTTGTTTTTTACCAGCATTGAATTGTTGCCAGAGCTGTAAGCCGCCTTGAGTGAGAAAGGTGGGGTAAAAATGAAGTAAGCAAATAAATAAATATATAAAGCTAGTGAAATAAAAAAATCTCTTAATGCCTTTTGAAAAAAGCTTTCATGTAATTTTTAAAAAGTTCAAAAAGGTTTTTTTATTTTATTCCATAAGGTTTATCTGACCCGATTGCTTCATTTTTGCTGAAACATGTTGGACTGCTCTTGTTTTATGTAGTGCAAGAATTTTCTCCCACTATTTGCATTTCCATCTCTGGTACCAATTTTTCTGTTAAAGAAGTAATGCCCCAAAATTATCTAGTTCATTATCATAAGTACACCCGTTGCATATGACTACGTGTTATCGGTGCAAAGAGGAAGTAGAAATGAGTTTCTGCTTTTGGCATAGCTATGCATTTCCTATAGCACCCATTTCTGACCTTAGAGTGGCTTCTTTTAGTATATTTCATATTGTGACATTTAATATATGTATTTATGTGATTTTGCCCCTTCATTAAGGATGTAAGTGCAAGAAGAAGGAGAAAGTTGAGAAACATCATATAAACTGAAGGGATTCACCCTCTTTATCACAGGTTAGAAATCCAGAGCAGAGTTGTCTGTAACACATGATAGAATAGTATGTTACACATCTCTAGATGGCATGATCACTAAGGATTATGGAGGTAACACATGCAGAAAACATCTGGTAAGAAAATGGTATAATGGGTTATAGTTTACCCCCACTTTGTTACATAATTGCATTGGTAAAATGTATGTGCAATGCTTGTCTTCTTGGCAGAAAGCATTACCAACTATACCTGCAACAATCTTGAAATGAAGATCAGCACACAACAGCTCAGCTATTCATCAAAAAACAAGAGAACTTCCTGGATAGAAAATTGATAATCCAAAATAAACAGGAAGAAACTGCCAAGGAAAACAAAGATCTCTGTAACAGTGAGGACACACACATTCTGTAGGAAAGACACTGTCGGGAGCAGACTCTTTAAAAGAGATTCAGACTATCTCAAAATAACTAATCACTTCCTTTACCTTCAGGAGGTTAGCAGAGGTAAAGATGCTGAAACAGGAAACCAGAAACAACACATACAACACACCAAGGAAAGAGTCAAGGTAAGCCCTAACTACAGCAAGAAGGACTACTGGATATGTATCACAAAGACTAGGAAGAAGGCTTTGGTAATAGCATGGCAACTCTGATCAAGAGGGCTTGAAACTAAATTGTTAGAGGAATAGAAATAATAGCTCAAACATCAGCCCAAAAACAAGCTGTAAACACAGTATTGTAAATTCTAATGCAAAAGTTGAGTGAGACAATGGAATTCACAGAAAACCTGGCAATAAATTCATAGGTGAGAACAAACAAAGCATCAAATGTCTACACACTAATTCACAGAGTTTGGGAAACAAACAAGATGAGCTTGAAGTCCTAGTGCAAGAAGATAAGTATGACTTCATATGCATAACAGAACCTAGTGAGATGCCTCCTATGATTGGAATATTATAAATGGAGGGTATAACATATTCAAAAAGAATAGATATATCAGAAAATGAGGGAGTATAGCAGTATAAATCAAAGAAAAATCAGATATACATTAATCCATGAGAGTAATCAGAGTGGACTAGTTGGGTGAACTTGGAAAAAATTGTAGGACATGGTAAAAAGAATATAGTAAGATACAGACTTTCAATTTAAAGAAGTCTGATTCTAGCAAGTTCAAGGAATAACTCGATGGAATCCCATAACAAGACATGCTAAATTAAAAAACACACAGCAAGGGTGGGGTGCGTGTATAATAAGTTGCAAAACGCACAATAAAAAAAAATCCAATAGAAGAGGGGGAGATGGCAAGCATCTGAAAAAGACAATATAGCTGCCCAGTAAATTCAGGAATGAAGTGGGGGGGGGGGGGGAGCAATGTGAATATAGGATGTAAGTAAGAACAAATCACAGTGCAAATGTATAGCCTATGTTTGCAGGATATTATAGGGAAAGCTACAGTTCAAAATGAACCAAGACTGGCCATGGAAACAAAGAGCAACGAAAAGATGTGTGTTTATTTCCAGAAGCAAGAGAAGGGCCAAGGAGATAGAAGCACTGCTGCTAGTAAAGATACAAAAATTCTAATAAATCACAATGAAATGGCAGGGCTATTCTAAAACTACTTTGCATCGATTTTCTCACCAAAAATAAAATTGTGTGCTTCTGTGCATCAGCAAAGACCTTGGCAAGGAATATCTATTGCAATCAGTATAGACAGTTAGTCAATGAACACCTAACTAATTTGAACAAGTCCAAAATACTGAAGGAATTTGTGGCTGTGCCCTCTGGACCACTTGCCATCATTTTTTTAAATCAGCAAGAGCAGGTGAGTTGCCAAAAAGCTGAAGAGTATGTGACTCACCCAAGCTCACTGGAGAGTGTGTTCCATGGCATAGAAGAAAGGATCTGGTAGTTGGAGATGGTCTGAGACCTCTGGCCATTGGGAGCCACATCCATGCAGAATGGAGATAACCCTGGCCTAGATGAATGAAAAGCTTCATTAGAATCAGGCAGCTTTACATACTCTTTAGCTACGAAATTGGAGGCATGTGTTTTGTTGAAAACTCTGGAGAGCAGAGAACCAATTTGCCCAAAGGCAATGTTAAGCAAACTGGGGTCAACCTAAGGCTGCTGTCACTGGAAATGATTGAAATCCCTAGATTGGTAGTTTTTCATTCTATGTTCCAAGGAACCCTGGAGTTTCTCACCGAGCTTCACTGATAAGAAAATTGGTGGTGGTAAAAAAAAAAATCAGCAGGAAAGATCATGTGACTCTCATAGATTGCAATACTCTGGAGTTGACAGGGAAAGTGGGACATGCTGCAATGTGCACCTACAATTAATGAACAACAACAATTTAGAAGAGTTTGCTCCAGGCACAGTCATCCCATTGTATGATAATCAAGGTGGTCAGTTGAAAGATTCACACCTATCCCAACTTACAAAAGCCCTTTGTCTCACCCTGGTCATTCCACAGATATATAAACCCCCTTTTTTCCCAGCTCCAGCAGACCTCACCTCTGAGGATGATTGCCATAGATGCAGGCGAAACGTCAGGAGAAATGCCTCTAGAACATGGCCATATAGCCCGAAAAAACCCACAAGAACTGAGTGATTCCAGCCATGAAAGCCTTCGACAATACAACAACAATTTAGTCAAATACATTTGGCTATCATCTGAGCCAATAATGTGAAAGCCCCCCCAAAAAAACCTGGAAATTTGAAAAACTCCCCTGACCTATTATCTTTCATGACAAATAGAAAAAATAGATTGTGAAATATTTTATTTTAGAATGATGAATAAAATGCTTGTCATAATGTGTTAACATGTTTACTGCCACAAAATCATTTTTAAGAAATATTTAAGAGGAGTACTTTTATGTAAGACTGTGTACAGATTGATTCCAGGCTATCTGAAGAATTATATCTCTCTGTATGAGCTCCAAGGTCATTGTAGAAGCCCTTCTCTCTGTCACACTACCTTCCCAGGCTTGTTTGGTGTAAACAAGGAGAAGCCCTTCTCAATGGTTGCTCCCAGTCTTTGGAACTCCGTCCTGAAGGAGACCAGAATGTCTCCCTTCTTGTTCTTTTTCTGTGAGTAACTGAAAACATTCTTGTGCCATCAATAATGTTTTCCATTTGGAAATCTTTCAATCCATTTTAATGCTTTAAATTATATGTTTAATTGATTTTGATTGACTTATATATTTATATTTTTATCAACGTTTCTCTATCATTCCTAATCTGTATTAATTTTAAAATATTGTAAGATGCCTTGAGTCCTGTTATTGGAAGAAAGTCCAGGAAAAAAATAAATAATACAGTTTCAAATCATCACAGTGTCTTATCTTAGTTTCTCTGTTATGGAAATGAATATGTCATGCCTGCTTAAAACTATGGAAAATGGATCAAGGCAAATTAATTATCACTGTTTTACTAGTATTGTTTTGTTTTATTTTTAGTACTTGTTACTCAAATTTCCCCTGTTCCCAAAAGAGATTCCAAGGTAGTTCAAATGTTCATTACATTTCAGCACTCACGGTTTGAATCCATGAGACAGGGTGAGCTCCCATCTGTCAGCCCCAGCTTCCCATGCGGGGACAAGAGAGAAGCCTTCCATAGGATGGTAACACATCCGGGCATCCCCTGGGCAACATTTCTGTAGATGTCCAATTCTCTCATGCCAGAAGCAACTTGGAGTGTATTCTCAAGTTTCTTCTGACAAGAGAAAAAAATCATGTTCTTAGTGGCATATATTAACATGTTTTCTTGCAAGGAGACATAAAAAGAAATCAGGACAAGCCCTACTGATTCAAACAAGGGCAAATATCGAGCAACAATTTCTACAACAGAAGTAGTTCTTGGGATTTTATGGGACTGCAAACTTTGTTTAGGCCATGACTAGTATGGCTAGTGGTGAAGGATAATGGGACTGGAACTCCCGATGGCACTGGGAGGGGAGGGATGTTGCTACATGTTCCCCATCCCTGCTTTAAACTAATTAAGATGACTTCATCCACATACTTCCTCAAAAACATTTCAAGATAATAAAACTTCCTTTGAGGACAAGAGGATGTTATTTTTAAGAATGCCCTGTCATAGGAATTAGAATATTTTGAA
This sequence comes from Anolis sagrei, assembly GCF_037176765.1. Classification (NCBI taxonomy): domain Eukaryota; kingdom Metazoa; phylum Chordata; class Lepidosauria; order Squamata; family Anolidae; genus Anolis; species Anolis sagrei. Next base: position 116,364,527 of record NC_090023.1, on the reverse strand, counting down.
CTCTGAAAGGTCATGTTTTAATTCTGTCCCAGCTTGTGAAATAGATAGTGTCCTGAAGGACATCTTGCATAGGCTCATGATATCTGGCCTCAGAGGGAGAGACAAGGCATGCACAGCTCCACCATGGCTAGACCCAGAAGCAGGTGAAAGGTACCCCCTCCATCCCAATTGCCACTGCCCTGGCCATACTGAGAGAGAAAAAGAGACAATATCTTCTGGACCTAAACCTCTTCACTGCCATCTTCTTTCCTTATGTTTTAGAGTAAATTCACAATAGTTCCTGGGGTTTGTTAGGTGATGGGAGCTGCAGTTCAAATATCTGGAGAGCAGCACATTGGAGACAGAACTACAAATGCAATTTTACTATCAAGTTACCCACATCTATTCTGTTCTTTAGCCCTATTCATATTCTGGCTCATCAAACCATTATCCAAAATGAGAAAATTGGGCGACTTGGAAGGCACTGAACAGACTGTGCTCTGGCACCACGAAATGCAGATCCAGCCTTAAGAAGTGGGGCTACATGACATGTGAGTGTGGAGAAGAGCAAACCACAGATCACCTATTACAATGCAACCTTAGCCCTGCCACATGTACAATGGAGGACCTTCTTATAAGGACACCAGAGGCACTCCCAAGTGGCTAGCTACTGGTCAAAGGGCATTTAATAGAATGCCAAGTTTTCAAACTTTGGGGTTTTTTTGTTGATTTTTAAAAATACAATATAACTGTTTGGTTCGCTCCTGATACAATAAATAAATAGTGCACAAGAGGTAGCTCTCCAATTCCCAATATTAAAGCATGAGTCAACTTTCAGCCTACTCAGTTTTTCTACATAGAATGGGAAAACCTGTTCTATCATGGGAAGCCCTGCCTATAGTCCTTGATCTAGAAAAATCTCATTTTTGGATGGCAACTCCTAGAACTGTCTGAAGAATGAATAGTGGCTCTAGGAGAAAGTTTTTCCAGCTGTACAGTCTTCTGCATCTGGCTACTACACTATCATATTTCATGCAATGTGTTTAGGGAAAGGCAGGCAACAGCTACATCTCCTGAGTTTTGTAGTTGCCCTATAATATGAACTGACTCTTTGTGGCATACAACGCTTCTCTGCATCTTCAGAGCCAGGAAATATGTTAATGGTAGAATCAGCTACTTTCACTGAAAAATGTCAATCCTTGTAGTATACCAGTCTTGTTGAGAAATGCCCTGAACAGAGATTGCCAATCACTTCACTGACCTACAAGGAGGAATGAGGCTGTTTTTTCCACCCATTTCAACTCATTATCGAACTTATTTCTCATGCACAGAGAAATAGCTAGCAGTATTGCAAGGAGTTTAATTACAATCAACAACTGTGTTTACATTTATGCTATTCTGCAATTCAGAATAACATTGGATTCAGTTGCTCTGGCGAAAGGAAAGGTGCCAAAGCACTGACGTCCACGGATAACATGTAAATGGGCATTCACTTAAATTGTTTATTCTTTCTTTCCAAAGTTATCTCTAAACAAGGTAAGGTCATCTAAGTTCACAGTTCTGTTCTTTGTATTTTTGGCAAGTTCTCTTATGTGCAATCTAATGCATGTGGTCAATTTATATCCAAAGCATACTGAACTCTATTATTCAGCATTAAGCTATAATAATTTCCTGAAATATCCAGGCACACAGAGTGCAGTTGATTTCCTTATCTAGTGTTTAAGTTGGCATCACTTAAGACGACAAAAAGGACTATGCAAATCTGGCTCCTTCCATTCCCTTCCTCTAGTTTCACTCTAATTTCCTTTATTCAACATATGGACTGCAAAGTATTGGAATACACTCTTCTTACTCAACCTTTACTAATCTCCCAGCCCTTAAGCAACACACAGTTTTAATTTATCTGGGAGTGTCCAGAAGTCAATTTCCTACGCCCTTAGCTCAGTACTTGCATAAGATCTATAGGGAAAATTAGCAAAGTTTGGTGACTCCTTTCTCTTAGTCTATCCTATTCTCACAACAGAGACCCATTCTGGCCATCACACAATGCCGTGTGACTTCCAAAGGAGGTTCTGCCCCAAACCGGAATGGAAGCACTGAAAATATTGGAATACTGCAAGATGCTTTTCCTCATTTCCATATACATATTTGCCTGATGCAGCTCACTAGAAGGAAGTTTGAGGTGATAATCAGTCCCTGCTTCCTTGCAGAAGCAGGGACTGATTAAGAACACCTAATCACATAAGATTCAGTGATTGAAAAGTTATTTCTGAACTATCTGTCTCCGAATTGTTGAGCTCACTTGGGTTGATTCTGAACATTACTATTTAAGAGGGGAAAAAATCCAGTTTTGCCTAAAATACTGGGTACCTGCAGGTTTAGATAATATCACATATAAAAGTAAGATAAAGGTTTCCCCCTTGACATTAAGTCTAGCTGTGTCCAACTCTGGGGGGTTGTGCTCATCTCCATTTCTAAGCTGAAGAGCCAGCGTTGTCCAGAGTGCCTTTACCTTCCCACCAAAACAGTGCTTATTGATCTGCTCACATTTGCATGTTTTTGAACTGCTAGGTTGGCAGAAGCTGGGGCTAACAGCAGGAGCTCACCCCACTCCCCAGATTCGAACCACCGACCTTTCAGTCAGCATGTTGAGCAGCTCTGCGGTTTAACCTGCTGCACTACCGGGGGCTCCATGATATCAAATATAGATTAACAAAATTCCCTTCGGCCAGCTTATTCAAAAGCACTTGTAGACACACTTTGTTGGTAACATATGTCCAGATGCTCTCTTCCAGGAAACAAAACATAGGAAAGGCTTCTTTTGGAGAATAGTGAAAAAAACTTAGATAATGTTTTGAGGGCTCATCTGTGGGACACAAAGAAGTTCATCTCTCAAATATACTGAAAACTCATGTGCAAAAGCTAGCAACACAAGAAATGAAGAGGATGACTGGGAACAGAAACGAGCTAAATTTTTAACCTTAAATTCCACGTAGTCACATACTGCCCTCCCAACTTCCTTGGGAAAAAGATAACATCCTTTCAAGCGCAGGGCATTCACAAGGAGCCTTCAATAAATAACATGACCTCCCCCCACCCCAAAGACTTATTTCGCACAGACATTAGAATGTACAGAGAGCTTTTTATAGAGAGGCATTTCAGTAAGTCCTTCAAGGGATTAGAAAATACAGTTGGCCAATATCACAGTGTTTGGAAGGGTCTTGGGCAGAAATACTGACATCTTGAATTTCTTAGTGGCGGAGGCAAAAATAGAGGTAGCCAAGCAGAGACAACATAAGCATGATATGCACATTCTAGTATGTGACGGATCAGTAGAGCACACAACACAACTGTAGTAACATTTCAATTGCTCAGGAGCCTATTGAGATTTCCAGCTTATTAAAATCAGATGATATTATAAGTTACCCAAACAAGTGATGGGCAAGTGAATTCAGATAAAACACAAGAATATGTCCATTCTGTTTACTAAAATCTACGAGACAAGACATAATGGATGATGACTTCTTCAATCCCAAACAGCATATGCAATGGCCTTGCTATCTTCAGATGATGGAAACTACTGTTATATTTAATCCTGTTATAGTGTTTGTATATTTGTATATATTAAATTGGAGCCCCCAGTGGCACAATGGGTTAAAGCACTGATCTGCTGAACTTGCTGACTGAAAGGCTGCACGTTCAAATCCGGAGAGCGGCATGAGCTCCCACTGTTAGCCCCAGCTTCCACCAACCTAGCAGTTCGAAAACATGCAAATGTGAGTAAATCAATAGGTACCGTACTGATGGGTAGGTAATGGTGCTGCATGCAGTCATGCTGGCCACATGACCTTGGAGGTGTCTACGGACAACACCGACTCTTCGGCTTAGAAATTGAGATGAACACCAACCCCCAGAATCAGACACAACTGGACTTAATGGCAGGGGAAGACCTTTCCTTTATATATTTTAAATTGTATGTATGCAATTGTATGTTAAGCCACTTTGAGTCTCCTTCAGGAGAGGTAAAGCAGGGTAATAATAATAATAATAATAATAATAATAATAATAATAATAGGCACACTGGGTGCCATACCAAAAGATTTCAGCTGGCATTTGGAAACAATAAATATTGACAAAACCACAATCTGTTTACTGCAAAAGGCCACCTTACTTGAATCTGCACACATCATTCGAAAATACATCGCACAGTCCTAGATGCTTGGGAAGTGTTTGACTTGAGATTTTGTGATACAAGATCCAGCATATATATCTCATTTGCTGTGACATACTGTGTTTTTGTGTCAGTAAAATAATAAACAGTATTTTTTTTAAAAAAAGTTAAAACTATTCAAACATATTCAAAGTTAAAAGTTCAACACACACACACACACACCCAAATGTCTTTAAAGGTAGGTTTAGAGAACGGGTGTGCTCTTGGTTCCACCTCTAGGAAAACTAACCCTTTTGGTGGGAGATTATGAAACTGTAGTCCAAAAAAAGTGACATTTCCAAGCTCTGTTCAATAATTGTGTTTAACAAAAAAGCGTTCTTGCTTGGTAAAGAGGGCCTTAACAACTGAGCAGTCTATCGACATAGAAATCACCTGAAGTTCCACTTGTAAAATCATAATTATTTTTTTAATAGTATTAACAAGAGATCATGAAGCGCAAGCACTTGACATTATTAGGCAATGCTGGAATAGCTAAAGTCCCAATACTCCACCAACTGAGCATATATCTGCACTGTAGAATTAATGCAGTTTGACACCACCTTAACTACCGTAGCCCAATGCTATGGAATCTTGGTTATTGTAGCTTGGTGGGGCACCAGCACTCTTTGATAGAGAAGGCTAAAGACCTTGTAAAACTACAAGTTTTAAAACTACAGAGACATGGAAGTTGAAATGGTGTCAAACTGCATCAACTCTACAGTGCAGATGTACCCTTAGTATTCTTCAGATCAAAGGGGTATTCCAGCCAGGTACATGAAATCCATACATTTTAACTGAGAGAAATGCAAATCAGACTCTTAAAGTTAAAAAAACTGAGATGTGATTTCTATTTATCTAACTAGCTTTAGTAACTCAATTCTGGGAACTGCTTTGCAGGCAGATGTTCAGTCAGAGTTTCCAGCAGCTCAAAAGATGAAGTCAGAATATTGCAAAATACATGGATGTTTGTCACTGCTTGGAATAAACAGATGCCTGTGCTAGCAATGCGGTGGTGCATAAAGTCCTTCTAAGGCTTATGCATAATAAACTAAGCTGGAGTTTATATCTTGCATTCTAATCTCAGTAACCTTTACAAGAATCTGCATTTGTAAAATAGATAGATCAGACAAGTGATGGTGACTTAAGAATGAGGTGTATAGGTAGACTGGCTTTGGGACTGTTGAAGGTGGGAACACTCCAGGGATCTGTGATTCCATGAAATTCCCAGAGAAATGTTCTGTCAGGTTTTTTATAAGGAGAAGGACAAGAAGCACAATTATTTTTATATTTCTGGTTTTTCACCTTTAAGGGGGTCCTAACCCTAACCTAAGTAGAGCTTTCCCTCTGGAAGACTATTTTAATTGCATAGCAGTTATTTACTAATAACTGCAATATAGGTTCCTTTTCCAAGTGATACATCGTAGACCCAAGTTTCACACTAACTCAAGAATAAACAGCAGAAGGGTGAAGAAATCTTTTGAGAAGCTTTAAAAGCACACAAAAGTGTTTTGAAAGCGGGGAAGCCTTTGAGAAGGGAGTCAGTGTGCTGTGGTGGTTTGAGCATTGAACTGCAACTCTTTGAATCCCTACTTGGCCATGGGTGACATTAGGTAAATGACATTCTCTGACTCAGAGGAATACAAAGGACCTCACCCCCAAAATCTTTGTGAGATGGTGCCTTAGAATGGCCATAAGTCAGATGGGTTTCAAGGCACACAACAACAAGCAATCAAGAGACTTATTTTGGCAGGAAACATGTTCTGATACCCAGCTAAAGCTTGAAAATACACATTTTAAATAACCTTTAAAAGCCAATTATCCAAAAGACTTATGAAAAATGTTAACAGACCTGGCCAAGTCCATAGATTGAAATACTCAGGAAAAGTGTAATATAATAAAAAGAAGAAGACAATTGGCGATAAGCAGATGGTTCATACTGTGAAAACAGGAATGTCTAAACTTCCCAGTACCTTGGAACTCAGTGGCCATGAAAGGGCACTTAAGAGTTCTCCATAAATGTATTTTTGTTTATGAACTACTTCTCTAAGGAGGCTATAAATTCAGAGACGAATTGCAAAACGAAGAGCTGAGACTGGACTGTCTTCCAGTCACCTGTTTACTAAGTCTTGTAAAAGAATTACACACAACTTATCTGTGTTTACTTAATTCTACTTGTCCTTGTCAAGAATACTTTCTCCCTCAAACACAGCACAGAACTATGAAGAGACAATTTAGTCTGACTATTTCCACAGCTGTTACATTATAAGTTTGGATACAAGTCTTCCAGAGGGAAAGTTTCATGGACAGTTACCATCAAGGGAAGGGTTTAAATGTCCCTGCAAAACATCTCCTTCAAAGGAAACCTTGCCATGATAAAGAGGCCACTGGACAAATGTTACATGCAGCTGCAAGATAAAATGTAGTTTGGCCACAAATTTGGAAAACTAAATAACTAGTTATCCAAAAAATTACCCAAATAGTTGTCGTAACAGTAGCATTTTAAAGTAGATTTTTACTTTGTTATTATTCAAAATACATAGCATAGTTACCTCTGGTATTTCACAAGAGCAGAAAGCTATGGCATCTGCCCCATGTTTCAAACCACACTTGGGTATCTCTTGTGTTAGACCTGAGATGAAACTTATGTGTGTCTTTCTTATTCCAGAACTTTTCTGACCTTACAAAAGTTCAATGTATCCTCATAGTCCTAGTTACAGTGGACTGTAAAGTGGTCAATTAAAACATGACTTCATGTCACACCACAAAGGTACAATTGTGTTTCAAAGCAAATATAGAAAAATATTTTTTTCAGAACACAAACATGTATGTGCTTTTGAAATTTCAAAACATATCCTTAGCTTTTAAGTCTGGCTAGAATAATAGTTTCCCACATTCATGTAAAATCCATTGCACTGTTCATGACAATTTCCTCATACAGTTTACGTTCCAGCAATTTGAAGCAAAAAGGGAAGCAGTTGAATGATAGCCTTATACCTCTGACATAGCCTTGTTTTTCCTGGTTGGGGCAGCAAAGCAGAGACCTCTCTTAAATCTTTGGAGATACTAGACTAGCTGGCAGAGTTTACTACATTGTTATGCAACAAAAGAGGAGATTTATCAGAGGAAGAAAGGCCAATCCCTAACCTATCTATGATTTAGAGCATGGGAACTAGGACCTGACGTTAAATATAACTGTTGTACATCAAGGGCATTCTATTGATATGTTTGGAATATACAGCACATTGGTCATGATTCTGGACCTAGAGGTTACACGGATGAAAATTGAGGCAAGTTGATAAGCAACTTCAAAATAATTGTTTCCTTGATGTGTCTTTAATGTGAAATCTTTTTATAAAAAGGTAGTTTTGGGGTGAAAGTTCAAATATCAAAAGAGTTTATGACACTCCTGACCTATACACAAAAACATAGCCATGTTAGTCTGGGTCAGTATGTAGTATGGGAAACATCTTTCAGTCTGGTGATTAGCAAACAATGTATTTTGGGATGCAACGTGATCTTGTATTAATAACTATAGATCACTGATTAACCTTCCTTTTTTAGGCAAGGTGGTTGAGAAGGCAGTTGCCCTCCAACTCCAACAGCATGTCTTCTCTGAATGAATGCCTGGAGGAGGTAAAGGACTGGATGATAAAAAAAAAACAAATTAAAACTGAATCCAGACAAAACAGAGGTGCTTGCCATCAAGGGTCCTAATCTGGGGCTGGAGGTATGTCTACCAATTCTGGATGGGGTTACACTCCCCCTGAAAGATTGTGTCTGCAGCTTGGGAGTTCTCCTGGATTCGTCTCTCCACATGTCAGCCAATGTAGATGTGACAGTCAGGAGTGCTTACTACCTGCTTCAGCTGAACCGCCACTTGTGCCCCTTCCTAAATTTAAAGGACCTGAAGATTGTAGTGCATGCACTGGTAACCTCAAGGTTAGATTTCTGCAATGCACTTTACATTGGGTTATATTTGTAACAAGTTCAGAAACTCCAGTTGGTTCAAACTACAGCAGCCAGATTGGTTATAGGAACATCTGGGAGTGAGCATATTACCCCCTTCCTAAAGTCATTCCACTGGCTACCAATTAGGTTCTGGGCAAAGTACAAGGTGTTGGTTTTGAACTTTAAAGCCCTACATAGTTTGAGTCTAGGTTACCTAAAGGATCACCTTCTCCCATACAATCCACCCCAAACACAGAGGTCCTCTGGTAGGTGTCTGCTCCAGCCTGCCAGAACCAGACCGGCAACCACCACCCAGAGAACCCTTTCATCGGCTCCCCCAAGGTTGTGGAACAAGCTGCTGGAAGAGCTACAACAGCTGAATTAATTGTCAGAATTTTAAAATAATCTAAAGACCTATATCTTCTGGCAGGCCACCCAGTTTTAAAGCATGAATTTTAAACTTATACCCTTTGTTTACTCTCTGTTTTGTGTATTTTAATATGTATTTTATAGAAATACATTTTAATATGTGTATTTGTGGTATTTTTACAATATGTATGTGTTTTAATTACTCTGTAATCCACCTCAAGCCACAAGGAGAGGGGGGTAAGAAATAACATCATCATCATTGTCGTCATCATCCTCATCATTGTAGCACATTTCAAAATAACTTGGAAAAAGAAGTTGGTAGTGTAATTTTTTGTAGGCTAAATCAACATCATCAGATGCATGAAGGCTAAATCTGGGTATGTATCTCACCCAAAATAGTTGTGCTGAAAAAGGAATACAACCATATCATTCAATAGTTTTAAAAGGCAAGAAAGGAAAAGATGTTTCTTTCACCTCATCTCCCTTTTGGCTAACAGGAAAAAAAATTAAATTACAATAAATAGGGGGTTTTTTGGGGGGATTTTTGGTCATGTCAGAAGCCTTGAGAAACTGCAAGTCACTTCTGATGTTAGAGAATTGTCGTTTGCAAGGACGTTGCCCAGGGGATGCCCGGATGTTTTGATGTTTTATCATCCTTATGGGAGGCTTCTCTCATGTCCCCACATGAGGAGCTGGAGCTGATAGAGGGAGCACATCCACACTCTCCCTGGATTCGAACCTGCGACCTGTCAGTCTTCAGTCCTGCCAGCACAGGGGTTTAACCCACTGTGCCACCAGGGCTCCATTACAACAAATAGCAAACATGCAGAATGAGCTATGCGAAACGATGCTGATTTGTTTAAGTAGTATATGTAAGTTGTGTAAGTAGAAGTCACTAAATCTATATTCACTTTCAGTGTTAACTTCTAACTTTTTTATGCTGCAGGTTGGACTCAGCCTTATTGCTGAATATCAATAGTTAACTGAGAGGGTAACAATTTAAAAAAGAAAGAAATGAATATTGTAGATGATATTTTAGAACAATGGGGTGCCTTTGCATTAATCAATTGCAATTTTCCATCCCGGAAAACTATTGCTGTTTCCACTGCATCTTCCCAGCTTCCTGTTGCTTTGCAAATAGTTATTATAGGACTTCAAATTAACATACCTGCCTCTTAAACTGCTCTCAACATAAACAAAAGAGGATATAAATGGCTGAATGATTTCTAGCATAAATTCAACACCTGCAATTAGCCGGCTTATTAGAGAACCTTTACTAGCTATCTTCTCTACTTTAATGGTCTGATCTAATGGTTTTGTGTTTATATTTGACATACAATAATGGCAGGGCTTTTTCTATCAGAGAACCATAAAATGTAACACTTAAAAGAAGGAATAGTTTATGTACAAGGAATTTGAAATAAATGACATGCTCTTGATTGTCTATAGAAAGAAGCATAAATTATGCCAACATCGGTTTTTAAAAAAGACAACAGAAAAAAATGCTTAGAATCTAATTCTGCATTTTTTCCAGAATCATGGAGTGGTGTAATCTGACAACTCGAAACATTTTATTTGAACGATGCCTTCCTTTCTTCATGGTTGCTCCACCAACAGCAGTCTTCCACCAGCTGTCACCAGATACACCACTATAATTATGCTATCATAGTTCACCATTAAGTTTCTGATCCAAATTTCCAACACACTTGCGGTTAGAAACCTATTCTCTTTTTTTCAATAGGCACCACAGTTCAAGAAGGACAATGACAAGATGGAACATGTCCAGAGGAGAGTGAGAAAGATCAGCAAAGATCTGGAAATCAAGCCCTGTGAGGAACAGGAGTTGCATGTCATAGAATCATAGAGTTGGAAGAGACCTCGTGGGCCATCCAGTCCAACCCCCTGCCAAGAAGCAGGACAATCGCATTTGAAACACCTCCAACAGATGGCCATCCAGCTTCTGTTTAAAAGCCTCCATAGAAGGAGCCTCCACCACACTTCAGGGCAGAGAGCTCCACTGCTGAACCGCTCTCACAGTTAGGAAGTTCTTCCTAATGTTCTGGTGGAATCTCCTTTCTTGTAATTTGAAGCCATTGCTCTGCGTTCTAGTCTCCAGGACAGCAGAAAACAAGCTTGCTCCCTTCTCCCTATAACTTCCCCTCACATATTTATACATGGCTATCATGTCTCCCCTCAGTCTTCTCTTCTGCAGGCTAAACATGCCCAGCTCTTTAAGTCGCTCCTCATAGGGTTTGTTCTCTAGACCCTTGATCATTTTAGTCGCCCTCCTCTGGACAAATTCCAGCTTATCAATTTCTCTCTTCAACTGTGCCGAGAATTGGACACAATATTCCAGGTGTGGTCTAAGCAAAGAAGAATAGAGAGGTAGCATGGCTTTCCTGGATCGAGACACTATACTCCTATTTATGCAGGCCAAAATCCCATTGGCTTTTTAAGCTGCAGCATCACACTGTTGGCTCATGTTTAACTTGTTGTCCACAAGGACTTCAAGATCTTTTTCACATGTACGGCTATCAAGCCAGGCGTCCCCCATTCTGTATCTTTGCATTTCAATTTTTCTGCCTAAGATGATTTGAACACTGGTCTGAAATTAGTATAGGGTTATGTCATGCAATGCTTAACTGCTTCCATTCATGATTGAGGAGGTTGCAACTCACACTGCAAGTCTTATGTGATAATTTATTGACAGATGCCATGATAGCTATATGATTACATGTAAAAGATGAAACAATCTTGTTTTGTGTTGCTTAATGGATTCAAATTACTAGAAAGGTGATTCCACATAAACCTCTGGAAGAAAGAATTTCCTGACACTAAGGACTATTTAACAGTAGAATAAACTCTCTTGGGGGCTGGTGAACTTTCATTAATTGAAGGTCTGTAGAAAATGGTAAGTTGGATGTTCTTGCAAAATACTGAATTCTCATTACTCTTCATAGTTTTTGGCAATTAATTTGTTGTTACTTTTACAGTGATTTTAAAAGTAATGTATTACTTCCTACTTCATATTCTTAACCTTTTACTGCTTTTACTTGCCATCAAGGGTCCTCATCTGTGGATGGAGGTGTATCAACCAGTTCTGAATGGGGGTATACTCCCCTTGTGTTTGCAGCCTGGGAGTACTCCTGGATCTGTCTCTCCAAATGTCAGTGAAAACCTATCTCTTCCAGTAGACCTACCCAGAAAGTTTTAATGATGAATTTTAAGCTTTACTGTATACCTAATTTTCTTTTTGTGTATTTTAATATGTATTTTATGGAAATATGTTTTAATATATGTATTTTATAGAGTGTTTTAAAATGGTTATGTGTTTGTTTGTGTTTTAGTAATGCTGTAACCTGCCTAGAGCCATGAGGAGAGGTGGGCAAGAAATAAAACTATTATTATTATTATTATTTTGTTCTTTAAAAACAAGCTTAGAGCAGATAAGGGAATCAAACAAATGTGATTCTTGCCAAACACTTTAAATCACTTTACCTTGTAATTGCTAAAATTACTACAAAATGTGACATAAGTGAAATGACTTATTAAGTAACTTTTAGAATGTGACTTTATTGTGCCCTGATTATCAAAAAGGGAGGATAATTTGGAACTCATTACATCCAAGGCTCACTGTTTTAACTTTTACTGCATCTACATGTACCAAAGACTGAGGTCATCAGTGTACGTCTTAACATTATTTGAAAACACAATGCTATACATATCAACGTGAAAGTTAGATCCTATTGAATTAAATGGATTTCACTTCCAAGATTAAGCATTTATTAGCAATTGCAACCCAGTTCTTCTGTTTTCTTTGAGCTCTGTGTTGTGAATTGCCATCACGTTTGCTGTAATAAATTGGCTGGCCTATTTTCTGTCCTAGAACAGTCTGCTAGGGACTGATGCTATTATTATGCATATACAATAATTATTAATTATTAATTGTGCATACAGTAAAAATCAAAATAATTCCTGCTGTTTCTACAGTCCTAAATATACTTGAAGATTAACATAATGGGGCATTTCAAAGGAAATGTGTTTAGGATAGGAGCATTAATGCCATTATTTCTTTTTCAGAAATCTAAAATGTGGGACATAGATGCCCTTTAATGCAGTTATCCCCTCTGGGTCCCACATAATGCTTTAGAGGCACCAGATCAAATGAACAACATTAATAAGTTTATTTGCCTGGGGTTTTGTTTAAAGTATAAATAAACATGGTTTTCAATTGTTGTTTTGGATTCCTACATGGAGAATTGGCACGCCTGTAGGAAACACTTTGTTTAGTTCTAGAACACCTGCAAGTCTTTAATTTGGGGGCTCATACAATTGCTGTGAACTCTGGAAGTTATTTCCCTCAATGGTAGAGAGTTAGTTGGAAGAAATCATTGGAAATAAAAAAGATGCACACCACAATTCAGTGGATCATATTAGATCACTACCTGGCTTAAAATCCCAATTTAAGGAAACAGTAATTACCCCTGATCAAGTCAGTTTCAAGAACTATCAAAACCTCATTTAAAAGTTTCACATCTGGCGGCGGGGTGAGATGATGCAGGAAGATAATCTAACCAATTGATATCCTAAATTGAGATGGAAAGAACTGTGTTTATCTTTCTTTCTTAGTCCATTGCCTCAAACGTTTAACAGCTGAAAACTGGAACATGAGTATCCAATAAAGATCAATGTGTCAAGATGACAAATGTTATTAATGAGGAAAAGTGCACAAACTAAGAGAGGCTGCAGCAGTTTACTTTTGCCTGAGGTTACTTGTAACGACAAGATCCCAGCCCTTCCTCTCATATCTCCCCGATCTCCCCTGCTAACTGAGTGCAAACTACTTTGCATTTCGAATTCATTATTCAGCAACGGAAGTAAAATCACATCAAAGAGGAAAAGTGGGGAGAGAGACTGTCATTTTAAAGCATCTGAAAATTAGATAAACCGGGATTGTTCCTGGCAAATTAGAAGACGGAATGCACTTGTCACACTGTAGTGATTTCAGCTAGGACTGCAGATAAAGAGGTCCATGCTCAGTGAGCTTCTGCTGGACCAGATCAGCCAGCACAGAGGACAAGCACTCCAGGTTGAAGGCAAAGCTACAGAGGTTTATTCAGTTTGGCCAAAAGGGATACAAGTACCAGCAAAGTGCTGCAAAGTGTTCAAACATAAATTCATAAATTATGCAGTTCTGACAGTTATTCAGACTCCCCACATCTCCTCCTGATTAGCGGGAAAATGGTGCCAGCTAGGATCCACACAGGGATTAGTTGGAGGTTTCTCTGAAAGGATAAGATCCCTGTGATGAGAAGGAGAACAGCTGATGGTTGGTAAGTTTAAAAATCCAGTCTTGCAGAAACACCCCTGGGAGGGTGCAAACCTGGGGGAAGTGATGCTGTAGGCATGCAGATGATTCCTTAATTGACTTAAATGTCTAGTTCTGTGGAGACAAAGGTGCAAGATCCAAAAGACAAAGCATGACAATCCCAAATAACCAGGGACTTGGCTGTCTGTTCAGAAGACTATTTTTTAGCCTTCTCTTCTGCAGAAATGACAAACCTCTAGTCTTGTCTAAACAGGAAAACATCTTAAGCTCATCTGGGTGTCGAAAAGGATAATCTGCCTCACATACATACACAAAAGGTTTTATTTTATCTAGCTTGAGAGATCGCTAAAAAGACCTTTGTTAGTGATCTCCGTTCCCAGGAGCTTATGAAAAGACGGGTCATGGGGACAGCAGATGTCTTCAGGATACATTTGATATTATATGTTTAGAAATGGATACCATATACAAGAAATACAAGTTACACAGAAAATATCAGTTCTATACACTTATTAATGGGTTTAGATTTGATAGACTTCAGTGTACAGTTGCTGCCAAGTTCTTTCGAAGCCTCTAACAGGTTCAATATTGCAAAACTTTGAAACAGTGAAACTGTTTTTAAAATTTTAAAAATCATATTTTTTGCTTGAAGACTCTTTATTATTCATAATATTTTGGGGAGGGGGTGCCATGGCTTGACAAAAACACTAATATGAACTGATTGTTTCCATGTGGAATCCATTACACCATGTACTTATCAGACCAAATACTGACAACCATTTCTTTAATGTTACTGGGGGCCCTTCCACACAGTCCTATATCCCAAAATATCAAGGCAGGAAATCCCACAATATCTGCTTTGAACTGGGTTATCTGAGTCCACACTCAGATAATGTGGGATTTTCTGCCTTGATATTCTGGGATATAGGGCTGTGTGGAAGGGTCCTGGGAGGCTTATGGCATGAGGCAAGAAAATCTGAATTGTATTGGGAAAATAGCTGTTTGCATCTTACTGCATTACATTGGCACTCTTATATTATTATCCCATAGGAGACTGTTTTAAAAGCTATTGCTATAACTAAAAAAGAAGTTAATCATCTCCTATGTTATCCTGTGCAAAAGTTCAATTGCACTTTTATTCTGCTTTAGGTGGTCAGGGGAAGATCTAGTGAGCACCCTTTGAGTAAGGAAATTGTGATTGGGAAGCAATGTATTTTTTCAGTATTTAGCTCACATTGTTGTTTGTACAAATAACAATTGTGACTCCAGTGCAAACACACAGAAGCAGCTCTCAGACAACACCACTGGCCCCTTCCATCCCCAATTGAGTGCACCACGGTTCATCAGTTAAGAGCAAAGCAAGAGGCCATTGAAAAGGTGGGACTATGGACAAAGTAGTTCCTTTGCAGCTCAGGGAAAGTTCTGACAACTGCCATGTAGGTTAGACAGGCAAGTTAGGCCCAGGTGGCACTACAGATCCACTGATGTAGATGGTGCAGTCTCCTTGTGGAGAGAAAAAGTGGAGTATAAATATAATCATCATCATCATAACAACAACAACAACAACACAGTGGTCCACAATGGACAATTAACGTATGCATTATCTTCTTGCCAATCAAGGGCAAGATGGATGGATATTATCCTTGAAGTGACTGGCTTGACCTTGAAGTTGCTGGGGATGGCAATGGTGGACAGGGAGCTCTGGCATGGGCTGGTCCATGAGGTCACGAAGAGTCAGAAGAGACTGAACACACTTCTGATTCCTGATTCCACACAGGGCAATAATATGACACCATTATATGCTGATTTGCTGACCGAGGATGAGGACCGGGAAATGTTTATTTGTATAATGCTAAAGACAAATGAGCTGTTACACTATCCCCTTAATAAGAAATTATATGAATGAGTTTTCATGTATAAATAGAAAGTTCTAGGATGTTGTTCCAGGCTGTAACCCTGGCAAAAAGAGAGGCCTTAATCTTTTGCACTTGCCCTCAGAAAGGATTACTGAAAAGAGGCAAAGACTCTCCAAGAAATTATGAAAATTTTAGCAGGCATCCCCACATTCAAATGCATATGTCTGAATACTTGTTACCCTCTAGCTGGTTTTGAACTATGTTCCCCATCAGCCATGACCATTAACAATGTGGGAAAGTGCTGAGGGGAGTTGTAATCCAAAACATCTAAGTCTAGTTTAGTAGTATAGACTGGAACACATAACATGATTGAAGAGAGGAATATCTAGCTTTATTTCAATGTGAATATGCAGACAAAGTAGTATTCATGCACAGGATCAAATATCTGCATGGTTGCTCTCTTGTTAAGATCCAGGGCATGGCAGAGACTGAACTCCTCTCATGTTTCTGTAGGCAGCAAAACAAAGAGGGGCTAAGGAGGAATCATGTGCTGCTCTGTCTTCATCCAACATCCTTCTTCTTTGGGACTATGAGAGCCCACTTCCAAAGAATCTTTGCAGAAGACTATGAGACAAGTTGCCATTGTCACATACACCCATCACCAAATGAGAGGAACACTTTCAGGTTACAAACCAGCCTCTCTTTAGGTTTGGTCCCCAAACTAAATCCTGATGATAACAAGGGGAAAAGAAAAAAGACACCAAGTGAGTGTGGAAAACAGTCACATTATGGGACACAGGGAGAGAACAGAAGGGAGGAAACCAGAGATTATGTTCAAACATGGCCAACAACATCTGTAACTGACCCTGCATGCACATTATACCAAGACAGAGAGGAGGCAGAAAGGGGTTGTTTTGCAAAATACCTGCAGAAAGTCCTTAGGAATGCTGCTCTCAGACCATTCCTATCTTTTCTCAGGGTGCTATTTGATAGCTACTACCTGCTCTCGCATTTTTGCTAGGTTTGTTCTAAGTACACCAGAACACTAAAAGAAAAAGGGCTGCTAAAAGTTTGTTTACCTCTTCTCCACATGAGCCAAGGAGGAGAGTTTAAGGGAAGCAGCTGTGCAAACTTAGATAATAAGGTAATGTTGTCCATCTCTTCCGACAAAGTGCTTTAATCCTCTGTATTTAGTCAATATGGGAAACAGCACTTTCTTCTGCCACATTTTTCATTTCACACATTTACGCTTGACAGAAAAAAAAATGAGCTACCACAAATGCAGAACATTTCCTTTGTGATTGACTTCATTTTGCTTCTGTCTCTTCTCATTCCTGGGAAAGTCAACAAGAATTGACCAACCCAATGACTTGGAGAAATACTGTTTTGTTTGTCTGCTTTATATATCTCCTCTCTCCTAAAATTGGGGCTCAGGATGGTTCACAAGATGAAAGACAGGCACAGATAAAAGTATTAGACCTTTAGAATGTTAAACACACAATTTAATAAATCATTATATTAAAACACAACTGAATTAAAAGGCATTTAAATGCCTAACAGTAAAAAAAATTACCATGTGTGCACACACACAAATGCATTTTCTCAGATACCAGACAACTGCCAAACCCCATCTGACTTAGGTGATAATTTTCTGCTCCTAAAAAGATAACAGGGAGGATGAGATTCATTAATGGGCAAGAAACATCACAGCCTGGAAGAAAGAAACACTAAGGCTACATCTACACTGCCATATAAATTCCAGATCATCTGCTTTGAACTGCATTATATGGTAGCGTAGACTCATATAATCCAGTTCAAAGCAGATCATGTGGATTACCTGCTTTGATAATCTGGATTATATGGCAGTGTAGAAGGGGCATAAGAAGGCTGTCTTAGGTTCCATTTAACTTTAAAAAGTGAAAATAGGACATTTTCGTAGGTGTATAGAATAGAAAAGTTAATCAGATTTTTTTTGTCATGCAAGTTTCAACTCTGAAACTCCCTTTTCTGGACAACCATTTAAAGTACAGAAGCCCTGGTTCCATTTTTCACCTGGTAGTCGTAGTCTCAACAAATAACTTCCAAATTAACCCATTTTTAGTGACTAATCAGAAAACAAGCCCACTAAATCCATACTAGTGGAAAATCATGTCCAATGACAGACATTTTTCAGTACTCCAAGATGCACCTCTGAAAAAAATGCAATGACTGTGTCATTTAGATCAGTGGTTCTCAACTTGTGGGTCCCCAGATGTTTTGGCCTTCAACTCCCAGAAATCCTAACAACTGGTAAACTGGCTGGGATTTCTGGGAGTTGAGGGCCAAAACACCTGGGGACCCACAGGTTGAGAACCACTGATCTAGGTTGACTCCAAAATAGCCAAGCCTTGAAATGTTTATCAACAAAAGTATCTCTGCCAGATAAGACATTTTCAAAAAGCACCTTTGTCTTCTGTTGTCCATACAGAGATACAGTCAAATACAGAAATCAAAATGTGGAGTCTGGTGTCCTCTACTCAACAACAACTTGTCATAGCCTGTGTGATATTGACGAGGTACTGCTATACTGGTTATTTCTTTTCTAAAACACCATAGGAGTCACATAATAATAGATACAGTGCAGTATCTATTGTGTGTTTGACATAGTCAAATGTCACAAACCTAAGTATAGCTCTGTAATTGAAGGAGAAGTGGGACATCATGCTGCTATTTCTTTGAACCAAAGATGCCAGCATATTTCAGCCTAACATTTCTATTGTCAGTAACTAAACTTTAGGAAAGACATATTGACATTTTAATGGGGAAAAATACAGATGTTGAGAAATCACCGAGCACTATAGTTGTGAGGCAAGAGGTGAAATCACCCAGGTTGGGGCCCACATTTAGCCCCATGGACAGAATGTCTCCATCCCTGCTCTAGAGGAAAAACACCCACTATGCCTTCAAAGTATTTTCTGACTTATGTTGATAAATATCTCAGGACTAGGCTATTTTAGCGTCCAAGTGAGCCGATCATGGGATTTTCTTAGCATTTTTGTTCAACATTTGCCTTTCTCTAAGTCTGAGAGAGCATGATTTGCCCAAGGTCAGACAAGACAATGGGTTTCCGTGACTCAGCAGGGCTTCAAGCTTGGTCTCCAGAGTCCAGTACCCAAACCAGTACAAAATGCTAGCTAGTGATGATTTCTTGTTTGCATTTTTGCTGTTATGAATAAAATTTTGAATCTATATCCCTGTAGCTGAACAAAATCTGACTATGGAGGATCACAAAACAACAGTATAAACCTGCTCTTTCATAGAGGAACTGAATACAATGAACAGACATTGACACGGTTGACCCTGCATTGACTAAAGGGAATTACAGCACTGTGTGCTGGTAGCTAAGCTCTTCACAAAGAGACAGAGACTTTCCCCTATGAAATGATTAGTTGATTGCCCAAGGGGAAACTCTCTCATCACATGATATACAGCCTCTCTATCTCTTGACAATGAATTCCTCTCTTCCATATCCAATTGTATTAACACTAAGCCATGAAAGATACTTTTCTGGTTTGTGAACATATTATTGAATACTATCAGTGCAGCTTGCATTTCATTCATGTGAGATTCAGCTAGCAACTGCTTTGTACAATGCCATCAGTGTAGAGAATCAATTTGAATGTGACTATGTACTAGTAAATGTTCATATCATTGGAAAGCAGTATGAAAAAGAAAGGGACCTTATTAAATACACTAGGCTTAATGGTCATATATAACGCCTTCCCCATAATGGCACAAATACCTAAAAACATCAGAACCCATCTAATCTTAGAAGTTAAGTAGAGTCAACTCTGGTTAGTATTTAGATGAAAAACCACAAAAGAATGCCATGTGCTGAAGGCTATATTTCACAATAAAGAATTGGCAAAACCACCTCTGAGTATTCCTAGTCTAAGGAACCACCTACACTGCCATATAATGCAGTTTCAGAATGCAGTTTAACTGCATCGAACTAGAAGGGGTCATAATAAGGTAATGGGTGACATGCAGGCACATATATATATATATATATATATATATATATATATATATATATATCTGTATATTTAAGCATGTCTTTTTTTCCCTAAATTTCTTTCTTTTAATCAAATTGACTTCAATTATCGGATAAAACAGGATAAATAGATCACTTATCACAATTATCATCCTGCTAAGCAGAAAAAGGGGGAAATTGACTATGAATATTGTTTCTTCCAATGACTCAAAGTTGTGTGTACAAACACATACAATGTCTTCCCCTTTTCCACAGGAATGGTGTATTATTTCCAAATTCAGTTAACCAGCTCTGTGGTATTTGGAGTTCTTCCTAGTCTATCTGCTCAGTAGGTTCTGGACATTTGCTCCTAAATCCTAGCTTGTGCAAAATTTCGGATAAGATTGGAACTCATATTTGATTTATTAAATTTGGGTATACAAAGGTAAATTCCAAGGCATGCAGAAAAAGTGGGGGAGGATTTAGAATTTGAATCACTTACTCATTTTCTGTTAATGTTCTGTAGTGTTCGGATGTCTCCCAAGGTCAGTTTAATTTTCACTATAACCATCAAGCAACTTCAGTAAAGCTGCTTTTAAAATATTTTAAAATCTCATTCCTTTGGCTCCATCTTCCCCGGCACTGCCATAAGGGAGGCACTGTGGGTGTGGCTAACCACAGCCATCTTAGCTATAGTTTAGGAAGGCCAGGTCCCCAATGGTAGAGATTATAAAAGGCCCTGCCTTAAACTACATTCCCCAGTATGCCTTGGGAAGAGAATGTGTCAATCAAAAGAGGAGAGAGAAAATTATCCCTCCCCTTAAATAGTTTTTCATACTTTTAAAAATAATTCCCTTAAATCAGTAGATGTATTAGTATTTCTGAAAGTTGGGGAAAATGATTCCCTGTTATCTTGTGACATTGGATAGAAAAATCAAGGAGCTAGCTCTTGTAGTTTTTTTTAAAAAAATGTTGTTTTAAAAACCTTTTTTAAAAATTGCCAAATATCCATGGATAAGTCAAGCATCATGAAATTTTGTGGTCTAACAGTGGTAAATATGCTCTACCACTGTAGCAAGTTTCATCAGGATATCTCAAAAAATGAGGGAGAGAGAGGCCCCTGAAATTTCCCCACTGCCATTGATGTTTTCACTGTTGCACATGTGGGACTGCCATTAATGAACTCCTTACAAAGATTTGGAAGTTTCATAAAATTTTGATTTTTTTACCACAAAAATTCAGAAAAGACTTTAGAAACAAAGTGCCAGCACGCCTTACTTTTGAACACAGTTTAGAACCTTTTTTTTTTTTTTTTGGATCACACATGCCTACTAAATCCTAATGTTTTCAGTTAAATTGCACAGAAAATGCTTAGCAAGGTCTCTGTGATAGTTTATTACAACAAAGGCAATTACACAAGACCTTTATAATGCTCTTCAACTTTTTAAAAAGAAATTGAAGCAGTACTAATGAATGGAATATTTTAAAGAGAGAAATATGCAAAACAGCAATAGGCCCCTGTGTTATTAACTTCCAAACTAAATTTCAGCAGAATTGGGGGTGTGGGAGAAAGAAATGATGGAATGGGTCATAATGCAAATGAATTTGTGTCATGCTATTATTTCCAGGATCATATTGGAAATATACACTGGATAACAGAGAGCACCAAAAAAATTCAGGCTAGATATTCACTGCCATATAATGCAGTTCAGTACATTTCAAACTGCATTATATGTGTCTACACTGGCCGTATAATGCCGTTCGAACTACACTGAATGGTTAGTATAGTTGGGGCCGAGAGAAAATGTTTCTGACACATACCTTAAACTGGATTAGACTTATCAGAAAGAGACGTAAAAACTGGAGAAAGGACTATCAACAGATTATACCATATTATTAGCAGAAAACAGCAAAGGAATTTATCACATGAAGCGGCTATCCAAAAGTCAACTATTTCAGAAGACAATTTTGAGGCCCTTCATTATAAGGCGTTATATCCTACTGTTCTGTCTATCCAATTTGTTAAATTCAATCCTTTGACATTATGCAAATTTTATTTTATATTCTTTAGCATTTAGATATTCTGGGTTTCTCTGTAATTAACTAGTTCACAAGCTAAATTCTTCAACATGCATATTTTTAAAAAATGTAAATAGTGTAGATTTCATAGATGTTACTGGAGTAGGAATACAATTTCTATCCCCTCATAAGCAAAAGGTTTGTTTTGCTCAATTTTCTTGGCACTTCATTCCATAATATCAAATAGTCTCGCCAGTCTGAAAGGAAGGAAGGAAGGAAAGAGTAAGTTTACAGTATCATAGCTGTTGTTCACACTAGTGATTTAACAGGCAAGATATGGCATAGGAGGACAATGTGGAACCAGCTGTATTCTAGATTTCAGTATAGACAGGGGGAAAAGCTTGGGCCCCATATTATCTTTGTTAAGAATAATTTGAGTTAGGACTGCGTTAGGATTTCACAGAGCTGAAAGTGAAGTGAAAATTGCTGGGAGGCAACAGCTAGGTATTGCAGAAAAGTGTTGCACGCCTTACGCCAAGCTACCCAGCTGCTTCCAGATGTAAAATATTGTTGTGTTCTCAATACTTTCTATGCCATCAACTCTGCTGGACTGGCCATGTTGTCCGAAAACCTGATCACCATCTCCCAAAGCAGTTACTTTATTCCCATCTCAAGAATGGAAAATAGAATGTTGGTGGACAGGAAAAGAGATTGAATAATGGGCTTAAAGCCAGCTTTTAAGAACTGGGAAGCCCTGGCCCTTGAGCGCTCTAACTGGAGGTTAGCTGTGAACAGCTATGCTGTGGAATTTGAAGAGGCAGGAATTGAAGGTGAATGGGAGAAACATGCCAAGAGGAAGGTACGTCAAGCAAATCCTAACCAGGACTACCTTCCACCTGGAAACTAATACCCTCACTGTGGAAAAACATGCGGGTCAAGAATAGGGCTCTACCATCACCTACGTACCCACCGCCAAGACACTACACTTGGAAGGCCATCATACTCAGACAACAAAGGATCGCCTAAGCAACCAAAGCACTAAAGCACAATTCAACTTCCAAGTTGACTTTTGGATATGGAATGGAGAGAACCAACATTTTGTTCCACATCAAAGGACATCATAGCTTCCTGGTCGAAATTTCAATCTAACTTAATAAATGAATTAATCAACTTGGGCATCACATGTTCATGCACACTTGCTCAAATGCAAGCTCCAAAAAGGATTTCCTCTCAAGTTCTCATAGGATTTAAGCTGCGATCCCAGGTATATTTATTGAGAGTTCAGTATCCGTGAGCCAAAGGGGATCCCCCCACTTAAAATACTGTGCCCAGGGCGGGCCTGGTACCCGAATAACCAGAGAGTACAAGCCAGAATCCACTTTTGACCTCTGGAAGTCTGTGGAAGTCCTGTGGAAACAGGAAGGCAAAATGAAAAGGAGAAACAATTGGCCTGAATGTCTGATATCTTTTGTGTGCACAAAGGGTCATTCAAAATATTCAAGTTATACTTCCTTCACTCTCAGGTTATGTTTTTAGAAGATATAAAACCAATGAATCCATTTTTCCTTTTCTTAAAAAAGTTAAGTCTAAAACTGTCGTTTATGAGAAAAATGAATTCAGTTGCACATGGTGGTGTATATATACTAAAAGTAAAGCAAAATAATAGCTACAGTTGAAAGCAAAAATAACATCTGTAGAATATGATCCACCTCCATGCATGTATCTAATGCCACATTGACAACACCATATCCCTTAGAGGTCACAGGGAAATTCTTAATTCTTCCTCACTTGTTTATCTTTGGCTGTACCTGATTATTTGTGCACAATTAATTTGAGGGCCAGGTAGCATCCCATATTTGGATTTTTACTAAAGAAATGTGGATGTATTGTTAACACAGCCGAATTATTCATACCATGGCATGAAACATGGTAAAATTCACTATCAATAAAAATCTCAAACTTTCAGCAAAAACAGATATTGAAAAACGTTGTTCTTGGACCACAGTGCCTGCCAAGAATGTTATTATTCTTATTGAACATGTTATCACATGTTCAATTCACTTAAAAAATCCAAATAAGCACTATCTTAACTACTGTACTTGAACGTCTGATGCAGCCCTGTATGTCTAATCTCAATTTGTGTTTCTTAAATCCTTCCCGTCTTCCCCTTTCGGAGAAAACGTGACAATAATTTATACCCATCTGATATAAAGAACACGTTATAAAAGTGGTTCCCACAGTCTGTAAAATGCTATAAATATTGCAGACATCAATATAGAAAATTAAGGTTGATATCAACTGGAATTCACATGCATCTCAACACAGATGGGCTGAAAGTTTAGGAGATATACTCATGTGTAGCTATTGCTAGTCTCTGCTATAGAGAGGACATTCCACAAGCTCCTCAGACAGAACCCCAATGTGGAGCACCATGACTGTCTAGACTTAAAGGAGTCTAAAGATGACATGCTTCAGAGTAGCTGGGCAATTTGGGATGAATAAGTAAATAGAAATCAAACAGTGTACATTTCTCTTAGCTGGCTGTGCATACTCATCCTCCATTAGGGCATGTTTTTCTCTCAGGGTGCATCTACACTGTAGAATCAACGCAGTTTGTCCCCACTTTAACTGCAGTGGCTCACTGCTATAGAATAATGGGAGCTATAGTTTTGCAAAATCTCTAGCTTTCCCAGGAATCAAAAGCATTGAGCCATAGCAATTAAAGAAGTTTCAAACTGCATTCATTCTACAGTATGGAGGCAGACACAGATCAAAATTGTTGCCTAAATCTTGTTGTTTGTCCTTAATAGAGTTGACCTATTGAATCAGTGGGATTTACCTACATGTTGACTCATTATTATATGAACAGGTCAACTGTATTTAGAGAAAAGGTTGCCAACCTAGATTTTTAGTACATCACAGCTTAAACCGATTTTCTTTTGGTCATAACTCATTAATCTGCAGGGGCTGTGGTAGCACAGCAATTAAAACTGCTAGTTGCAGGAAAAGCCACTGACCAGGGTTTAGAAGTTTGAATCCATGAGTCAGGGTGAGCTCCCAGCTGTCAGCCCTAGCTTAGCTTCTGCTAACCTAGCAGTTCGAAAGCATGCAATGCAAGTAGATCAATAGGTACCGCTTTTACACACCGGCAAAAAGATCAGAGATGTCTACAAACAGTAGGCTGCTCAGCATGGAAAATGGAACAAGAGCACCTCCCCTTGGCCAAAGTTGAGCATTGTCTCCAGACGCCAGAGATAAAAAAAAGGGAAAGGCCTTTATCTTATCTGTGTATTGTATGTCGTTGTTCGTTCTGTAAAAAGCACCGAATGTTTACCTTATATGTGTACTGTAATCCGCTCTCAGTCCCTCCGAGGAGATAAAGCAGAAGATAAATAAAGTGTATTATTATTATTATTATTATTATTATTATTATTACTACCAATTCATACAATCACTAAGGATGGGGCAAAATTTTGCATTGTTCAGATCACTCTTACTGAAAGAAGATGTGAGCTGGTTTTTATAATCCACCAGTTTTTATAATTTTTCAGTGTGTTTCTTTTAAAAGGCAAACAAAAATAAGCATGCTGACCAAATTACATGCAAATAGCATACAAACATGCATATATTTAGACACACAAACATGCACATAGGAAGGAGAGGTAGTTCATGTTCCTAGCCAGGATAGAATGCATCTCCCTGAAATAACAAGGTGAATGATGACCCTTGCTTGGACCATGAACTACCTGTGATATTAACAGAAAATAAATACAAAATGTATATAATTTTAATAGACACAGACAAATATATACATGTGAGCCTGCTGACCTTTTTAAGGCAAACTGGTATGGCCAGAACAGAACACATTTTAACTTCAAAACATTATAGACAATGATGCAAAAGCCCTGTTTGGTTATTTCCTTGTAATTTGTGGAGACTCTTGTGGGATTTTGAACCCAGATTTTCCAAAGCTCCTGGCTTGCATAGCCTTCATGTGTAGTAAAATGAAGATGAACTACTTCAGATCTGTTGCTTTTTATGTGAGCAAACCGATGACAGGGATATGAGATTAGCATGCTCTTAGAGGCATGCTCTTAGAGGCAAATACTAATGGCATGCCCAAATACACATCTAGTCCTAGTTCTTAGATTTCTAAAGATGAGAGTGCAAGACTGGCCCAAGGTCACCTAGTTTTCATGACTGAGCAGGGAATCGAAACCTGGTCTCCAGAGTCGATCCAGCCTCTAGACCACACTGACTCTCTAACCTTGTCCTGGACCTCCTAAAACACTCTGATATATCAAGTTTTTTTATGTTGTGTCAGGAGGGACTTGAGAAACTGCAAGTTCGCTTCTGGTGTGAGAGAATTGGCCGTCTGCAAGGACGTTGCCCAGGGGACGCCCGGATGATTTGATGTTTTTATCATCCTTGTGGGAGGCTTCTCTCATGTCCCCGCATGTGGAGCTGAAGCTGATAGAGGGAGCTCATCCGCCTCTCACCGGATTTGAACCTGTGACCTGTCGGTCTTCAGTCCAGCCGGCACACGGGTTTAACCCACTGCGCCACCGGGGCCTTGATAAATCAAGTGGAATTTTAGGTATCTCCCATTAAGCAGTAAACTTAAATTGCAATTTCAGCAGGAAGTGAACTTTATTGAGGCTTTGATCTGATCCTGTTTAAGAAGGGGCAGAATTTTCTTTCTTCCACATGGAAACCATAAGGATATCTGTCTTTTTACTGTTTTTTTTCTCTTATAATTTGATATCATTTTGATTTGAACCACCATGGAATTTGCTCTAAGGAAGCATTTGCTTTAAGGCAATAGTTTAAAATGAATAGAAATCCGTCATTTTCCCCAAGAATGTGCTTGCAGTCAAGGTCACAGGAACTAAAGCATGTTGGGAACCAAACTCTGATGTCACACCCCTTGGTTTATCATGATATATCTTTGGGTGAGACCAAGAATCAAGAAGACAATCAGAACTTTCACTAGCATGGAAAGGCTTGTCTTTGAATGGGTCAATGAGCAGCTGCAACCAGTCTGGGTTCTTGTCAGACTTTTGACCTCATAAATAATAAAGCTGGACCCTGTGAATCCCTGGATCAATTGCTTGCACTCTGTCCCACGACCTCCTATTTCCAAACAGCCAGACTTCTTGTCCTGCAACTGCAGGGGGAGTAAAATTGGACTTTGTTCAGAGAACAGTATGCAATTAAATATCCCAGACCTACTGTTGGGGGAAGGATATGATCAGGCACGTGAAGGAGTTAGGAACTGAAAATAACACTGTGTGACATATGGAAACAAGAGAGAGGGCTTATAATGTACAGTGCATTGTCCAAAATACAGAGAAGACTTCAGTAAATGGCTATATAATGCTTATTTTTGTTCAAAAACATAAGGGAATAATTTTTGTGGAGTATTTTCAGAACAATTTTTCATACTACCACACCCCTCACCATGCACAAGCACTTGTCTTTAAATTCTGTTTCCTTCTTTTACAGTAGGATATTTATAGTCCTCCACTATCCCTCAACCATGCTTACACCAGCTAGAATTGATGGGAGTTACAACTGAACAGCTTCTGAAGAGAGCACGATTTGCCCACTTATAGCTTTGCACCCGAGGTCTAATGATCCTTCTACGTGGTGTCTGCACACCTATCTCTACCATTAGTAGAATGAGATCAGTGTTCATGCCAACTGGGAGATTATGTGTACAGGCAGTCTCTGAGTTACAAACATCCAACCTGCAAATGACTCATAGTTAAGAACAGGGGTGAGACAGCAGAAAATGAGAGAAATCTACTCATCAGGAGGGAAATTAACACCTGAAAGAATTATCATGGGGAAAAGGTGTCTCAACTAAAGCTTTCTTGCCTATTCTTGTTTCCACAAGACATTTTTTCAAAATCCAGTATTTGCAGGAATGGAGAGTGAAGTGTTAACCCTTCCCTATGCTATCCAAAGTGTGTGTGAGTGTGTATGTATGGCAGGAGTTACACTTTTAAAAAGTACCTGTTCTATCTTGCATACAAATTCAACTTAAGAACAAACCTACAGAACCCATCTTGTTCATAACTTGGGGATTGCATATACCGCAGCCCCCCTCCCCCTTGCAAAAAAAGAGCATTTCAATTTGTTTTGTATTAAGGAAGTGTGTTCCCTGGTCTCGTTGCTTTAGGAACAATATCAGGAACACATGCCTTGACTTCTTGCAGGAAAAAAAGTGCAACACACCCATGCATACAGCTGGAAGAATCACACAGGCATATTACACAAGTACTTGTCTTTTTCACCTGTGAGGCTAATAACAGCTTCAGGGGTGGAAAACACCTAAAAAGATGTCACCAAGATAATAGGTGTGCATCACCTGCCTCAATACCGCAGCTCTGATCCAACAACATTCACCTCACCCTCTTTTATTCTGCTTGAGAAAAAGTTCATTTTTAGATCAAAATTAAGATCGTCAGACTCCATAGTTTATATTTCTTACATTTCTTGTTGTTCTACTTGTTGTGTACTTTCAAATTGTTTCCAAGGGCCCAACAAGACAGGACCTTTATTGCAGGAACTCCCAAATTAATTTGTTACAAACCAGGAAAAACCTGGTTTGTAGTTAATTAATTTGATAGTGGATTTATTCTGCGCCTTCTTGGAAGACGTGGGATAAATCCACTATTTCCACTGTCTGGACTACAGTCCAGACACCATTCCCACAGTTTACTGGGCTAAATAAGCTAGGTAAACTGTAGGAATATCCGCCCCCTCCCCCCAAGCCCCCAGACCCTTTTAAAAAGTAGAAAAAACTTACCAGGCCTGCAGTACATGCTCAGAGCAGCTCTCCCAGTGTATACAAATGATGCACCAGGAGAGCGGGGGGGGGGGGGCAGGGGGAGGAGGAAAATCTCTTCCCCCCCCCCCCTATCCTGGCGTGTCATTTGTACATCCCTGCTCCAAGGGTATACTGCAGGCCTGGTAAGTTTTTTTTTTTACTTTTCTAAGGGGTCTGGGGGCTTGGGGCCGAGGGCCTCTGGACATTCTCTCAGATTAGTCTCGAGAGAACATCTGGACAATCCACCCCAGAAAGCCCATGTTTTCTGGGGTGGTTATGGACAGGCCCCCAAAACAGCCGTGTTGTTTTAACGTGAATGCTTCTGGGATAAAGGCCTGTCTGGATCCGGCCCAAGTCATGGCAAACCGAATGCCACCCTATCACAGTAGTCCCATGATAAAACCTAGTAGCTTTTGCCATGGTATTTTACTACCTCGTCAGATAAGATACTTTCCCCCATCATAAGCCGCTTGTTCTCCCCTTTTAGGGAAGAGCAAGTGCTGTATGCCGCTACTGTGGGAGCACAGGAAGCTTCCCATGTTGCCTTCAGGACAATGGGGGGGGGGGGGAGTTGGGTGGTGATGCTTCCCCCCTCCACCACGGGATAGGGGTTGGAGTAACTTGTGCAATGCAGGGCATAGAGTGACAGGTTCTCCATGCCATCTACTGGGACCCCATGGATTCACAATGATGCGTGGCAAATCTATGGGCTTTTGTGTTGAGGTCCTTGAGAGTGTAGCATTTATTTTATGAGTGGGGGGACATATTGACCAACAAACCAGCATAGTTTCTCCCATCACCCTACCTAGCCATAGCTGACATGCAGGAAGATAGAACATAAGTCTAGCAATTCCTGGAGGGCATCCAGAAATCCTTCTTGAGCATGTGCAAACTCAGAGAAAGAGAGAGGGCAGATAAGCCTGCCTAGCTAGCTCCCTCTCTCCGCATGTTAAAGAAGCATAGCGCTGTAAGCCTGGGCATCAAAGAGGAAATACTAACAAAAGTGGAGGATGAAAGAAAAAAAACCTTGGATACATTTTGAAGGACTCTTTCAAGGTCTCTAGAAGGTTAAAATGTTTTTGTTTGCTTATGCCTGACCTGGTTGTTCCATACGTCAGTTTTGAATAAAAAGTTTGCTAGAATATGTTGGACATCTCTTCTTTCTAGTGTTATAGGAACCTCTTTGTATCCTTTCCATGTTATTTCTGCCTCTGGTATCAAATTTTCTTTTAAATATTTAATGCCCAGGAAGGAACATGTCTACTTCATTAACTGAGGTATAACTGAATTCCATAATACAAAAATATTTACAGAAAAATGAATCAATAGATCTTTTTTCTCTCTTAATGTTAAATCTGCATTGGAATTAATGTTAATTCTGTGACAGATTGCAGAATACACCATGAAGATCTAAATAAATAGAACTGGGCTTTCAAGACAAGCCATTGACTTTGAAACAACCACCTCATTCATGTGTATCAAAAGCAGCCTTATGTGAAGAAGTTTTCAGCTCTCTCTTACTGGCGAAAAGGGGAAAATGAGTATGGGCCATTTAAACTCCATGTACCACAATGGCACATTTTAGTCTCCCAAATGGGCTTTTGCCTTACACAATGTACACTGAGGCAACCTACAATGTGGTTCATTGTGAAACATTGACAACAACATAATAATAAACCCCTTTCAGCTGATGTCAGCCACCTGCTGTGTGCAGGTTGTTTTACTATATTAAAAAAAAGATGGTAGAGAAATGTCTCTATTTAAATCTATTGCTGTTGGGGGGGGGGGTCATATTTTGTGAAATAACTGATTCAAGGAAAAGCAAGTGGTGTATGCCACTACTATGGCAACATGGGACATGTTGCCCTGTTGCCTTAGGATAATGGGGAGAAGCTGGGCAGCAATGCTTCCCTCCCCCTCCATGGGATAGGGGTTGGAGTAAGTTGTGCAATGTGGGGCATAAAGTGACAGGTTCTCCATGCCCTCCACTGGGACCCCATGGATTCACAATGATGTGTGGCAAATCTGTGGGCCTTTGTGATGAGGTCCTTAGAGTGCAGCATTTATTTTATGAGTGGGGGGACATACTGACGAACAAAACAGTGTAAATTTTATTTTATTTTCTCTGATTATATTTATTTTTATTGTATTTTCTGGATCTAGGTTGAATGCCAAAACACTCCTTTCAACCTGGAGCATTTTATTGTCTACAGTAAACTCAAATTCTCATTGGGGACTGAAAAGACCCTAAATTCACACTATGTATTAGTGGCAGGTTCTAGTACATAAGCTAATATGCAACAAACAAATTTGTTAGGATGCTATTCTTTAAGACTATCCATTTGAAAACAGAGGTAAGAGACAACTTATTCTATTGTTTTCAATAGAAGAGATGTCTGCTGAGTAAGCTTGAGCACATTGGGCAGATATGCAACAGGTGCCATTATACTGTACAATGAGAGCTCCCAATTGGTATCCAGGGATGGCTGATGTGCTTTGGTAGAACCTGCTGCACATTGAACACTCTTGCCATGATCTTGATTGAGATCTTCACAGTTTAGTAGAAGAGTTGCATGATACCTATGCAACATCACTAAGTATGTGCATTGTTATGCAATACAGACCACAGTACAACATTATAGTCTTTTTGAGGGGCTTTCACTGCAGTGATGGGGAAACAGAAAAGGACCCTTGTTTGAGGAAGAAGAGGAAAGTGGAGGAGGAGAAAAAAGCAAAAGCTCTATAAAGGCTGGCCAGAGTTAATGCTTATATAATTTTAAAGTATAAGGAATTAATTATGCCTGTGATCTCAAACCCTGAGGCTGGGAGGCATACAATTAAGGTCTCTGGGTCTGCCAGACCATGAAATTAGAGCAGACAGGCTGACATGCCACTCTCTTTAATTATTCCCATTCAAATACTCTATTAAAATGCATTAACCTGAGATATGCAGATGTAGATACAACCCTTATGGCTTTCCAGGATCGGTGTAACATCTTTTCCTGCCTGTACCAAAATACAATGTGTCTGTTACACATTAAAGAACAGGCCAGACTAGCAGCTGAAACTTGCTCCAGCGTCCTTTAAGGAAATGTCACAACACCTGAAGACAATAGACTAGAGGTGGCAGGACACATATTTTTGACTTGCAAGAAAAGGGAGAAGTCAGGGGCTCATGGGAAGCAACTGCAACTGTCCCCCCCCCCCCAAAAAAACCCAACCCTGCCTCTTGAAGCAGTTGCCTCACCCTTCCTGATGTTTGTCTGACCCTCTAGCTTCCAATACAGAAAAGGATTCATCTCAATTGCACATGATGATCACATGAGGGTAAACTGCAACATGAGGTCTCCCTCCCACTCCTCTCCTATATTGCTATGTACTAATCCTTTGTGCATTTCTGAATGTCAAAACTGAAATTCTCCATTTTTAGCAAAGACTTATTAAGGAGAAAGTTAACAGAGGTTTTGATTTGCATCTTATAGAGAACTGATCTCATAACCAAATAGGGGTAGTTCTGGAGCAGCTTTATACGTCTGCAAGGCAAAGGCCATCGTCTGGGTTTTGGCTTTACCTTCCTCTGTTTATATTACTGGTATGGAAAAGTATAAAGCAGATGTATGCTTTAGCATAATCCTGTGCTTTTCGGAGTCATTTATGTGGAAACCAAAGATAAATATGCATAACATAGCACAGTGGTTGGCCTCTTTAAGGGAGCTTCCTAAAAAGCAAGGCACAGTGGTGACATTCCCAATAGAAGCTACCCATAGAGGACTATTCTGATAGGCTATCATTGATAACCATATAATAGATTTCCTTGCATATGTGAATGAATGCATAAATATCCTGAATTTAAATTTAGGGAATTAAAATTTTGAATCTCTGTTTTCTTTGTATGCCATGTACTGTTTATCTTCATCTGCAATGGGTCGTACATTGCTTGCATGACCCACCTCTGCAGGAATCTACTGTATACCATGAAACTGTGGACAAGTCTACATAGGGACCACCAAACACAGCATTGCCCAAACACGAATCAAGGAATTTGAAAGGCACTGCAGCCTACTTCAACCAGAGAAATCAGTCATAGCAGGGCACCTGATGAACCAACCTGGGCATAGCATATTATCTGAGAACACAGAAATGCTGGACCACTCTAACCACTACCATGTCTGGCTAGACAGAGAAGCCATTGAAATCCACAAGCATGTGGGCAATTTCAACAGAAAGGAGGAAACAATGAAAATGAACAAAATCTGACTACCAGTATGATAAAAACTCTAAATTATAACAGTAAATAAAAAAACACAGGGGAACTCCAGACAAGAAATAATCAGAGACAGCTAATCACCTCTCAACAAAGGATTCCCACAGTCAGTAACAAGGCACACCATAAAACTGTGAGGCCATCAAATGCTAATCAAGGTGGCCAATTGAAACATTTACATCTTGCTCCAACAGACAAGAATTCTTTCTCCCAACCTGGACTTTCCACAGATATATAAACCCAATTTTCCTCATCACCTCTGAGGATGCCTGCCAAGAGAGAATCCTTCTAGAACATGGCCAAACAGCCCGAAAAACCTACAACAACCCAAATGGAAGGATTTTTGGTATCTCTACAGCTGTTACGGTGTTAGGCAAGTTAACCATAATAGTTGTCACAATAGATTATTTTACCATCAATTCCCAATTCCAGTGTTTTGAGGGAGAAATATTCAAGTTAGGATCAAATTAAGACAAGCTAAAGCCATAAAATATGTCATGTTTAAGAGGCATGATCATATGAATCAAAAATAGGACATTATGGGGAAACAGAAGGAGGCAAGGTGTCACATTTGCAGATGGATGGTGTTTCAGACATTTTTTGACAAAGTAAGGAATGATAATTACCTTGACAAAATAGGATCTGGGGACATGGGGTGTTTCTGAGTGGAAAATGGAGTTCAAGGACTACATGCAAAGTATGGGTGGCACTGTCTCTATTCCTGAGCTACTGACATGGATGGTAGAGCTACAGATTGCTAAAACTTTACATTTTGATATGTTTTTCCTATTTTATCTGATGAAGAAGACAGGGGTCCATAAAAGCTTATTCTATAAATCTTTCTCAAGTATCTCCTTTAACACTTTTCTTAACACTTCCATGTTAGACAGGTATCACTGGTCTCTTTCCATAGTAGGAACAACTGGATCTTTTCAATTTGGCTGATGCAAATGGGAGAATTGTGCTTCAGTTTGTTTACAAAGAATTCACAACACAGGAAGATATTCTTAATATTAGAAACTCAAAAGAGTTTTCCAGATTTCAGGTGCATAATATGAGACTGATATTTTCTCATTTCTAATGGCAGCAAGCAAAGGAGAAATTACTGAAAGGCAGAAATTGATCGATTTTCTGATGAGCGTTCAAATTCCCTATTATCTTGGTATGCTCACTTAATACAAAGATTCTGAACCTGTGAGTCCCCCATTGTTTTGGCCTACAATTCCCAGAAATCCCAGCTAGTTTACCAGCTGTTAGGATTTCTGGGAGTTGAAGGCCAAAATATCAGGGGACCCACAGGTTGAGAACCACTGACTTGATAGTTTCACTGAGAAGAAAAACTTGTAGCACCATGGTTGACAACAGAGATAGGGAAATAGATAGATTTTGGACTATATTTCTCAGAATTCCCTACTAGCATGGCCAGTGGAAATTCTTGGAGCTGACATTGAAAAATTCCTTCTGCTACCACCAAGCTCTCATAAACATAGCAATTCAATGCCTTGCCCACATTCCTCCATGTCCAAGACATGTGATAGATAAAGAGTAGAAAGGGAGTGCAGCAGTCAAGAAGACCACTTCTTGTCTGCCCTAAAAAGACCCAGAGCCCCCAGCTACAGAGATATAGATTCCAGCATTAAGATGAGTGAGAAACAATGAACAACTGTTTGCTTTTTCATTCTCCCTCAGAACTGCCACCCCAATTTCTAAGCAACCATGTAGAACAAGTAACCTTTAGTTTCAGAAGGTCAGGAGGAGGTAACTAAATTGATGGAGCCATTCATGACACTGTCATTTGACAAATGCTGACTGCCCTATATCAGGCCTGTGGTGCCATAAAGCTTCCCTGTGTTGTTGATCTCTAAGGCTGCAATTGTACTCAGTTGGGGTTGGGTGGCATAGAGGTTTACAATCAATGCAGCCTTAGGGTTGTTCCATGCCTCTTTCTTGCTCCCCTGTCCCTACTACACACAGAGGGTTGGGAATTTATTGCTTCAGACAGATGCATAAAAGCTTTGCTAATCTCCCTATAGAACTCCAAGCTCTGATTTTCTTTTTATTTATTTCATTTTGTCAGAGAATAACACTGAAATCTAAGAGTAAAAAAGTCAAAACTAACAGCCTAGGGGATATGCTATCTACATGGAAAGAGGCAAAGATATTCCATAATACAATTTTGCAAGCACAGTAGCTAAGTTCCAATCTATGGTCTCTTGTTGGAATGATGAACGCTGATGGTATAGCTTCCATTAACCTCATCCAGCTCTGCCAATAGCAAGGAATGCTGGAAACTGCAGTCCTACAAACTCTGAAGGTCTGCATTTCTCACACCTATGCTCTTGTTGACAGCCTCCAGATGCGTTGAACTGAAATTCCCATTCTGGCTCACCAGCATCATATTGCCTATGCTGGCTAGATAGACGTTTTCCAAGCTTTCTTGAGAAAGGTTACCCTTGATAAATTGCCATCAGCAACCCTCTGGCTGCACAACAAATCCAAACAGAACTAGATAAACTAATTGTAAACCTTATGAAGTGCAAGGCTTTCTGACAACTGAGGAACTAAGAGCATGCAGGATTCAATCTAATGTCCTTGAATTTTAAGGGATGCCAATTCTCGGGGCTTCCTTGTAAACTGGTATCAGTATGTAATGTATAGGTACATCACATACAAACACACACTGAGAACCTGGGGATGACACAATGAAAAGCTTTGCCAGCATATTTTAAGTGGAGAGATATCAGAGGATTAAAGCATTTACATTATTGCGAAACGTTGTTGGGCAAACACAACTGACAAAAGGATCTATCCACACTTAGAATCTCGTTTGCTTGCTCAAAACCGCCCTTTAATGACTGAGATCACCAAGCCAAGTCTTTAGTCAGTAAAAAGCAGAAATTAAGAAAGTTATTTTGGGATAAGTCATATATATAAAGAAAATAAAGAAAGGAGAGAAGATAAAAAGGAGGAATAAGGAAAGGAAAGATGTAAAGAAACACATAAGATGAGAATGCCAGCTAGATATATTTTAGCTTTTGAGTCTTTCAGACAAAATGTAGCCTAAGACTATAACTTTACAATATACTTGATGGAAAAATCTGATATTTGCGGTCTTAGAAGTAGTTTTTACAATTCTGATTTATACAGATTATTAACACTTTTCAACAAAAATGTGTCATATGAAAAGCTTGCTTCTTATCAATGTATACTTCAATAGCTGTAAAACAAGGTCTTATTAGCAATTATATTTTGTTTATTCTTCACTTGACTTTCACCTCAACTCCACCTAGGCAAGGTGGGGAGAAGTGATTAGCCACTTTTCACAATCCACTTGAGTGTAAGTTATTTATATTGGAGAAAAAGAATTCTGAGCCAGTTGGCATCATTTGTAATCTTTACTTTCCTGTTTGATGCAAGATCCCACCAGGTGCATACTTGAGAGGGTTTTTCAGAAAAACAAGTGAGGACTTGATCTAAATCTGACAGTAGAGTGGTGGCTTTTAGCTATTAGAAAAGGGTTTTGTTTTGTACTTTAAATACATCCTTTGAAACAGGTATAATTCTAAAGAACAGGACATCTGTCTCATGAAACAGATTTTTTTTAAAGTTAGAATATGAAATGTATCTCTAAGTAACATGCACATTACTGAACTGCCAATTAGATGTATAATCACTATAAGCAAAGCTATGTGCTTGCTAGATTCTGAATGTGAACAGAACATTCAGATTGTGAGAATGGTGACAGCATTCAGTAGAGTATGCATGCCCAGTGTGGAACATATCTCATCATGCTAAAACAGTGGAGGTGACTCTTAATGAGACATGCCACATTATCACAGGGTGTCTGCACCCTACACTACTGAAGAATTACACTGTTTAGCTGGTACCGCATCACCTGACATCTGCCAGGAAGTAGCAACCAATAGTGAAAGGACCAAGGCAGTGACATCTCTGGCCCATCACCTGTTTGGAAATCAACCAGCATGGCAATGACTTAAATCAAGAAATAGTTGTCTAAGATCTACAGAGACACTTGTTGGAACACCTCAGCAAGCAAGAGTCCAAAAGTAGCAGGCTAAAACCCAGAACCTCTATCAATGGGTGATATCAAATGAGAGACTGCCTCCTGGGCACACAGAAAACTGGGTGACTTGGAAGGCGCTGAACAAACTGCGCTCTGGCACCACGAGATGCAGAGCCAACCTTAAGAAATAGGGCTACAAAGTGGAATCCATGACATGCAAGTGTGGAGAAGAGCAAACCACAGACCACCTACTAAAATGCAATCTGAGTCCTGCCACATGCACAATGAAGGGCCTTCTTATAACAACACCAGAGGCACTCCAAGCGGCCAGCTACTGGTCAAAGGACATTTAATAGAATGCCAAGTTTGAAAACTTTGTGTTTTCTTTTTTAAAAAAAAAAAATACAATACAACTGTTTGATTCACTCCTGACACAGTAAATAAATAATTCAGCAGGGAATCTCCATTTTTGGTTTAATACAATTTAACTTGAAGTTTAGTAGTATAGTTAACTGAACAAATATTTACTATTGTGTTCAATGTCAGTGCTATTAACATGCTACATAAACACAATACAGTAACAGAGCTGCAGAGCATACTTTCCTGTTTGAAAAGTAAGACAGAAATCTTATTTTAAATTACTGTTCCCAGAACAAAGTGAAATTAAAAGATTGTTCCTTTTCATTTATGTAAGGAAACAGGATAAAAACATATTTAATCTACTCAGTTTGCTTCTAGTTAGAAGATGAATGCAGAGCAAAACAGAAGGTGATCCCTAGCATTGCAATGACTGGGAGAGATGGAGGAAGCTATGTCTCCTCAATCCTCTCCTTCAGGAAAAAAAACTCAAGTCTTGGCTCTGGGACCAAGCATTTGGACGGCTGGCTGAGGAACAACTGTAACAACTTGTGAGAATTATCAATGAAGAGACATTGGACTGGAACTCTGGACTATGATTTGGATTTGCGGACTCAGACTGGGTTGTGTTAATATTTTAAGGGCCATTATTTTTAATGTATTTTTGCTGTTGTTGACCTCTTTATGTTAATTGCTGTGCTGTAACTGTTCTTTGTCGGCATCTAATGATTGCCAATTGTAAGCCGCCCTGAGTCCCCCTTTGGGGGTTAAAAAGAATGGGATATAAATATTTAAAATAAATAAATATAATATACAGAGAGAAAAACTTTGCAAGTTGAAGCAGCAAATTAATTAAGCCTTGCGAATTGTAAGAAGTTCAGCTCTATTAGCTGAGCTGGATATCTGTATACAGCATTTTCCTCTTGCCTGAAGTTGAGCGCACCAAAATTTGAGAATGTATACCCCCACTTCCTACCTGAAGATATACCACAAAAACTGAAGATTTGTCTTGACACCCCTTGCCCAGTTATTTTTCTGAAATTACTATGTTGTTGTTCATTCGTTCAGTCGTCTCCGACTCTTCGTGACCTCATGGACCAGCCCACGCCAGAGCTCCCTGTCGGCCGTTACCACCCCCAGCTCCCTCAAGGTCAGTCCGGTCACTTCAAGGATGCCATCCATCCATCTTGCCCTTGGTCGGCCCCTCTTCCTTTTGCCTTCCACTTTCCCCAGCATAATTGTCTTCTCTAGGCTTTCCTGTCTCCTCATGATGTGGCCAAAGTACTTCAACTTTGTCTCTAGTATCTTTCCCTCCAGTGAGCAGTCGGGCTTTATTTCCTGGAGGATGGACTGGTTGGATCTTCTCGCAGTCCAAGGCACTCTCAGAACTTTCCTCCAGCACCACAGCTCAAAAGCATCGATCTTCCTTCGCTCAGCCTTCCCTAAGGTCCAGCTCTCACATCCGTAGGTTACTACAGGGAATACCATGGCTTTGACTAGGCGGATCTTTGTTGCCAGTCTGATGTCTCTACTCTTTACTATTTTATCGAGACTGGACATTGCTCTCCTCCCAAGAAGTAAGCGTCTTCTGATTTCCTGGCCACAGTCTGCATCTGCAGTAATCTTTGCACCTAGAAATACAAAGTCTGTCACGGTCTCCACGGTTTCTCCCTCTATTTTCCAGTTGTCAGTCATTCTTGTTGCCATAATCTTGGTTTTTTTGACGTTTAGCTGCAACCCGGCTTTTGCGCTTTCTTCTTTCACCTTGATTAGAAGGCTCCTCAGCTCCTCCTCGCTTTCGGCCATCAGAGTGGTGTCATCTGCATATCTGAGGTTGTTAATGTTTCTTCCAGCAATTTTCACCCCAGCTTTGCATTCCTCAAGCCCCGCACATCGCATGATGTGTTCTGCATACAAGTTAAAGAGGTTGGGTGAGAGTATGCAGCCTTGCCGTACGCCTTTCCCAATCTTGAACCAGTCTGTTGTTCCGTGGTCAGTTCTTACTGTTGCTACTTGGTCCTTGTACAGATTCCTCAGGAGAGAGACAAGGTGGCTTGGGATGCCCATCCCACTAAGAACTTGCCACAGTTTATTATGATCCACACAGTCAAAGGCTTTAGAATAGTCAATGAAGCAGAAGTAGATGTTTTTCTGAAACTCCCTGCCTTTCTCCATTATCCAGCGGATATTGGCAATCTGGTCTCTCGTTCCTCTGCCTTTTCTAAACCCAGCTTGAACATCTGGCAACTCTTGCTCCATGTATCGCTGGAGTCTTCCTTGCAGAATCTTGAGCATTACCTTGCTGGCATGAGAAATAAGGGCCACTGTACGGAAGTTTGAGCAGTCTTTCGCATTTCCCTTTTTTGGTATGGGGATATAAGTTGATTTTTTCCAGTCTGATGGCCATTCTTGTGTTTTCCATATTTGCTGGCAAATGGCATGCATCACCTTGACAGCATCATCTTTTAAGATTTTAAACAGTTCAGCTGGGATCCCGTCGTCTCCTGCTGCCTTGTTGTTAGCAATGCTTCTTAAGGCCCATTCAACCTCACTCCTCAGGATGTCTGGTTCTAATTCATTCACCACAACGTCAAAACTATCCTCAATATTATTATCCTTCCTATACAGATTTTCCGTATAGTCTCGCCACCTTCTCTTGATCTCTTCAGCTTCTGTTAGGTCCCTGCCATCTTTGTTTCTTATCATACCAATTTTTGCCTGAAATTTACCTCCAATGTTTCTAATTTTCTGGAAGAGGTCTCTTGTCCTTCCTATTCTGTTGTCTTCTTCCACTTCCATGCATTGCTTATTTAAAAATAGTTCTTTATCTCTTCTGGCTAACCTCTGGAATTGCGCATTTAACTGGGCATATCTCCCCTTATCCCTGTTTCCTTTTGCTTTCCTCCTTTCTTGGGCTACTTCCAGTGTCTCAGCAGACAACCATTTTGCCTTCTTGGTTTTCTTTTTCTTTGGAACGTACTTTGTTGCCGCCTCCTGAACAATGTCTCGGACTTCTGTCCATAGTTCTTCTGGGACTCTGTTTACTAAATCTAGTCCTTCAAATCTGTTCTTCACTTCCACTGTATATTCGCTAGGAATGTTAGTGATATCATATCTAACTGGTCTGTGTATTTTCCCTGATCTCTTTAGTTTTATTCTAAATTGGGCAATAAGAAGTTCATGATCTGAGCTACAGTCAGCCCCGGGTCTTGTTTTCACCGAATGGATGGATGTCCGCCACCTTCGGCTGCAAAGGATGTAGTCAATCTGGTTTCGATGTTGACCGTCTGGTGAGGTCCATGTGTAAAGCCGTCTTTTAGGTTGTTGGAAGAGAGTATTCGTTATACACAGCGAGTTTTCCTGGCAAAATTCTATTACTATAGCTTACTCTATTTTGCTACAAATTCCAGAATCTCTGCAACCAGCATTGGTTACGCTAGGGGATTCTGCAAGTCAAAAAATGAATGTTTCCTTGTTTTCAAAATGATATATGGTATGTTAGGAAAAATCTGGCAATGAGAAATGCTTAAATTAGCCTGAGCCTGCAAATCTTTTGCTAAGTAATCCCACCAAAAATCCAGTGTTAACTGCAAATGTTTTAACTTTAAGCTTTAGAGCCTGTCGCACAGAGAGAAGCAGGGGTGGGCCTCTCAGTTGCATGTGCCAAAACAGGAGTTATATGCAGGTGGTGCAGATGATGATGCACCCATCATTTGGTCTACTGAAATACATTCCTTGTGGTTTTTCATTTAAAGCAAAATGTATCTACAAATTGGAACCTTGGAACTGAGGTTTTCTTGAGGATTGCTTGTTAACTGGATAATGGATAAAACAGACTCGCACATGTACCGTGGCCTGTATAAGATGCTAGTTCTGAACTTTAAAATTCTTTATGGCCAGGATCCATCGCATCTTAGGGACTGTCTCTCCTTCTCCCATCATCGGAGGTCACAACGACCATCCCAACGTGACTTACTTTATATACCGGGTCCTAGAGAAGTGCACTTGGAAAGGACGAGACGCAGGGCTTTTTCTATTTCTGCCCCTGCCTTGTGGAATTCCTTGCTGCCCTACATGAGAGCCATGCGTGACTTAGGGCCTTTTACTCAAGCACTTAAGACCTGGCTTTTTACTAGAGCATTCAATCCCTGTTCATTTTTAATTTTTGTATGTATGTATTTTATCTTTTACAATTTAG
Source organism: Anolis sagrei (assembly GCF_037176765.1). NCBI lineage: Eukaryota > Metazoa > Chordata > Lepidosauria > Squamata > Anolidae > Anolis > Anolis sagrei. The sequence continues at coordinate 116,323,130 of NC_090023.1, read as the reverse complement.
CTGTAAATCGCCTAGAGCATTCTTGGATGGAGGGTGATTAATAAGTAATTAAATGATGATTATGATGATGATGTGTGTGCACACACATATACACAAATAAAAATTTGCTGTATGGATTTATCTGGATTGTTCTTGACTTTGAATAAAATCAAATTCATTTGGCAAATATGTTGATCTGGTGCAGTCACAAACATCCAAAAGAATCCTATATCTTTGCCAGACAAGTAGCAGCTTAAATATAGACCTGAGAAGAAGTCTCACAAAGGATGGAATTGCTGATCATCACAAGATTTTCATCTAAGGTCTCCTTGGCCATAACATCTCACATGACAAAGAGTTGTGGGTTTTTTTTCTATACACCATTTTTTCTTACATAGTGACCCATCCAAACCTTTCGAATATCACCTGGCTCTCCCAAAACAAGAGGTCCCAGGTGATGCTTTTCGTGTGTACAGTTATGGGCATGTAGTTGTAGTCTTCACCACTGTTCTACTCTTCACTGGCTACTAAACAGCTACGTCAAGGATGCTGTGGCAAGCAACAGGAGAACAGGGCCCTTCCTGAGCAGTTCTACCCGAGTGGAAATTTACCCTCTGCCTTCTTATGGAGGATCTCAGCCATTATCTCAATAGTCCTTACATGAGAATCCTATAATAGGCGACTGTTATAATCCCCACTACAGAGGTCATAAGGCAATGGTTCTCAGCCTGTGGGTCCCCAGATGTTTTGGCCCTCAACTCCCAGAAATCCTAACAGCTGGTCATAAGGTGAGGCTGAGTGATCAGTCCAGATGTAGGAATGTTAGTGAAATCAAATTTCTATTCCATCTCTCTACTGCAGTGGTTCTCAACCTGTGGATCCCCAGGTGTTTTGACCTACAACTCCCAGAAATCCCAGCCAGTTTACCAGCTGTTAGGATTTCTGGAAGTTGAAGGCCAAAACATCTGGGGATCCACAGGTTGAGAACCACTGCTCTACTGGCTAGACTGGCTTGGGTTAATAGGAGTTTGTTTCCCAGCCCAGAGATATTGATTTTAGTCCTTTTACACTGGTAAATGTCCAATCTAATCCTTTATTCCCACATTTTAAACACCAGATAGTGGTTTCTACCTTGGACTAATGTGAGTCAAATGCCACTTTTTTAAAAGGTATGTCAGAGTAAGGAGGTGAGAGGTAGGACGATACTAACAAGCAGAGCTTGGGAAAGTGACTTTCGGATGACAAATCTCATAATATGAGAATTTGCAAATAAACCAAATTTTGTAAATAAACTCATTTGCTCCAATTGCTGAGTAAATTGATGTATTTAAATGAGGTTCAGCTTTACATGGAAGGTGGCGTGGAAATCATTACTAAGTTAATTCACTAGATTTAAAGATTAGAAATCTTCCAATCGATTAATAAGTTGGTTGTTGTTGCATGCCTTGCAGCCATTTTACAACATTGCTAAGGGAACTCTATCACAGGGTTTCATGGGAAGATTTATTTAGAAGTTTTCTATTTCCTTTCTCTGATCACCCTGCTTTTTGGGGTCTAAAAAAGGAAGAAAAATTAGCGGGGGTTATGCTCTACTTTTAGTGCCAGATGGGAAAAATGGCATTTTAAATTTGTTCTACTGTACTAACACTGGGTATTATTTTCTTGACTTGGAGAGGCGAGTGTCAGGATTTGGAAATTACCTGACATTTTCTAAGTGATAGTAGAGTTAATACCTCTGGCCTAACCACCTGTAAAAGAGTTAAGCCACTGTAATTAGGATCTGGTGGTTAATGAAATGGGAGTTGTATATATGTATGTAGTTATAACTGAGTAAGTTTGATGAAGGTTGTTGAGGGACAGAAGCATGTTGGAGAACTGCTGCTGAGAGTAGTGGGAAAGAAGAAGCTATAAAGTTTGTATATTTTGTATATACTTTGTTTACTACTGCAACAAAAAAGAAAGAAAAGCATTCCTATATATTTGTCTCTGCGTATTTTGTTGTTCAAGTAGAAGACAACTATGACTGTGCTTTTGGATAGCTGGTTCTTTAACTAGAACTAATAGAGTCACTTCCACAAGACAACGAGTTTTATTACTGCAATGGGCCTTTGGTGGGCCCACTCGATCAAGCACGACTCCAGTAGAAACAACATGTGAAATACGAAGTTGGAGAAATGTATAAGGTGTAGGCATATTGGTATATCTTGCTTTTCACAAGAAACACAGGAAATTGTCACAAGAGTGGATTTGACAAGATCTTTTATAGATTTCTTGTAACCTTTATACAGAAATCAGTGCATTGGTCCATCTAGTTCAATATCTATGGCTGCAGTTTTCAGATAGTAGTTGCCCCACATCAAAACCAATAGAAATGTGCTGCCTGGGGAATTCTGTGAGCTGTAGTAAAAAAAAGTAAGTTTTTGTCTATCACTTACCTACATTTCTAACATCTAGTTATAATTTAGGGTACTTATATTGGTTTCAAAGAGACACATGTTAGTATATATGCCCATCAATTCTTCTTTCTCTATATTTATAGAAACAAGATTATATTTGGAAGACATAAACAATAATATCCAAACAATCCCTACTTTTTCTGCAAGAGTCTGGATGGTGTCTCATTCACCATGGAATGATTCTAAATAGATGTATCCTAACTAAATATTGTGTTTAAAATGAGCCTTTGAGGTTTGGTTCTTATTTCACTTCTGAGGGACAAGAACATTTTGACTGCTTGGTAGCCACAACTGTATCTAAACACAGAAGAACTATATTGCAGCCCAGCCTACAGAGAAAATAAGGTGCATAATGCTACATATTTAGCAATGCAGTTTGCCAAACAAAGCACATAAAACTAAGTAATCTTGTGTGGTCTGTGACTGTTGCTGACAGTCCAAGGTTTGATTGTGAAGACACTAATTGCCCTCAAGAGATGTTAAAATGAGCACATGGTGGGAGTTGCTGTGCATCTGGCGATTATTCACGGTGAGAAGAAATGCAAACCTATGTATAATAAGAATAAAATGGTTAGAACTAAGTTTCTTGCGCCCATTATACTATCGCCTGGGATCATCCAATGAAGATGAAAGATAGAATTCAGGCTAAAGGAATTGTATCTTTGCACATAACATAGATAAGCTATGGAATTTACTATTACAAATTCAATGATGGTCACTACCGTAGATTACTTGAAATGGGGATCAGACAAATCCCTGCAGGATGGGGCTCTCTGTGGCCACTAGTCATAATGGCTATATATAACCTCCAGCATCAAAGGCAGTAAGCCTAACAATACCAATTAACTAAAGAACATGAACAAAAAGGCAAGCAGGTAATGAGAAGTGGGGAACAACTGAGCACTCTAGTACATGTAATCCAAGACAAGACATTCCTTCTCATATGCGTCAGGAATAACTCTGAATCCAGTCTAACGTCAGCCACTCTCAGGCCTCTGAGTCAGTTCTTCTCAAAGCCATTGGTGTGCCTGTATCTTGTAAGTCTTAAGCTAACATGGAAAAGAGCCACTCTGACCTCCACCTGCATGGTTTGGGCAACTTCCACAGAACTTTTACAAGTTACCTTTTGGACTAGGACTCCTAGCTGTCCCTGTGAATTGTGGTTTTAAAAAGCAACTTTTCTAAGCTTTGGCTTTACATTATGCTTGCAGTACATGAAGGATCCACACACAGCAAGGAGCCCACATAACTATCTTCATGTGAGGAGAATCCCGCAGGGCTGAAATTCCTATGCTCACACTGTGTAGTGATTTGAATTTCAGAGTGTCACTATCCACTCAACCATGCCAACCTTGGACATGTCACACTCTCTCAGTCTAAGAGGAGGAGCCCCCGGTGGTGCAGTGGGTTAAACCCTTGTGCCAGCAGGACCGATGACCGACAGGTCAGAGGTTCAAATCCAGGGAGAGCGCGGATGAGCCCTCTCTATCAACTCCAGCTCCCCATGCAGGGACATGAGAGAAGCCTCCCACAAGGATAATAAAATTAAAAAACATCTGGGTGTCCCCTGGGCAACATCCTGGCATACAGTCAATTCTCTCACACCAGAAGTGACTAGCAGTTTCTCAAGTCATTCCTGATATGAAAAAAGTCTAAGAGGAAGGTAATGGGATCTTAGCAGTAGCAATAGGATTTATAAATTGCAATTGTTGAAGACCTTTTTTTTGTTATATCACAAGGATCTCCTGGTCTCTGGTTCTAGCTGTGAAATCCCAGAAAGCGGAAAACAGCTGATCTGGATTTCTGCCACACATTTTAGCTCTTTTTTCTCAGCTGTTAAAGAAACAAAGGGAAAAGCAGAATTGATCAACCAACCAAGACATATGAAATCATACTTCACATATCGTGCTAGTACGGATTGCCAAAAAGCTTTAAATGAAACAGCCTAGTCCACACTTCTTCAATCTGGTGTTTTCCAAATGTGCTGCACTTCAAGATCTATCACAGCTGGCTATTGGGGAAAATATGGCCTTAAGTGGTTTGGCACTTGTTTAAATAGGCACCACACTGGTCATTCAAACCAAACCAAATCCATACCAAGAAGTCATTTGTTCAAAATGGGATTTACTTAGGACAAACTTTAAAAAGAAAAAACAGTGAAAGGCTAACAGCACTTGAAACAATGCAGATGAGGGTGCGCCTCACATCAGTTATAAATACAGTTCCAAGGACGTCATTCCACTTCCTATGATATCCCCCTGCATATCTCTGGGGAAATAAAGGTTCTGTTCTTTACCAACTTAATTCCTGTCATTGTACTTTAGGGCTGTAACTATATCTCTTGGCTGCTTGGAATCTGTGAGAGAGAAGCCTGAGGTTATCATCTTTGGGGTCATTCACAAGCCCTGAAATTGCAGACCTTTATTTTTGCAAGGGTGACATTGGTAATAAATCAGGGCGGGCAGGCAAAGTGGCTGGCAGAAGTATAGTGAGAATATGAAGGCTTTTGCACCAGAAGATGGATTGAATATGAAGTCCTTACTGTAAGTTGATAAATGGCATTGTTTTCCTACACTTTCCTGATTGCTCAGCATGTTGACAGTTCACAATTTGTCAATATATCTGCTTCCTTTTTTTTTGCTCCTCTAGTCTGTCTATGGAAGGAAACTGCCAATTTCCAGATGGCTGCCTTCTCTTACCTACAACAACAACATTTGCAGGTTTTCTGTAGATTCACCTCATATTGCTTGACAGCTAAGGCTAAAAATCAACTTGAACGTTAGGAAGAACTTCCTGAACGTGAAGGCTGTTCAACAATGGAACTTATTGCCTCTGAGTATGGTGGAAGCTCTTTCCTTGTAGACTTTTAAACAGAGGCTGGATAGCAATCTGTCAGGGGTGCGTTATGCTTTTCCTGAAAGAAAATTGCCTACCTGACCCATATAAAGATAGAGACACAATTCCTAGGCAAACAAATGGGCCATTGATCTCATCCTGATCCACCTCCAACCTGCCCTTTTGTCTAATGACTGACTGCTTTATTTTTTATGTTAATTGGCTCCAATTTAATTGTAAGAGCACATAACATTAATATTTGTGAAGTCTCTTATGCAAGTCAGTGATTGAGAAACTTGGGAGGCCTTGATGTAAACAGAGAGATATTTGCTCAGACAAAATAAAGGCTCAGAACAGCCTGGCTGTCTTTAGGAATTCTCTCAGTCCAACAACGCTATCTTTAGGAGTTGTGCCAAGCAAAGGCTTTTCTTTCTAGATTGTCACTCAAAGCAAATTGGGGGGCAAATATAAACAAGCAAGTAAAACGTGTTTGATGAAAAGTACACAAGTTCAAAGGTACAAGGTTATTTCCCATTGCTTTCCTGAGAAAATTTTAGGTACTCTGTTAATAGCTCTATGGCAAAAGTCCAAACTGTTGACGAACATTCACTGTTCTATGTGTTTTGCTGCAGAAGAAAAAAAGGAAAAAAAGGACTTCTCACTCTCAGCCTTCTCCATCTCTCATTCTCACCCTCCCTTTCCACCTTCTGCACAGCTGAATAAAATCCACAGTATCTGCTTTGAACAGGATTATATGGCAGTGTTTATCAAATAATAAACGTAATACAATCTATCTACTCCAGACAATCTGCGAAAATAATTGTAAACGACCAACTTACCGAGGAAATTAATATACAGAAGGGAGTCAGACAGGGATGTCCTCTGTCTCCACTATTGTTTATAATGATTTTGGAGATTCTCCTAGAAGATCTAAGGACAGATGACACTTTAAAAGGAACAAAGATCGCCTCGGAAGAATACAAAGTCCAGGCCTTCGCAGATGATGTCGTTTGCATTGTAGAAAACCCGGCGGAACTAGCCATAAAATGGCTAACAAAGATTGAAAAGTTTGGGAGGCTAGCTGGCCTAAAGATAAATAGAAACAAATCTAAAATACTTACCAAAAATGTCAACGCAGAGAAGAAAACTAGGATCACCGAGGAAACAGGATTGGAAATAGTCAAAAAAGTAAAATATCTGGGCATCACCATTTCGGGCTCAAACGCAAATTTGTTTAAAGATAACTATGAACGGACATGGGAACAAATACAGAAGAAACTTAAAGATTGGAAACATCTCAACCTATCTTGGCTAGGGAGAATCTCTGCGATTAAAATGAGCATATTACCCAAGATGATATTTTTATTCCAAACACTACCAATTATAAAGAACAACACATGTTTTAAAAAATGGAATAAGGACATCTTGAGGTTTGTTTGGGATGGGAAGAAACCCAGGGTCAAATTTAAAGCCCTAACGGATGCGAAAGATAGAGGAGGCCTGGCAATGCCAGACCTACAACTCTATTTTGAGGCATGCGCACTATCTTGGGCGGTGGCGTGGGCCAACCTTGAACCTAAAAGGGTTCTAATTATAGAAGGATGGAATGTAAGAAGAGGATGGCATGCATACCTTTGGTATGAGAAAGACCAAATAGAAAGATCATTTAACAATCATTATATAAGATCTGCCCTCTTAAAAGTGTGGAAAAAGTATAAAGGTTATTTTTACACCAAAACGCCCAGATGGGTATCGCCTTCAGAGGCCTTCCATAAGAAAGAACTACCCAGAAAAAAATGGCTCAATTATAACCACCTGCTAACAAAAGAAAATACCCAATGGCGTCTTAAATCTATGGATGAACTCAGGGACAGAAGAAGAACTGGGCTGGTTCCAGTATCTGCAAGCAAGAGACTGTTTTAAAGAAGATAGTAAGAAAGGATTCTCCGAGACTGAGACCATCTGGGACAAGATAATGAAGAAAGAAAAGAAAGTTATCGCGACACTATATAAAAGCTTACTAGAATGGAACAATGAAAAGGAATTGATAAAAGAAAGTATGAACAAATGGGCAAGAGACATAGGTAGGACCATATGGCTCAGAGAATGGGAGCAAATTTGGAAAAAGAAAACTAAACTCACAAAAGCCATATCCATCCTAGAAAACTGCCATAAGATGTTCTACAGATGGCACCTAATGCCAGCCTTACTATCTAGAATTAATAAAAATCACAGCAATCTATGCTGGAAGTGCAGGAAGGAAACAGGAACTTATTATCATATGTTTTGGAAATGTAAGGGAATACAACAATTTTGGTCCACTGTCCATAAACATGTACAAAAAATAACCAAAACAAAATTGGAAATGAAGCCAGAATACTACTTACTAAATATGACAGACTTAGTTTGGAAGAAAAATGAGGAAAAAATCTTTTTCTACCTCGCATCAGCGGCAAGGACATTAATAGCTCAAAAGTGGAAAACAAAAGAAATCCCATCCGCGGAGGAATGGACTAAAAAGATTATAGAATTTATGGATCTGGAAAGACTATCGAGCTTAATGGAAAACCAGAACAAGGAGAGACGGATCAACTGGGACTATTGCAAAGAATACCTAAAGAATATCCAGAAATAATTGACCAACAATAACCAAGCCAAATAAATAATAGATTACATAGATCAAAAAATGATGAACGAATGAAGGACCATTTAAATACTTAATAATACGTAATCCATCTGTGGACCAAACGGAAGTGTCCAGTATTTTTCTTCCCTCTCTTCCCCTACCCAATACCTCTATCCCACACCTCTCCTCCCTTTTCTCTCCCCCACCCCCCCCCCCTTCCTATTGTTTTACCCATCTAATGACCCTAGGGACTCTAAGGCCCCCAATTTCCAAACTTTTCTATTCATGTATTGTTCCCCCTCTTTCGATGTCACATATTTAAGAAATTCAATAAAGAATATTGAAACAGGATTATATGGCAGTGTAGACCAAGATAATCCATTTCAAATCAGATTTGATTTTTGACATTTAAGCGTTTTGTAGCGATTCGTCCCGTGTTTTCAGGGGACTTTGTTTGGCCACCTACCACTTGAACAGGAAGCTCCTGAGATAAAGGCACTATGTGGATGGGCCCTCAGAAGCCCCTTCCCAAAGTAAATGGGATAGAGAATTTGGTAGAACATGGCCAAAACCAGAATTACAGGCCTTCTAATATTACCCTAAAGGACTTTACAACTTTTATGGCTACTGATTTTGGTGACTATCTTGAGGTTGAGGAATGAAGGCAGTGAGTCGCCATTTTAGGCTGAGATATTAGCGGTATACAAGTGTACCAAGTGTACCAATTTATACAAAGTTTCCTACATAACTTAAGAAACTTGATCTGCACATCCCTAAAGAGCATGGGAAAATGTATGCTGCAAACAACGATTCCCAGAATATCCCAGCTCATATGACCATCAACCAGCTATCTGGGAGTTGTTTCAGACAGGTCATTTGCCCAAGATCTATATCTCTCCCTTGTCTTCCCCTTCTACATTCCTCCAGAGGAGTGTAATATGAGCAATGCTTGGAAAATATCCATTTTGGGGATTATCTTTCCCAGAACTCTCCAGAAAGTGTTGTTTTTATTGTTGTTAGTAGTAGTAGTATTTATACTTTGTTTAATCTTCCCTGAAGTATGGACAGTAGAAATCCCAATGAGGAGATTCTGGGAGTTGTAGTCTGAAAAAGTAATGCTTCAAGTTGTGGGTCTGGACATTTGCGCATCTCAAGCATTTTGCCATGGGACAAATTTCGATTGGATTGACATTAATGTATTTAATTGAAATTTGCCACGAATCAGACCTGCAAAATAAAAAAAGTCTTCAGAAACAGATCCTGGCTGTGTTACCTCTGAATGTTTGACAAAAATTTAGTGATCAAAGGATGGGAATTTCAGGATCCCCTCCCCACTCCAAAAATAACGGCTGTGGATGCAATTAGTGCATCCAATTGCGATCATGTGCTATACTGAATGTCTTTTAAACTGTCGCTATTACCGACATTCCAAAGAGATTAAAAGCTAAATAAATATTGGGAGTCTTTAATGTGAGATTTAGAAACAGCAGCAGTTCCAAGTCATACCACTTGAAACTCTATTCCAATCAGTGGTTACAAACCCTGAATGAAAAGCAGCTGGAAACTGCTTTCCTCTGAAATCTGCCATCTGTGTACTTCCTCCAGGGCTGAATTTAGATATTGCAAAAGAAGAAAACTAACAGAATCTGAGCCAAAGATGGGTTCCAGTGTCAGCCTCCAAAATGGACATTGCAGGAACCAGATACATAAGCTCCTTCAACACCATCATCAAAGCGGTCATTGATGTTTTCCATTTTTTAAATCTCCCACATGTCCCCGTTTGAGTTAAAACCTGCTTTCTTTGATCCTGCATCCAGTAGACATTCCATACAGCACAGAATACCATAGACATTAGGTGTTATTCTAAAGCAAGTCACTTGTGCTTGGATTAATAGAGGGGGTAGTTTGAAAGACAAAAGCCAACAAACCTTTGAAGAGACATGCCAGATGCATTTTCATGCAACATTTACTTAAGGTATGATGTTCTATCAAATCAGTGTAAATGAAGAAGGAACTAAAAGGGGATGAACTATAATCATACCTCTTTAGAATCTTCCCAGCGTAGCAGTGCACTAAATTCTGAACCAGCTAATGTGTTGGAACATGTCAGTTTTCTGTACGGCCCATTTGCAAGCTATGGATAGCTGAATTAATTGATGCAAAATCCCTGGATATTCCTGATCCCAGGATGTTTGGACTTCCACCCCTCCCATTCCAAAGCATTCCCAAGTATTTTATTCAAAGCTCAAATCATGATTTTTTTTAAGTTAAGTTTTCTTCATCACATGGGTTCCTTTTGTTTGTTTGGTTTTTTTAAAAAAAACTTTAAAGCATCATCAATAAAGCAATAAGCTTTTGGTGTTTAAACTGAAATAGACACATACAATTTTGACCAGTCAGTGTAGGACATGAAACTGAAGCCCTTTGACAGTATTGACTCTGATTTTTTTTGGGGGGGGGGGTGCTGTGGAGTGAGCCCAGCCCACATATAGTAAGCTTTTGGCCCAGTAATTTAACATAAAGGGTATTACTTACAAAAAAGCAAAAAGGAAGCATTAGGGCCATAGTTCCCAACCTTTTTTTTGCGCAGGGACACTCTCAAACATTAGTACCAAAAGGATTACAAATCAGTTTTTGGTCCACTTTAGATTTGGTTTGTTATTTCGGGTGCCGATTCTGAAAATTGCATTGGATAGACCACATCAGCTCTAGTTTCTGATACAGAACATATACCATATAGTAATTGCCATCTGCTCACCCACAGAAAACCAAATTTAATAAGCCTCAGCACTATAAGAGGGTTTCATGAGATCAGCCGCTGGTGTAGATACAGGTGAACAAAAATGAGTTTGACAACATGTAGGATTAAATGCTATCAGGTTTTACTTCCATGGAGTGTGTATATGCACACATTCACATTTCGAGGAACATCCTAAATGTACACATGACTCTTGCATGGTGAGAGTTCAGGATCTCAGTTAACTACAATTATCAAGGAACAGATACACATAGACAAACATGGTTTTCAGCTTGTGGAGCTCTCCATCTAAGTGGCACTGTTGACTCAGAAGACAGTGAAACAAAGTCTGGATTTTACTCTGAAATTAAAAGAGCAATCCAAAGTGTTTTATCCTATTTCCAGAATAGGGTCAACATCCCAGATAGCTGCTTCCAACAATGAACTAAAACCCACAGCCAACCCATTCTTCCAGTGATACTGATAAAACTAGCAACCACTGCTGCTGCCCTGTGCTACAGTATAAAACAATGGACAACAGAAGAGAAAAAGGAATATTGGGGGTCCAGAAACAGAACCAACCACCAGACTTTGCCCTTTTCCAGTCACCTGAAAGAGGGATAAAGGAATGTGAGATGGGTGTTGGTGGACAGAAAGTCCCATCAAACCTAGCCAGCATAGCTAATAATAAGAAACAGTAGGGGTCACAATCAAACAATATCTGGAGAGATACACATTCCCCACTTCTGACCTAAGAAACATCCATGCTGTCCATTTGCAGGGGGGAAATTGAGCTTTATGATCTAGTTGCCAGTTCTGCTCCTGGATCCCCAGATTCCCTGCTGTGTCTCATCCAGCAGAGTGTTCTTTTTCTCTCTCCAAAATTGTTATTAGAGTTTTTATCACTGAACCTTGAAACTATTCCAAGCACGGCATTCCAAAACATCACATTCTCCAATGTGATAGTTTCCAAATAGAGCCGATTCCTCTAAGTTCTTCTCGCCTTTCACTGCCTTCAGATATGTGTTTGTTTGTTTGTTTTCCCCTTTTTTCCCAGCAGAGAAGTACGAAAGACAGATACCCAGGGGCCACAAAGCCCTGAGAAGGGACACAAATAACTGATAGAAACAAATAGCACAGCCAGTGCATTCCTTTTCTGGATAATTTAATTAGCTGGGACATTCCCTTTGAAAAGAAACATCTAGAATGGAAGAAGAAAACTAACCATGGTATGCACAGGATAACCCTCCAGCCACATCCACCCAACTCCTCCTTTCTGTCATCTATAGAGATGTTTGAGAAGGGGGTCTGTTTTATACATGTAGATTTTTTCTCTACACACACACACATACATGTATCGTGTGTAGAGTCCATGAATGAATGCCTGAATAGCACTATTGGCTGCAACACCTAGAAGTCACTAAACGAGGAGACTAGGTATTTGGTGGGCTCCCATATTTGGTTGGTCAGTCATGCAAAACTATATGGGCCAAATATTCTAAGGTTTTCCCAGCCTGGCAGGCTAACTTGGCATGCTCTGCACGTTTTCTTCCTGCTAGATAACTTAGCTTTTCATGCAAAAAGTTACTACATCTTTGTCATATATTTACATGATAAATACAAGAACACTTGCCTGCACATCAGTACATATAACATAGATGCATCAGTAAGTGCAAGACAGATACATGTCTGCTTCTTCTTAAGCCTTGTTTTGTACTGTGTTTTGTAAAATCTTTATTAAGGAACTCTATTTTGAGATAGGACAGTTTACTCAGGCTACTGATTTAATCCTCATTCTACAAATCTTCATTCTATGAAGAGCTGAGAAATAACTTGTGAGGAGAAGAAAGGTGGAGGGGGGATCCCTAACAGCAGTGGTTCTCAATCTGTGGGTCCCCAGGTGTTTTGGCCTTCAACTCCCAGAAATTCTAATAGCTGGTAAACCACCTGGGATTTCTGGAAGTTGTAGGCTAAAGCACCTGGGGACCCACAGGTTGAGAACCACTACCTAAGAGTATCAGTTAAAATCTGCCGGCTGCTGTTGCGGTACAGGAGATCTAAAGGAGAGGAATGGGAGGAATTAAAGTCTGGTGAAGAAATGCGGTTATTGAGAAAGGTCTGCATGTTTAAAGGTGGAGGACTTATAATATTCATAGTTTTTCCACTTTTGTGGAGGTCTTGTGCCCCTAATCTCTGTGAACATAAAGTGCCAACTGTAATTGTGTTTGTTTACATCATAAAAAGCAGCATATAATGTTTTGTTAGCCATTTTTACTTATTCTGGTTGTGTTAACTAGGGTCCTTTCCCAAAACCATCTCCCTGCTCTCCAAATCCCAAGCAACTCAATATTACTGAAGATTAATTTGATATTTGTAGTTCATCATGCAGAAGTTTATGTGTATGATTTTAATTTGCAAGATTTTTTAAAGTTGGAGAAAGGATGTGCAATTTTAATTTGGGGAGGAGTACATGTGGAAAAAACAGACTTTTTCTCCTTTGAGACAGAGAAAAGAAAAGTTAAAAGCAGAAACCACACACTTTGTGGTAAATAAATAGTATTGTGGTATAATCACAATATTAACCAGAAGAAGCATGTTTTGATATTAAGTAAAACTAGGTATTAATTCGAAAAAGGTAAAAATAGTTTGCATGGATTTTGCTTTGAAAATGTCTTAAATTTGAGTGAATGGTAAAGTATGTTATACTTATTTTGCACAAGTTGCCATATGAATACAGATCTAGACACGTTATTTTTGAATGTATATTTTCTGATTATATATTAGATTGTTGGTGTCAAATAGTTAATAAAATAATTTCAAAAAAAGGAAAATATTTCCTAAGAGTGATATTTTTTAATTTTCCTCAACCTTGTCAAAAAAAAACCTCAATTGGAAATCTGGAAAGGAAGTTCTTAAGGGGAAAATGGTAAAAACACATTCCTCCCCCCACTATTTTTTCTGTTATTTTCCAGACTTTCTCCAAGCACAATCTCTTCCTTGAGAAACCACACACTGTAATTCTAATAAACAAACTTAACAGTTCTGACAGGAAGGTCTGAGCTCCAATGGGGGTTCTTGCTGGATTTCGCAGCTTCCTTCAAAGGAACTGAGATCCTTCTCTACTCTCTGCAATTGATGTGCTGAGAAGCTGTTCCAGATAGTTCCTTACCACTTCAATGGATGAGAAAAGGAGAAAAAAGGGGCTACACCACCAATTTCTACAGCAGAATTCATCAGAAATATGAATCCTGAGCAGGAATTTGGTGTCAGTCCTCTCTCAGTTGGGAAACACTCAGTTGCTCAACAGCAAGGGAAAAACTACCTGTGTATGCTCCATATTTCACATGTTTCAAAGACTACACTGGCACAGAGCAGTGATTCCCAACCTTATTTTGACCAGGGAACAACCACTTGACTAGGGACCACTCTCTAACATTAGTACCAAAATAGTTACAAATCAGTTTTTGGTCAACTTTTGATTCGGTTTGGTTATTTGGGGTGTTGGTTCAGAAAATTGCATTGGATATACCACATCAAGTCTAGTTTCCGATACAGAACATATGCCATCCAATAGTCACCATCTGCTCATCCATAGAAAACCATATTTAATAATCTAGAGCCACGGACCTTATTTTAAGTCTCGTGGCCCACAGGTTGGGAGCCATTGGCATAGAGAGTGCTTTTCTAGGCTTCAGCAACAACTCAAAATAAAACTGAGAATGAGTGGAGAGGGATCTCCCTTGGAAAGTGTGTTGAAATTCCTCACATGGCTTGAATTGATTCCATTTCAATAGCTGCCACAGTTGCTGTTTAAACTGTTTTTGTATCACAATCACCAATATCAAAACTGCATCTTGCATGGGCAGCAATATAGGAATTAATAGCATCTCTCACAACTTGAATGAATGACTGCCAAGTCTCTCTCTCTCTCTCTCTCTCTCTCTCTGGACTGCGTCACATGCCGGTGGCAGCCAACAGCGGTGCTCCTCTTAGAGTAGGGCTTCGCCAGCCCGCAGACCAATCACATGGAGCTGGCATAGATCTGGCAACATGGGAACCCCTCGTGTTGCCAGCTCTATGGGGGAAAGCTACACACACTATGCACACTCCTTGCTTCCCTTCATGTGATTACTATGCTGACTGGTAAAGTGAGGTGAGGGCTCCATGCTCACCCTTAATTGGAGCGCCACCGATAGCCATGTAACAATGCCCCCCCCTTCCATACACATAAATCTTCTCAGCATATATTTAGCATTATAGGGCACGTCTTGTAAATAAAACCTGCAGATGACTGGCCAGTTGTCAAGGACACTGAGTCAATGACTCGACGGCATAGGCAGTCATATACAGAAAGAGTCTCTTTAATCTTATAGCTTTGCCACTTTGAATCCCACCCATGGGAGAAAAGCAAGATAAAAAATGAATAAATAATAATAATAGTAATAATAACAATAATATGGAATGCTGAGACCAGTCCAAGTTTAATACGCAGCCAGCTCACAAACGCATCCAAAAGCAGTCCAAGGTCATACATGGAAGGTATTCTAAACACAGTAGCAGTCAAAACACATTGTCCAAGTATTCAGTCTGAGGTCAAAAGGCAACTCATCAAAACTCCATGTAGTGTAATGCAGATCCAAGAATCCAAATATAAACCATCACTACCAGTAATGTTCTGCTCTCAGTATCCCTCCTTTATGCTCCTCTCTAACTACTCAACACTTGGTCTTCCTTCTGTTGAGCCAGTCTCGTTGACTGGCACAGCTGGATCGAGTCTCACATGTAGCTAGGTGAAGCACATCAACTTCTACCCTCTCTCCTGACCATCTTTATTCTGCTCTAACTTGCTTGTCCCCACAGAGACCTGCTCCTGCATAACAGAATCATTTTCAAGCAGGTTCAACTGTTCCTCCTCCGTAGGCTCTTCTTCAGCTATTGGAAGGCAAACCCCTTCCTTCTTCTCCTGACTCATGGTCCTCACATACATACATACATCTCAATTCATCATTTGAGAGAAAACATGATCTGCATAGAGAAGATAGGTAAAAAGTAAAGAAGGAAAAGGGGAATCATAGAGTTGGAAGAAACCACTATGGCCATCCAGTCCAAACCCCTGTTTTGCATGAACACACAATCAAAATACTCCTGACAGATGGCCATCCAATCTCTGCTTAAAAACCTACAGAGAAGAAGAATCCACCATGCTCTGAGGCAGTATGTTCTTACCATCAAGAAGTTCTTCCCAATGTTTAGGTGAAACCTTTTTCTCTGCAATTTGAATCCGTTGTTCCATATTCAGGGCAGCAGAATCCAAACTTGCCCTCTCCTCAATGTGATCTCTTTTCAAATATTTAAACATGACTATCATGTTCCCTCTCAGCCTTCTTTTCTCCAAACTAAACACACCAAGTTTCCTCATAGTGCTAGGCTTCCAGACCTTTGATCATTCTGCTTGCCTTTCCCTGGGCATATTCTAGTTTGTCAATTTCTCTCTTAAATTGTGGTGCCCAGAACCGGACACAGTATTCCAGATGAGATCTGACCAAAGCAGGATAGAGTGGAACTATGACTTCCCTTGATCTCAACATTATATTCTTATTGATGCAGCCTAAAATCACATTGGGGTTTGTTTTTTTTTACCTGCCGCATCACAATGTTGACTCATGTTCAGTTTGTTATCTACTAAGACTCCTAGATCCCTTTCACATGGGCTGTTTTGAATCAGGTGTTGTCACCATGCCAGGGCTCTGCCAGGACACAGGCAGAGGTGAACCAAAACAAACACCCAGCTTGTGTCAAACTGTTTAATTAAAGCAGCACTTACTGTCTGACTGTTTTCATAGTTTAAGTATAAAACAAAGATAGCACCCAGCCGCAAAATAGAAAGACTGGTAGCAAATGGCAATTCAGGTTCAGGAGAGCACCATAGTTAGAAGGTTCAATCCAGTAGTCAAATGCCAAGAGTTCAATGATTAAAGTCCAAGATTCAAGAGTCTCTACTATAGTCAATAGCCAGTCCAGTGATTCAAGGTTACAAGAGGTCAGGAGACAGGTCAGGATACCAAAAATCCACAGACCATTGTCAATAGCCAGTCCAGAGATTCAAGGTTCCAGGGTTCCAAGAGTTCAGGAGACGGGTCAAGATACTGAAAATCCACAAACCTGGGGAGGGGGGAGAAAACCAGTGGCATCCACAGCCAAATACTACAAATACTTTTCTCCCAAAGATCAGTCTCCAGGCTAGCTCCTTATATCCAGTTAAACTCAGCTGCATCCTATCTCTTGCATGCTTCCACCATTAATTGGTTTCACCTGTAAATTCTTACTTACAGATTACCCTGCCCTTTAGAACTGACAGAGGTTAGAACTGACATTGACCCCCTTCCATCACCAACTGCTAGGACTGACACCACCGACCACCATCAACTGCAGAACATGATACATGACAGGTGTCACCCATCTATTATCTGTGCATTTCATTTTTATTGCCAAAATGTAGTAATGTACATTTCTCCCTGTTAAAATTCATTTTGTCAGCTTTGGATCTATTAAGCTCATTTTGGATTCTGATCTATTCCTGTGGGATCCTCTGGGTATCCCTCCCAATTTGGTGCAATCTGCAAATTTAATAAGCAGGCCTTCTCTTCTGTCATCTGAGTCATTGAGAAAGATGTTGAAGAGCACTGGGCCCAGGACAGAACCCCGGACAGTAGCCTTTTTCTGCAGCTAGCAGCTTTAACTGCTTTGCTACCACAGCTCTCTGAACTTTTTTTTTAACCTGTCGATACTTCCAAACATGGTCACTTCTTTCCAGAATGAGAAGGAACCATTTGTA
This sequence comes from Anolis sagrei, assembly GCF_037176765.1. Lineage (NCBI taxonomy): Eukaryota > Metazoa > Chordata > Lepidosauria > Squamata > Anolidae > Anolis > Anolis sagrei. The sequence continues at coordinate 116,305,662 of NC_090023.1, read as the reverse complement.
AGCAGCCAGTCAACCAATTTCGAATCCACCTAAGTTCCCTCCCAACCGTTCAAACAGCTACACTGCTTGCAGAGCAGGCCAGATAGCAGATTACAGATAACTGGGGAAGATCTTCTACTTTTGCTGCCAACTAATACCTCCAGCAACTCAACAACCACAATGGGGTTTAGTTATGCAGGTGGCCTGACAGCTATACACTTGGTCTCTTCTAGAGGGTGAGGAAACTGTGACCTGTGGACCACACTGGATCCATGGCACCCCAGTTTGAATCTCCTAAAGTCACCCAAGCCTCCTTAAAATATTTTCACCCCCTAACGTTAAAATATAAATAAAACCTCCACAAAACAGAATAGTTTGACGACAGCCACTGTTCAATTCCACACACATATCTTAAAACCCTCAGAAAGGCTTTAAAAAGCAGGTGAAAACCGGCCAAAAACGAAAGCAGGGGTGACATGCCCTGATCTGCATGTCGATAAAGAGTCTGGCAGATTTTTATGTTCACAGCAATGTACGCACATGACTTTCTCCCCTCTTTAGTTGGACACTGTGTATCTGTAATACAACTTTGTTTTATAAAAAAAAATAACAAATGAAGCTGGAGTTGTCATAGAAATGTCAATTCTGGACATGATTTAGAACTTGCCTTGAGCAGTCATTTTATACAAAAACATCATTTGGAGACAGAATTCCTGCTCCAATTTGGCTCAGTATGTGTTATCCCTTTTTGTACTAAATATAGATGTGTGTAAAATGCACACACTTGCAGCTAAAGCCTTTACCATACAAGGGGAGAAATAGGTATAACAGCATTACTGTGTTTTCTGACTTGATTGTTTTTAAGAAACCTATATTATGTCATATACCATTGAATGTTAATAACCATTTGCAGCCATGCTTTTCATATTCCTACTCCTGTCTCAGTGGCTTTTGATTTTTGGTTTGCAAAAATACGTCCCATGTATTTTATACATATAATTATACATATAAATTTGCAATCTCATAATAATAATAATAATAATAATAATAATAATAATAATAATAATAATCTTTATTTATATTCTGCTTTATCTCCCCGGAGGGACTCAGAGCGGATTACAGTACATATAAGGTAAACACTCAATGCCTTTTTACATGAACAACAACATACAATACACAGATAAGATAAAGGTCCTCCCCTTTTTCCATTTCCGGTGCCTGGAGGCGATGCTCAACTTCTGCCTATGTGGAAGTGCTGTTGTTCTATTTTCCATGCCAAAGGAGCCTGCTGTCTGTAGTCTTCTCTGATCTTTTTGCTGGCATGACTGCATGGGGTGCCCTTTTTACCTTCCTGCCAGGGCAGTAACTATTGATCTACTCACATTGCATGTTTTCAAAATACTAGATTCACAGAAGCTAAGGCTGGCAGTTGAGAGCTCATCCCTACTTGTAGCTTCAAACTGTTGACCCTCAGGTCAGTAGCCTTTTTCTGCAGCTAGCAGCTTTAACTGCTGTGCTACCATGGCTCTGAACTTTTTTTTACCTGTCTGTAATTCCAAACATACATGATTACAACTTGTAAAAAAATATCAATTCCAAAATATCTAAGATATTCAGCAACAAGATCTCAAGAAAAAAACCCATCTCTGTTTCTCAGCACTTGATACACGAAAATTGGGAGCATTAGACATTCTGATACAACTTTGCACGTACAAAGAGATATTTGCCTGGAATCACCCAGCTTGATGTTGATTACATTGCTTCATCTAAATGAAACAAAAGTTTGTCTGGTAGCATCTATAATCCTTAAAAACTATTCCCAAAGTACCATGCAAAATAGACCCAACCAGCCATTTCTTCCCCAAAAGCCAAAGTTTGCCAATCAGTACTGAACTTTCACAAAAATATTTGGTATGCCAAACTAAGTCTAAGAGTCAGGTTTGAACAAAACCAGTTCATAAATCTAGATTCTAGAAAAGAAAAAATATTGAAATCCAAAGTGTTTGATCATGAAGTACCTGTAGTAATTGATGGATGGGGCAAAAATAATTATAGTCTTTGTTTTGATCCCATTAGACCACAGACCAACTTCATTGGCTCTGTGATCAAACATGTAGATTAGCACTGCATAACAGACAAGCAAAAACTTGAAATTATACATAAGTTAGTGACTAAGGGGAATAACAAAAGACCTCCCGCTGTCATTGAATATTCTACTCTGTACCTGCACCACTTTCAATCACATTATGTCAACTTCCATTGTATACAATACACTCAGCAAAGTTTGGCTCCTAGAATAAAGGATCACATCAAAGATTTACTGAAACTTTCCCTTGCTACAAGTAAATTATGGAAGATTTACAAAACGCTGCATAAAATGAAAAAGGCTACATATCTCAGGGATGTTATATTTGCACCATTTCTTCTTAAACAAGATATCACAATCAAATCAATTTTTTCAATTTAAAAAATACAATTATAACATGGAGCAGGTTAATTTAAGACACTAACCAAATAAAAGCAATTTTAAAAGAAAGAAAGAAAGAAAGAAAGAAAGAAAGAAAGAAAGAAAGAAAGAAACTAAAGCAAATTAAAAGCTTTTTTGCCGCAACCATTGCTTATTGATGGAAGAAGGACATAGAAAGATGCTAGATTAATCTGGAGTTTTTCTAGGTTAAACCAGCTTTGCCCTGTGTCAGTCATTTTTTTTATTATTGTTAAGAGTGACTTGAGAAACTGCAAGTCACTTCAAGTGTGAGAAAATTGACTATCTGCAAGGACATTACCCAGGGGACGCCCAGATGTTTTACCATCCTATGGAAGGCTGCTCTCATGTCCCTGAAAGAAGCTGGAGCTGACAGACAGGAGTTCATCCCGCTCCCTGGATTCAAACTGCAGACCTTTTTGTCAGTAATCCTGCTGGCACAAGGGTTTAGCCCATTGCGCCACCTGGGATATCCTCATGTAAGTCATGAGGATGCTTCAGAGACTGCTGGAAACCAGTCCTAACAGCTGGTAAGCTGGATGGGATTTCTGGGAGCTGAAGTCCAAAATACTAAGAGGAGTAGAATTTGAGAAACAATGCTCTAAAGTATCCAGAGGTTTCAGGGCCATTGGGATGGCTGGATAATTTGGACACGTCCAATGATCCACCACCATCAACTTTTCCTTATGATCATCAGTGGAGGGAAAGGGGGATGGGTCATGCCACTGCTCACAGAGCTCTATGCGAGGTCCTGGTCATCTCTGGTGTCCCATTTTGAAATCAGCACAACCAGGAAGAAAGTGGAGAGATTGGTCCCATCTTTCGTTCCAGTTGCATGGGCACTTCTGATGTCAAAACCTCACACTATGTTGACTCAATAAACAAGTGCTCTCTGTCTTCTTCCAAATGGCCCAGTAGGCCCAAGTGACTGCATTCACTGGTTTTTCCCACAGTCCCCTCCCCTTGGCTTCTAGCCTTGTGGCCTGCTGACATTAAACAAGTGCAGCACATCTGGCAACACCTTCACACTGAGCCAATCGGTCCTGATGCCAACACATATTAGAGTAGTGCCTAAGCTGGGTCATAAATAGTGGCTTATCTGCAGCACTAAGATCACCTGACCTAGGGCAGGGTACAAATATTTTAATCAATTAATAAATGCATTTTCAGGATGAATCATCAGTTGTATATGTGGGAAGGGCAAGATGGATTTGCTTACTGTAAAAATCATGAAAAATGTTCAGTGAATGTAAATAATTATAGCATCAATATAACTTTTTTAAATGGATTTGGTTATTTGAATGTTGTAAATATTCTGTATTTCATTAAAAACTATACATCCCCCAAAAGAGGCCCTTGATTACCAGAGATAGTTCTGTATAAGTGTTTCCCATACCATGCTGACAATGTCTGTAGGAAACCAGGGAACAGTGGTGTTTCAATCCCACAGTAGGTAAAGCATGCGGCTGACAGACGATGTATGGGACAGGAGCCTTGCACTACGGAGGTCTTGTCATTGTTCAGGGTTTAGCCACACATGCTGTGGCTGCAATTAACAGATTTCCTGTGAGCTGATAATGAGCAGGTGCAATATAACTGGGGGAAAATGAATCACTTATCGCAACTACTTTGTTCCCATGCACATCCTGTGCTACCGGAACCCTGGAAACTAAGCCCTGCTAATGATGAGTGAAATGGGGATTTTTAAACTGAATTCCTTTAACCAAGCAAGAAATGCTCTCCCACAGTGATTTGCTTTTTGTACAAATACCTTTGATTCTCTGATGAACTCACTCCCAGCTAGAATCCAAGACTAAGGGCCAAGCTGTGCATTAACCATATAGTTGCATATTACTCCATATGGCAACTTCACTTTCTGTTGTATATACAAATTTGTTAAAACTCAAGTGTATCGATCCTGAACTTATGGGAATGTGAATTATCCTTGTTTTACCATCTACAAGGTGCTACCAATGGGAGTTCTAGACCATCAGAAATTCAGATTCAGCCCATGAATCTGGAAATCAAGGAGATTTCATTACATGGTGTTCCACATGGTTTTTTGTGGGGGGGGGGGGGGGTGTTGTCATTCTGCTATTGTGAACTATCTATGCTGATTCATTTAATATTTTGTCAATCTGGATTGTCTCCCAGAGCACCTTGAGTCACATTTGCTACCTTTTCACAATGGTGCTGAAATCTCAATTTGTAGGTATTTGAGGAAAGAAGATGAACTTTTTAAAAATACAGGAGAATATGAATATCCTTTGGGGTTTGGTTCCAGGACCCTCCCCGATAGATATTAAAATCTGTAGATGCTTACATTTCATTATATGCAATGGCATAATAAAATGGCATCTTTATTTTAAAAAACACCAAACAATACAAACAAGTTTCAGGGAGAGTCTGAGGATCTGTGAAATGTTAGGATGCTACAGAAGAATATGCCTACACGTCAGCATATACGGCAACATCAAGGTTTGCTTTTTAGGTTAAACAAAGCCATGGTTGGGTAAATCTGTGGATTCAGAACCCAAGGATATGAAGATCTATCTATAGAGCTGAGGAACAGTATGTTTGAGAATTATTAAAAATCATCTAGAAATGTACAAAAAATAAAATTAGAGATATACAGTTCAGAAAAGTCATATTTTGGACTACAGCTCTCGGAATCTTTCAGATAACGTCACAACTAGCCAAACTGACTGGGGCAATGGTCTCAAGGGAGGAATGTGAAGATCCAAATCTCAGGCTCCGCATTCACCCAGTAGTTCTATTCTGACCTACAACCCATCCTTGTCTAAAATCTGGTGAACAGCATCTCCTGAGATGACCCAAAATTAATAAGAACATCAGCCCTGGCCTTGTCTTACTCAACTGCTGAGTATGCCTGCCCTGTTTGGCACAAGATTGTTCACACGAAGCAGGTGAACATAGCACTGAACGAAACATGCAGAATTATCACAGGATGTCTCAAACCTACACCTGTTCATAGACTCTACACGTTAGCTGGCATTGCCCCTGGATGTGCAATGGGAAGTTGCTGCTAATTGTGAGAGAAATAAGGTTGAACACTGTGAAAGCCATCCACTGCATGGCTATCAGCCTCCTCCCAGTAGACTCAACAAGGAAAAGCTACATGAGAACCACCACTCCTCTGTATGCTTGTCCACAATGCCCTGCCTCAAGCACAGAGGAAGAATTGTTTAAAGCTCCAGGCAATGTGGTCTCTTGCCCGGTTTTGATCAAAGATTATTTAGCCGCTTGTGCTCCTTCTATTTTTATCAGTTTTATACTTATATATGCAATGCTTTCAACATGAAATAAATAATAATAATCTTCTGAGAAGATGGGCACTGCAATTGACGCATATGAATGGCAGCTGGTTGAGGACAGGGTTATTCTAACTACTGTACATATTGGCTCTCAAACATTTGTATATTTTTGAAGGAAAAAACACATGCTTTCCCTACTTGTGTTGCCCATCTATGCACACTGCCTCTGTTGCATGCCTCCACCAGCAAGACATTTTCTGTTGACGCTCTCCAGGCCTTCAGAACTGACAGAGGGGCAAGGTTGTTGCTCTCTTGGAAGGGGTGGGTGGGGTTTGACAATGATTGATGGGATAGATGTGCGTGCATGTTTTAAGAAACAGGGAGGCTGTCCCCATTTGCTAGAAATTAAGCACATAACAGTTTTCAGCTCACTCATCTCTGCTTCCCAGCTGCTACAAAACCCCCGTGAAGTGAAGGTTCCTGCCAAGGAGTGTGCAGTCTGGCTGTCTAAGACAAGAAAGAGCTTTCGCTGCTTGGAGTATTTTCAAGGTAAAGAGCAATTAAACCCATTAAAGAAGAACATGTGGTTTTACGGAGAAAAGCAGAATGTGCCTTGTTTGAATGTAATGCTCATTTTATTTCATTTTCTTTAAGCCATCCGTTTCAATGAGCTCTTGCTTGGAAGCAGAGTTAATGAAATCAGTGGGATTTGACTGACTGCCTAATGAAAAAGATTGAGGGGGAAAATAATTCCTAAGAGCTAAACACTGGAAGAACTCAAGACGCAGCAGGTCAAAGACAGTTTGCCTCAACAGGTGTATGAAAGCCTTGGGCTTCTTTTTTTTTGATGGAATGGCCAAGTCTGAATTAATTAACTTCATTAATTAATATAAACAATGCAAGAAAAAAACTTGCATTGTTATTGATGCTCCTCTGGTTGTTCCAAATTGAATAAGAAGGGTTTTTCTAAATCTCACATGGTTTTTGAGTTAGTACAAATACTATACTCATGTTACTGAATACAGGAACTGATTTTTCTATCCTTGTTGTTTGAATAGGGGAAAGAAACTGACTAAACTAACTCTGAATATTCCTTGCCTAAGCAAGCCTCAAGAAATGTAAAGTCCCAGCACCTTATGCCCTCCGAGATGGACTGAACAAATGAGCATATTTTTAAAAAGGCAAAATTGTTCCAATAGGGAAACTTTGTTCCTTGTTTTAAAGATGGAAACATTTTAAGGGCAACTAAATAATCAAAAGTCTGGATACCATCCTCATTGAACTGATATTGATATGGCAGTGTAGACTCAGATAACTATTGTGGATTATCTGACATCTATTCTGGGTTATAAGACTGTGTGGAAGGACTCGGAGCAATGGGTTCAAATCACAGGAAAGGAGATTCAACCTGAACATTAGGAAGAACTTCCTAACTGGAAAAGCTTTTCAACAGTGGAACTCTCTGCCTTCGGGGCTTTTAAACAGAGGCTGAACAACCATCTGTTGGGGATGCTTTGATTGGGCTTTTCTTGCATGGCAGATGGTTGGACAAGATGGCCCATGTGGTCTCTTCCAACTCTATCAATCTATGATTCTATGAGATAACTCTAACAAAAATATTACAAAAGCCATAGGATTTAAAGTACTTTAATTTATGTACTTTAAAAAGTAATAGGGGTATTATTGCCCAAATGAGATATTGGTTTATTATTTGATACACAACAAGATTAGTACACAGCAAACAAGATAAGCAGGCTTTTGTATTTGCTCACATGTCAGACACATCCCAAGTGTCTAGGACTGTATGATGTATCAGCGAATAAGGCGTGCAGATCTGAGTAGAGTAGCCTTTTGCAGCTGACAGATGGCAATTTTGTCAGCTCCAATTGTTTCTAAGAGCAGGCCAAGGTCTTTAGGCACTGCAGTCAGTGTGCCCATCACCACTGGGTCCACCTTGACTGGCTTGTGCCAGAGTCTTTGCAGTTCGATCTTTCAATCCTCATATCGTGTAACCTTTTCTCAACAATTCTGCTGTCATCTGGGATTGCAACATCAAAGATCCATATAGCTTTTTTTTTTTTTACATGATCGTGAGGTCAGGAGTAATGTGCTCCAAAACTCTGTCAGTCTGAATTTGGATTTCTCAGAGTAGTTTATTATTATTTATTTATAAATAATATGAATATTATATATAAATATATTATATTATATATAAATATATTTATATATAATATAAATGTATATTATAATATTTATATTATATATACTTTTATTCTATATAAATATATATTCTATATAAATATAATATTTGTATTATATATACATTTATATTATAATATTTATAATATAATGGACTCAGACCATGAACTTGTATGGCATGTTTCTACGTTTTTAACTTTTTAAATCTGTTTTAACTCTGTTTAATATGTGGCAATTTTTGAAATGTTTAAGTGATTGTGTTGAGGCATAACGTTGGGCCATTGTAAGCTGCCTTGAGTCCCACTGTCGGGGTAGAGAAGAGCGGGGTACAAGTATGGCAAACACACACACATACATACACACTAGCTGTCCCCTGCCATGCATTGCTGTGGCCCAGTCTGTGTATATATGTTTTGTGTGTATGTGGTTTTGCACATACGTTGTAAATGTATTTTTATTTTTGCTTTTTAAGTCCCCTCTGTTGTGTTTTTCAGTGTTTTTATGAGTGATGGTTACTTGTTGGCCCGATAGGTGTCTTGTGTCCAAATTTGGTGTCAATTCACCCAGTGGTTTTTGAGTTATGTTAATCACACAAACAATTATATACACATACACACACACACACACACACACTAACCATCCCCTGCCACACATTGCTGTGGCCCAGTCTGCATATGAGTGTTATGTGTGTATATATGTGTGTGCAATGTATTTGTGTAAATGTGTATGTGTGTTTGCATATATATATGTGTGTATGTGTGTGTGTGGTTTTGCGCATGCATTGTAATGTAATTTTTGTTTTTTGGCTTTTTAAGTTTTTTAAGTTGGCTTTTTAAGTTTCTTCTGCTGTGTTTTTGTGTTTTTTATGAGGGATGGCCACTCCTTAGCCTGAGTGGTGTATTGTGTCCAAATTTGGTGTCAATCCACCCAGTGGTTTTTGAGTTATGTTAATCCCACAAACTAACATTACATTATATATAGAGAGAGAGAGAGAGAGAGATAAAAATACATTTATATTATATTTATATAATATATACATTTATATATTTATATAATATACAAATATATATTATATATAACTATAATATATTATATTATAAATATTATGAGGTCAGGAGTATTGTTATTATTAGCAGTATTAGTATTAGGTCTATCTTTTTCTCTCCACAAGGAGACACAAAGCAGATTTGAGGCTTTTGCTTATTCCCTTCCAAAGCTTTTCTGTCCACCCGGGAAATTGAATCCTAGAGTTGGAAGAGACCCCCAAGGACCACCCCGTCCAACCCCATGCTACCCAATCAAAGCACTTCTGGCAAATGGCCATCCAGCCTCTGTTTGGGAACCTCTAGAGAAGAACCCTCCACTGCAGAACGGCTCTTCCCATCAGGAAGTTTTTCCTAATGTGTAGGAGAGGGGTGGGCTTTCCCAAGATAGGAGGCTGGGGAGGAGGGGAGGGGTTGATTGGAACGTGAGAAGCGGCGAGGGCGCTGATTGGCTGCGACGCGCGCTGTCCTCCTCGCTCGCCTCCCCCTGGAGGGCTTGTCGCGCAAGCAGCCTACGGGACTCGTGCGCTCCGGCGGCTGCTCACTCGCGGTGGTCTCTCTCTGGTTTTCAGGCGAGCATGCTGCGCCTCGGGCTGCTCGTCGTGGCGCTGCTCGGGCTGCCCGGCGGCGCGGCTCTGGGGGAAGGCGAAGGCGGTGTGGCCCCGGCGGGAGGCAAAGGGACGGCGGCTCCCCTCAACGCCTCCCTGGACGGCGGCCCCGCTCTCCCGCCGCCGCCGCCGCCGCCTCCGTGCACGAGCAGGACGGCCGTGGCCAAGACCTTCAAGTACATCAACACGGTGGTGGCCTGCCTGGTCTTCGTGCTGGGCATCATCGGCAACTCCACGCTGCTCCGCATCATCTACAAGAACAAGTGCATGAGGAACGGGCCCAACATCCTCATCGCCAGCCTGGCCCTGGGAGACCTGCTCCTCATCGTCATCGACATCCCCATCAACCTCTACAAGGTAAAGGCAAGGGAAGGAAGGAAGGAAGGAAGGAAGGAAGGAAGGAAGGAAGGAAGGAAGGAAGGAAGGAAGGAAGGAAGGAAGGAAGGAAGGAAGGAAGGAAGGAAGGGGTGCCACTTGGCTCCTTGTGGGATCTGTCCCAAAAAGCAATGTAGGGATGATTGGGGGGAGAGGAGGCGCTTCCATTCAAACGTGTTAGACACTGCTTCTTAAACTGGGGTCACGAATCTCTTAGCAGCAACATGCAGTGTTTACGTGGGCATATCCAGTTCCAGGGCTTCTGAAACTTTTCCCACTTGAAGATAAAATGAGTGGGAAAGGACTGAAGTTGGCTTCTGCGACTAAAGACGTTTTTGCCCTGGGATTTTTTTATTATTATTATTATTATTAATTATGATGATGTTGTTTTTATTGCTTTTGTGATGTCTTACACTGTTTAATGTGTTTTTATCTATATTATGTTTTATGTATACTGATTTGTTGGAAACTGCCTTGAGTCACCAATTGGCTGAGAAAGACAATATACAAATACAGTAAATAAATAAATTATTATTATTATTATTATTATTATTATTATTATTGCCTTTCCCAAAGTGTTGGTGTTGTTTGCATCTAACAGTACATGCAACCAGAATTCAGAGTATTATAGAATCATAGAGTTGGGAGAGACTTCATGGGCCATCCAGCCCAACTCCCTGCCAAGAAGCAGAAAAATCACATTTGAAGCACTCCCGACAGATGGCCATCCAGCCTCTGTTTTAAAGCCTCAAAAAAGGAGCCCCCGTGACATTCCAGGGCAGAGAGTTCCACTGCTGAACAGCTCTCACAGATAGAAAGTTATTCCTAATGTTATCAGAGCATGGATGTGAGGTCCAGAGAGAGAAAACTGTTTCTGAGACCTGGCAATAATCTTTGCAATGTATGGAGGGCCACTCCTTAAGTCAGTGTTTCTCAACCTTCCTAATGCTGAGACCCAGTAATACAGTTCCTCATGTTGTGGTGACCCCCAACCATACGATTATTTTCATTGCTACTTCATAACTGTAATTTTGCTGCTGTTATGAATTGTCATGTCAATATCTGATATGCAGGATGTATTTTCATTCACTGGACCAAATTTTGCACAACTACTCAATACGTCCAAATTTGAATGCTGGTGGGGTTGGGGATGGGGGATTGATTTGGTCATTTGGGAGTTGTAGTTGAGCATTCCGAACCCCACCAACAAACTTCCCACACAGGATCCCCATGCCTTGAAAGGACTTCCTGTGTTTTCTAAGTGTTGCTCTTTATTTACTGTCCCCAGGAAAATGAACAAAATCTGGCTACTAGTATTAAAAAAATAAACTCTAAAATCACAACACTCAGAAAACAAGGGAATTCCAGACAGGAAACAATCAGGGCCAGCTAATTACCTCCCAAAAAAGGATTTCCCCAGGCAGGAAGCAGCCAAACCTTGAGGCTACAAGGCTATTCAGTGCCAATCAAGGTGGCCAACTGCAATATTCACACTTGCCTCAAGCAGACAAAAGTTCTTTCTTCCACTCTGGACCTTCCACAGATACATAAACCCAATTTTCCTAGTTTCCAACAGACCTCACAACCTCTGAGGATGCCTGCCATAGATGTGGGCGAAACACCAGGAGAGAATGCTTCTGGAACATGGCCATACAGCCCAGAAAACTCACAGCAACCCAGAAATGGATTGGTTTGTGTCCTTTGTTTCTCATTGAGGGAAACAGATGTTATACTGGATGCGCATAAAATTTTTAATGAAGAATAGAGTAAAAAAATAAGCAAACTGATGTCTTTTGGTATCAGATTTAAAACTAAATCAAACTGGAAATATCCATGAAAGACAGAATTATCAATGCATCTCACCAGCTCAAATCATCCTGAACAATGCTCAGAGATGAGCATTGACAGAAGTGCAAAGGGGAACCAACTGCTGAGATAGGAATCCCCTTGATAATACTCTGTAGGCCTTTTGATTTCCAGAATCTTTGAGGATACACTTCTCATAATCCCATATCACTGGTTACGCTAGCTGAGGCTTCTGGGAGTTGAACTCCAAAGTCTTTGTTTCATGGCAGGTCAAGTTAGCCAATCTTTGGGGAATAAAAAATACATTGTTCCCTTTGTCACAGAGGGTGACTAGATATTTGTGGCTTGGCTGACTTGCACGAGTCACTTACGGTTTTATCAGTGTGGCTGAGGATAATATTTCAGATAGTTCTAGTCCTATCTATTCCTGAGAAATTGATATAGCTGAATTATTCGGATCTAACAGACTACAATTAACTGACCCCTATTGTTGTATAATGTAATGTAAGCAATCTGGGGGCATCAGACATGTTCAGTTGTTGCATTCATTGGTTAAACCAGTTAAATCCCACAGGGATGAAATAACAACTGGATTTAGGTTTACACATAGGTAAAGGTTTCCCCTGACATTAAGTCTAGTTTGTCCGACTCTAAGAGTTGGTGCTCATCTCCCTTTCTAAGCTGAAGAGCCGGCATTGTCTGTAGACACCTCCAAGGTCATGTGGCCGGCATGACTTCATGGAGGTAACGTTATCTTACTGCAGAACCGATACCTATTGATCTAATCACACTTGCATGTTTTCAAACAGCTAGATTGGTAGAAGCTCGGCCTAACAGCAGGAGTTCACCCCACTCCCCGGATTCGAACTGGCAACCTTTCAGTCAGCAAGTTCAGTAGCTCAGTGGTTTAACCCACTGTGCCACTGGGGGGGGGGGGTGCTAACAGATGAATATTGTAGTCAAAATAGCAACGCAAGCATAAAGTCATCTATTTCAGTGCCCTTTCCCAAACATAAATAAAAATGGAACTGAAGCCAAGCCTCCATCATCATTGACCATTGAGCAAACTGGTTGTTCGTGTTGGAATCTGTAGTCCCAAGAAGAATTTGCGAGACCAGTGTTACATTAAAGACAAATTGAGGGTGCAGCTACACTCTAGAATTAATGCATTTTGACCCCACGTTAACTGTTACGGCTCAATGCCATGGAATACTGGGAGTGGTAGTTTTACAAGGTCTGCAACTTTCTCTGCCAAAGAGTGCTGATGCCGTATGAAACTCCAAGGACTCCATAGTAATGAGCCATGGTAGTTACAGTGATGTCAAGCTGCATTCATTCTACAGTTTAGATGCACCCTGAATCAGCCTAATTCTAGGAGACGCCGGTGGCGAAATGGGTTAAAGCCTTGTGCAGGCTGAACTGCTGACTGAAAGGTTGACGGTTTGAGTCCAGGGAACCCACTCAGGGATATGAGAGAAGCCTCTCACAGGATGGTAAAACATCCAGGCATCCCCTGAGCAATGTCCTTGCAGACAGTCAGTTCTCTCACACCAGAACCAACTTGCAGTATATTCTCATGTCAATCCTGGCATGAAAAAAAGCATAATTCTTATTCTTTCATCTTGCCACTCTCCATGTGTATCCTACTAACACCTTTCTGTTTTCATCCCAGTCTGGATGATCCATCAACTGTAGCTGAAAAACAAATCTATTTAATACAGACAAAAGCTCACCAGATCCCTTCCTGCTCCCAGTCTCCACATTCCCCAGAGATCTTACAGATACCCCAAAACATCATAACAAGAAAGTTTGTTTCCTGTGTGGCAGCTTTATATTTTCCATACCAAACTTGAACAGGTGGTTGAAAAAAAATCCTTGGCCTTAAGTTGTTTTGTTGTTGTTGAATCCCGAGAATTTTTAGCCACTTTTTCTTGATAGCTAACATTTACGCTTTGTCAGATAAAATTAGCATTCCCATTGTTGCATATGTATGCAAATACGCTCCTCCCATGACGTCCTCGCATTTAGAGCCAGGAATGGGTTGCATTTCCTGTACAAGCTTCCTGGCTTAGCTCATGAGTTCTGCCCCCCACTCCACCCCACTCCATGTGCTTGGCTTTGCTGCAAAGCTCATGCAGAAGTGACTCAACCAAGGTGTTTCCAATATGTACTCTCAACCTTCTGATATCAAGCTTTTGGGGGAGTGTTATGACACTGAAGAGATAGTTTCAATGCAGTAAAATATACTTATTTGGGATGTCTACTCTCAGAATCTCTTCAGTAGCTCCACTGACCTTGGGATTCTGAGAGTTATACCTTTAAAAAGGAGTATTTCCAAGCTTTGGGTGTTTTATCGAAGTCTACCGGGGTCTTTTGTTGACTGTATTGACTATTCTAAAATCTTTGACTGTGTGGATCATAATAAATTGTGGCAAGTTCTTGGTGGTATGGGGATACCAAGACTCTTTGGCTGTCTCCTGAGGAATCTGTATAACAACCAAGTAGCAACAATAAGAACAGATCATGGAACAACCGACTAGTTCAAGATTGGAAAAACAGTACGGCAGGGCTGTGTACTCTCACCCTCATGCGACGTGCTCTGTATACCATATAGGTAACAGGCAGTGAAGCAGCTCTGCGTTGTAGGTTTACCCAACTTTGTAAAATCAAAATTTGAAAAATCAAGTTCTTTTTTTCAAATATTTTCAAGCTGTGATTGATTGAATCCTTGGATGCCGAATCCGTGGATAGGAAGGCCTGACTGTAAGTCAGAAACAGTAAAGTCTCTTTCATTAGATATTTTTGAACAGAGGATGAATGGCCATATGTCAGGGAAAGTACAGTAGCAGATTTCCTACATCAGAAGAAAATTGGACCAGGTGACTTCAAATGTTGTTTGTTCCTTTCCTCTGCAACCAGCTCTTGCTCTCTCCTTAATGGGCCCTTAATCTCTCATCTCTGTCAAGGGTCAAATATAAACTCTCAGATCTGTCTTAGTCTGAGATTACCAAGAGTGTGCTCATCGGGAGACATGTAATTTAATTTAATCAGTTATCTTAGGAAGTCTTGGAACAGATTTCTTTTCTCTTCATTCTGCACATGCCCACTTTTCCCAGGGGAGGTGGAGGTGGGATAGAAGAATAAAGTTATTATTATTATTATTATTATTATTATTATTATTATTATTATTTTATCATATCAGAAGTGGCTTAGGAATATACTGCAAGTTACTTCTGGTTTGAGATAATTGGCTGTCTTCAAGAACGTTGCCCAGGGGATGCCCAGATGTGTTACCATCCTGAGGGAGGTTTCTCTCATGTCCCTGCATAGGAAGCTGGAGCTGACAGATGGGAGCTCATCCCATCTCGTGGATTCGAATCACCAACCAGGTCTTCAGGTCAGCAGTTCGGCCTGCACAATGCTTTAACCCATTGTGCCACAGTGGCTCGCACAAAAGTGCTTAAAATGTATAATACAAAAGCAAGGAAGAAAAGGGTTAAAAGGCATAACTGGACTTGAGTCTAGCATGAGTTTTTGTGAATTACATCCCAAGGAATAAACTTCTGTATCCAACTGAGCCATCAAGGAATACAGGGTCTATATGCTGTATTTCAGGACAGAAGGCAATGGGAAGCCGCTTCGGAGTATCCCTTGCCTAAGAAAACCCTATGAAACACATACGAATGCTATGACACATGCATCAAACTGGCATAAAGCTGATACTATTAAACTGGTTGATTAAATCCTAGTAAATGCAGGAGAAATGTGAGACATTGCTGTTTTGATCCACGTGTACTGGGAAGGAGAGTTTGCTCTTAAGGAGTCTGGACTGGTTATGACTCCATACTACAGCTTGCAGGCATTGGAGGACCTGCATGTTCTGTTACAGAAAAGTACAGGCAATGCTTGGCATTTGCAATAGCTTTATAGATTATATCCATGCTCATAAACCTTTGTGTATCTCTTATTCCATTCCACTGAGGCTTATCTGTAGACTGTTATCACCCCTCTTCTGTCTCCTGCTCCCACGTCTGTCTCTTCTGCCCCTTGCCTTGCAGAGCACCAACAGCCACTGTCTCCTCCTCCTCTAAATTAATCAATGTCCTTCTCCAAATCCAGATGTCATCAGCAAAAAAGACTTTTTACAAACAGCCTTAGACTTCCTCTTTTCCTCCCTTTCCTACTACAAATTGTCACTTCCCAATGCCTACCTCCTGTTGCCATTTGGACCTGTTTAGTAGGGTTGGGTGTTTTTAAGCCCTCCTAAACACTAAGAACATCTCAAATCTGAAAAAGATATATATTTAGGCTACAGCTCTAGAAGTGGCTATGAGATAACGGTGACTTTTAGGCTCTAGTCAAAAAAGACTCCCACTCTACCCAAGGCCTTATTCTAAAAGTTGCTGGTGAGGGACAACACTGCAGTAATCCAGGCTAAAAGCTATCCAGTTTTCTCTTGGAACAGCTCTGTGCAACAATTCTAGGCTAACTGGTTTGATGACTGCAGTGAATGACATTTTTAATAGGGTGATGACTGAGCTATAAGCTATGCCGTTCAGATTATTTTGTTTGCATAATTTATACACTGACTCCATTACTGCAGTGGCAATTTGCACATTGTCAGTTATATCCAAGCCGTGTAACGACACTACAATTGCATCACCTTATAAAGTCAGATAGTTGCAATTGTAGTATTGTTAGATGGCTTTGATTCAAATATTATTTGTTTGCCTTCTCCCTAAACTGGGACTCCAGTGGCTTATAATAGAATTGACTGTAAGGGCATTGGAAAGACCATCAGTGCTATCCTATGAAAACACAGTTAAATGACTGAAATAAAAATACACCAGTTTAAAAAGAACCCTATCTGTCCTCTGGTTGATCCCTGTATGTGCATGGTCCCCTTTGAATATACAGTTGGACCTCTGTTTACACAGGGATCAAAGGTACAGGAACCCTGGAAAAGTGGGAAAACCACAAATATTTCTAGGTTCCTCAAACACATTTTTAAAAACCCTGTTCTGACAGGGAGGCTGAGTCCAGCTACATGTGGACAGGAATAGCCAAGAGGATGGAGCGGTAGAGAGGAAAGAGTGAGATCAGAGTGGGCACAGGTCTCAGGATAGTATACAGAATACTTCTGCTATTTAAGTTGCTTACTGCCTCCTCCCTTTTCACTGCTTATACCCTCCTCCTGCTGCCACACATGAAACACAAATTAATTTAATGCTGAGATTTGGGTCCCAAGTCCAAGACACCTCAGTATGCATGTATATGCAAATACAGGTACTCCAAAATCTAAAAAATACATTCTGAAATCCAAAATATCTCTGACTCCAAGCATTTCAGATAAGGGATACTCAACATGTATTGATTCCTGGCTCAGTAGGGACAAGAAGCATATACATAAAATGAAGTCATGGATGAAATGTGGATTCTGGAGAGTGTAGTTTTAAAAGGTGACTTTTCCAAGATCTGGTCAAGAAAATAGCATTGTCAGCTTGTAACCCAAATGCTAATTTTAGATCATCCGGTGTATTACATCCAACATGAACTGATTTCCCCTCTCAGCATGCAGGGCTTTCCTTCCTTTTCGCTTGCAGTGCTCAAGTGCGGTGGAGAGTTGAGGGGCTCTACAGAGCAGATCTAGTTGGCTCGGGGCTGCAGAGAAGGAGGAATCTGTTCTTCTGATAGGTCAATTCTGTTGGAAGGTGTACAACATCAGATACAATAAGTTGAAAGCCTTAACTGACTTAATTAATCAGATTAATCAACTCAAACTTGACATAATTAATCAGTAAATGCCAACTCTAATCAATACATGGATGTTTAATAAAAAATTTAAAGGATGGCTTTCATTCTGACATGTTTTTATATTGGGTAATGGAAATGAAACATACTAAGACCTTTCTACCTGTCGCTTAGGTAATAAATTTTAAATTATTCCACATTTCCATTATTATTATTATTATTATTATTATTATTATTATGCTGTTTGAGTTTAATTACTTAGGCAGGGTGGGCAGCTTTGTCAGGTCCAGGAGCCAAACTCCCCACTCCAAAAAGCCATCACAACCCCATCAACTGCGATTGCCTTATTTAAAAGTTTGTCCCTTACAGGGCAGGCAGGTCAACCTCATTGTAAGGAATGTCCCCTATTTGAAAGTTGGAATGCTTTTCCTTTTATATAGACTGAACAGGATGCCTAAAACATCCCTTATTTTTAGATGTGTCCCAATCAGGCAGACAGAAATTTCCATGCCGTACAATTTATGGATGTGAACAATATTCAAGAGAATTGCATGGCTAATTTAACTAAAATCAATGCTTTCATTTGATATCTAAGTAGAACACAAACTTATTATTAGCTACTGAAATTAAACTGTTTATACAACAAGGCAAATATTATAATTACCATCACTGAAAACTGTCAGGACAAGTCTCATGCTAGGAATATAGTAATAGAGGTGTATAACTTATTTCTCAAAAATAGACCAAAAAGGAAAAGAGGAGTTGCACTGCATATCAAGGAAGGGTATAAATAAACCTCATCATCATAATCATCATACATCTGTGAGGAGATCCATGTTGTAAATCCTAGAAGAGGCACCATTTTAGGTCTAATCGTAACCAACAGTGATGACCTGGTAAATAAGACTGCAGTAGTTCAGTAGCTAATTATGTCATATTTGTTTAGGTGGGAGTGGGAGTGACCATATTCTTGCAGAGTTTGTTTTACAGCGGAAAGGGGAAGTCAAGCATGGTCAAATTCACACACTCAAAGGCTGACTTCAGTAAACTTAGGGACAAAGCTGAGTATGATTCTATGGTCAGGAATAGTAAAAGATGGTGTTCATGATAGATGGCAGCTTTTGGAAAGGGAAATATTGGGAGGAACAATTTCAAAGTGTTTCAATAAGGAGGAAAAATAGGAGGTACCTTAAAAAAACACAATTGATATCTAAGGAACTTTCCGTTGAGCTAAGATTTAAAGGGGACATGTAGAAGTCATGGGAAAAGGGAGAAATCGCCAAGGAGGAACTCAAAGGACTAGCCAGTATGTGTAGGGAGAAAGCTAGAAAACACAAAGTGCAGAAAAATCTCAAGCTTGCTAGAGAGGTTAAAAGCAATAAAAATGACTTTTTTGTTATGTTCTTAACAAAAGAAAGAACAAGGAATTAGTAGGGCTGCTACACACAGGTGATGGTGAAATGCTAACAGGGGACAGAGAATAGGCAGAACTACTCAATGCATCCTTTGCCTCAGTCTTCTCCCAAAAGGTTAACAGTGCTCAACTGAGGAAGATGGAGTAGAGCAATGGTTCTCAACCTGTGCGTCCCCAGATGTTTTGGCCTTCAACTCCCAGAAATCCTAACAGCTGGTAAACTGAGATTTCTGGGGGTTTAGGTCAAAACACTTGGGGAACCACAGGTTGAGAACCACTGGAGTAGAGGATGCAGCAAGGGAAATGCAGCACAGAATAGATAAAATGGCAGTAAAGGAATATCTGGCTAATCTAAATGAATTCAAGTATTCAGATCAAGATGGATTACATCCAAGGATATTAAAGGAATTGGCAAAGTCATTTCAGAAACAATAGCAACCATCTTCAAGAATTCCTGGGGAACAGTAGAAGTTCCAGCAGACTGGAACAAAGCAAATGTTGTCCACATCTTCAAAAAGGAAAGTTGCAGTCCCCAGAGCTTTCTGGGATCAAAGTTTTCTTTTGAGCAAGGCCAAAAAAGATGTCGTTTTAACATACTTTTACTCCTGGATTTCATGGACAGAAGGTAATGACAACTCATTATTTCCATGTGAGTGGACAGTAGATCCATTCTATGTTTAGTCCAGTTTTTTGTGGAGTTAATCAGGATGCTGAACCATAGTTCAAAAATAGATACAAACAGGTCTTTAAAAACTTGGAAAGGATTCATCACCTAACTAAGTGGTTCTCAATTTGTGGGTCCCCAGGTGCTTTCACCTACAGCTCCCAGAAATCCCAGCCAGTTTACCAGCTGTTGGGATTTCTGGGAGTTGAAGGCCAACACATCTGAGGACCCGCAAGTTGAGAACAACTGACCTAACTGGAAGCTAATAGGTACACTGGTTAAAAATGTTGAGGTTCCAGGATTACAAAGTCAGGGTGGAACCTCTATTTTGCCTACCTTATTCATAGAACCTAATAATATAATTAATGAAATGATGAAATGAAACTTTATTTATAGCCAGCTCACAACAATGGCAAACATTCAATGCCAGCTGTAATATATAAGCAAATCAATAAAAAAATCAAGAACAACTCAATAAATTATAAACAAATGTAATCCACATAATTACTAACATATTGAATCCTTAAAATATAATTTAAAATATCTAAAATTTGGCTAAAATTGTTGGGGGAGAGATGGAAAGCAGCAAGTATAATCCCCACCCTTCAGAATAGGGAGAAAAGTAAGCATATATGATTGTATGTACATGATTCCTGTTTATTATTTATTTATTTACTTCATTGATACCCTGCCTTTCTCACCCTGCTGTTTTTTTATTAGTGCATACCAACAGCAGAAAGAAAAACATCTGTACTGGCTTGATCCATATTCCGCAGATCTTTGTGACCACTGTCCCAGCTTCCAGCTGGTTCAAGCAATGCCATTGTAGGCACTCCAAAGTGAACTGGCTCTTAAATCCACATCCTGGCATGGATTAAATGGCTGTATAGAAGCAGTCATCATATTCTAAGGATTAAAATTGCACAAACTATTTGCAGCATGCTGTAGTTAACAGTCGGTTATTTTATCTCTACAGCTTCATGCAGAAAACTGGCCTTTTGGAGTTGAAATATGTAAATTGTTCCCGTTTATTCAAAAGACATCAGTGGGCATCACCGTCTTAAGTTTATGTGCTCTCAGTATTGACAGGTGAGATCAATTCTTTTTTCCCTCTTTCCTCCTCCTCTTCTTTTAATCCCAATATGCAGATGTGGTGCAAGGTAAATAGAAGATCCAGAAAACACTGGTGAATATCAGAGAAAGGACTGAGAGGAGGATGGTGGTATGTGGGAAAGGAAGGCAGGAAGGAATTTATTTTAGAGTAAAGTGGAATCCTGCCACTTTCTCACTGAAGATCTAAACTGCTCTTCTGCCTTCTGGCTGCTTGCGCTCAGAGATCTCTTCACTTTCCTAAGAACTGTACAACATGTGTCTACTGACTGAGGAAATACTGCTGAAAAATGATGACACTGTGCTAAATCTTAAAGCAGGGATACAGTACCGTTGGCCCTCCAGATAACTTGGATTACAACTCCCATCAGCCTCCACCCAGCATGGTCAGCAAGGAGAAATGATGAAAAGTGTAACTCAAAATATCTGGAGTTTGCCTCCCCTGCCCTGCAGACATACATTCCTTGGTGTAACATTCCAATTAGATCAGTCTTCCTCAACCCAATGTTTTCCTGCAGCTCAGTGTGTCTTCTACACTACCATTTTCCCATCTGGCATGTCCAGTGATCAAGGGGAATATGAGCTGTAATCCAAACCACATTGAAGAAAGTCTTAATCAGTATCTAACCATTGTTTACTTCTTGTGTTTAGATATCGAGCAGTAGCTTCATGGAGCCGGATCAAGGGAATTGGTGTGCCAAAATGGACAGCAGTTGAAATTGTCTTGATCTGGGTTGTGTCCCTTGTTTTAGCTATTCCTGAAGCCATCGGCTTTGATATGATTACTATGGATTACAAGGGAGAGAAACTTAGGGTTTGCCTACTTAATCCTCGGCAAGAATCTTCTTTCATGCAGGTAAGGTGTGCTGTCTTATGGACCTGTTGTTTCTTTGATATAACTATAACACCAGCCATGGCCTTGACCCTCTATTCAACCTACGAATTTAACTCTTAGGCATCTATGGTTTCTGTTCAGCCCATATATATTTATTTCCTATATTTGTACCCCATCCTTCTCACCCCCAAGGGGGACTAAGGGCGGTCTCACAACAAGCGCCATATGATGCCATCACCATCATGAAACATTCAACAAATACATTAAAAACAGTTAATTAAAAACAATTAGTTAAAACACACCAGTTAAAATACAAATCCAAGTCTGGGTCAATTCATTGTCACGAGTTGCCTAAGTCTTCTTTCCACTTGCTGCTATTCAATGGTCAAACACTTGGTCCCATAGCCAAGTCTTGAGTTTTCTTCTAAAAGACAGGAGGGAAGTGGCCAATCTGATGTCCCTGGGGAGAGAGTTCCACAGACCGGGGGGGGGGGGGGGGGCACTGCTGAGAAGGCCCTGTCCCTCATCCCCACCAATCGCGTTTGCGATGGCGGTGGGATCGAGACCACGGCCTCTCCAGATGATCTTAAACTCCGTGATGGTTCATAACAGGAGATATGTTCGGGCAGGTAGTCTGATTCCCACCTGGTTAGCTTTAACTACCGCCCAGAAGTCTCTCTGAACTTCCTATGCCTCCAGTGAGGCAGCCGGATCATGCATTGCCATGGCTCACAATATGGTCCCAATTCCCAGTGGTGTTGGTCCTAATGCCCATTCCATCCCATTCCCAGAGTGACAAGGATGCTACCACTGTGTGAGGTGGGGAGAGCTTTTCTCCTGTAAGCGGTTAAGCACCACTTTTCTGGCAGAATGGACAGACCCTATAGGCCCTTTACACACAACACCATTTAACACTATAACTCCACTTCAATAAACATGGAAAAGTCCCACGCAATCCTGTAGGCTACAGTTCTCTCTGACTGAGAACTGTAAATTTGGTTCACCCTCATCTTTCACAATGGTTAGAGGCACATGATCTTCACAAAAGTGGAAAATACAGGCCTTTTATTTTTATTTTATTACAAAGAATAATAGAGTTAGAAGAGACTGCAAGGGCCATCCACTCCAACCCCTGTCATGCAGAAATGCACAATCAACACAGGGCCCACATTTGGTAAGGGCCTGGGGATTGCATCCAGGACCCTAAAAAACCAAGAAGGCACCCACTCCCTCTCATCAAACGCCAAAAATAACCCCTTAAAGGTTTAAAAATCTTACCCAGCTGCCATAATCTTCCTCCTTGCACCTTCCTGGCATGAGGAAATGACACACGAGGAGACCGGGGGAGGAGGAGGGGGGACTCAGAGGAAGATAAGTGGCTGGGTAAGTTTTTAGAAACGTTTAAGGGGTTGTTTTGGGAGGCTTTGGGGTGATTGCATGCCATCCCAATTGTTATTGGGATGGCATGCAGTTACCCGTCCCAGGAAAGCCTGGGTTTTGGGTGGATTGCGTGGACTTAAACCCATGCTGAAACGGGTTTTTCAAGCCCACTTTGGCACGTGTTTAAGTCCTGTGTGGAAGTGCCCTGTATTCCAATCAGAATCCTTTGTGTGTCAGAATAAAGGTTATCATTTTTATTGACATGTTAAAAAATTTAAAAATTGTAATAATGCAAAAATGTTATCCCCCACCTGTTCTCTCTTAGAGTTACAAGGAAGCTAAAGATTGGTGGCTTTTCAGTTTTTATTTCTGCTTGCCACTGGCAATCACAGCACTTTTCTATACACTGATGACCTGCGAGATGTTGAGAAAGAAAAGTGGGATGCAGATCGCTTTAAATGACCATTTGAAACAGGTAAATACATTTATGACATCTCTGTTGTTTCTGAAAGGGACAAAATGCTTCTATCCTTAGTGCTTTCTTGATATTTTTGGACCACAACGCCCTCTGTTTCTTATCACTGGATATAATGGCAGGAACTTATGGGAGCTGTGGTAAATAAAACATGGATAATGTCAGGTAGACTTTTCTTAGGTTTACCAGGTTGTCTGAAGGGCACTGCTATCATACCCATACATTTCCCAGTGAAGCAGATTGTGCCGTGAACATGGATTCTTCTGACTTTTTTCTGCAGAATCCCCTTGTCCACCTATTCCAGTTTTACTAAGACTGTTAAAAATGGGAAAGGGTGTCTGTTTTGTTCCAGGGGTTGGCTTCCAATTCGGAAAGGATCCCAGGGCTTGCATTACAGCAGTGGGCAGGGCCAAAAGACAGCAGGGTGAACTCAAACTGCATGGAAGCAAATGTAATTCCTACCAATTTTGGCAAATTCCTATCAGTGATACAAAACACAGCTTAGTTCTGGGCATGTCTCTACTCAAGCGTACACCCTAGTGCAATCCCATGTGTTAATAAAGAAGATCTGTTACTATCAGCCGCATTTGGCTAATACAATGGGACAAAGTTAAAACCCTTTAGCTTGTTGAGTTGCTTACAACCAGCACCTTTACAAGACTTGCATAGGAAATATTCCTCCACATGTTCTGGACTACAACTCCCATAAGCCCCATCCAGGTTATAACATTGCCTACCCTCTTGCATCACATTTTGTTTCTACTGTCCTGTATTTCTAAGGCAGGGAAATAATATGCAAGGCATGAAAGAGATTTAAAAGATCTATCTCCTAGCTGTCCAAACATGGAAATGGTGTGCTGTGTGGGGTCTGGGAAAACATGGAGATGCCTTCTTTAAAACTACCATACTTATGACTTCCTCTTGTTCGATCAGAGTCATTACCATTAATCTTCCAGTGCAGTAGTGATATTTGTGCAGCTAAATAAAGTTAGAAAGTTTGGTGGTTGGCTGGTGTTGTTTGACTGTGTACAATTACTCTATCCAAATGCTACCAGCCACATTTCTATCTTTTTATTAATTTCTAAGTTGGAACTATTTAAGGTAGTTAGAGAGCCATGCCTAACAAAAAACAGAAATAGAATTATCTTTTGAAGCATCAGTGAGACCAAAGTCAATTCACTTGGGATCCGCCCAAAGCACCTTTAATATTTTGCCTAATCATCTTATCTTTTCATAGTCAGTCCAGAAATAGGAGTATGGGATATTTGGCATTATGGAGAATAAATAGAGTGAATCCAGGGGTTTTCAGAGATCATTTTCAAATGGTAAAATTCAGCTTCTTTGATTGTAACTCCCTCCAATCTGCCCATTATGGTTTTTGCTTTCAGAGACGTGAAGTGGCAAAAACAGTCTTCTGCTTAGTGCTAGTTTTTGCCTTATGTTGGCTACCTCTTCATCTCAGCAGAATACTCAAGTTCACTCTTTATAATGAGAATGACCCAAATAGATGTGAACTTTTGAGGTAAGATGTTATGATGGCATATACCACCATTGTTTTTTTTTTACTTTTCAACTATGCTTCTCAGAAAATTGCAGGGAATGTTGTAATGAGAAAACACAGAGCAGGATGATATAGCTGTGAATTATGGAAGATATATAGGACTCTCATTAAGCTTGTAGTTCAGTCAAGACTATGCAAGAACAGTTATTTGTTCAATTTCCCAGTCCATTGTGTGATCATTGATCATATATTCAGGGATGACAACTGCCATGGTTTTGCAGGGACATTGTCAGTGTGACCCTATGGAGGGCCATACAATATAATATAATAGCATGGCCCCTTACTTAAACATATATGCACACACTCAAAAATTGGGCAGGCACAAAAATGTTTTGGAGGGTTTTCTGTTCCATGGTGAATTATAGTGCTGCTTTCCGTCTCTTAAAGGGTGCTACTTGTAAGGTTGGTACATTTTCTCCAACTTCTTTAGACCTGTGCTGGCCTTATTTTTCAAACAAGAAGTCAAACATGTACATGAGTCTCCCATGTGGCAAAATGGCCAAGACAACTCAAAAGGTTGGCAGGTACTGTTTTGAAAAAAAGAAAACATCTCCAGTCTCCACGGGGCATGGGGACTCTCAGCACAAAAAATATCCTTGGGGCCACATTAAGCCCGTGGACCAAGGTTTGCTCACAAAAAGTACATTCTTGTACTGCTAAGTAGATCATGATGAAATAGCTTTTCCTGCTGTGCCATCATTCTAGCTACAGGCCCACTTTAAGTAAAGTGTTTTGCCTCTTCTACCTACACTTGAATATCACATGCCTCTCAAAAACTGACTAGTTTCTCTGGTGATAGCTTGCCAACTATGGACTGGTAAATATTGAAGTGTGCATGCTTGGCATGAGAGTCCCCAAAATCATACCCTTAAAGAAGTGTGAGATGTGCCAACAGTGAATATTATCTGTCTTTGTGTGTGATTATGTCCACACACACAAAGAACAGCAGTATGTAGCATTATTGTTGTGTGCCTTCAAGGCATTTCTGACATGGTGACCAGAAAGCAGGCCTGCACAACATGCAGCCTGGAGGCCAGATACAGTCCTCACAAGAATTTGGTGTGCCACAGAGCTCTGAGCCTAAGCCTTAGGGAGGTCAAATGCAGCACTACAGCAGAGTAGCAATTGTTACCTGTCATTCTTTCCAAGTGTTTTACCTCTACACATTTCCTTTATGTACCAAAGGTACCAAACTGATCTATGGTTGGCAAGGTGGAAAGAAAAGTGAGTGTCAAAGGTCACCCAATGGACTGGCTGAGTGGATATTTAAATATGAGTTTCACATTACACATTAGTAGCCCTAATTCCTGTGACTACATCCTGTGAAATCTCAGGATTTGTACTTTGATGAGAAGTGCTCTTTGGCCCCTCCCTCAACTGCAAATCCTAGGATCCTATAGGATATTGCCATGGCTGATGAAATGGAATCATAGCACTATAACTAGGGTCAAGGGGATTTTAGTCTGTCTATCTCATAGGAGTGAAAAGTTAATCTGCATTAGCAAAAGGGGTTTTTTAATCATTTTAGGTTGAGAATTTTAAGGAAAACACATGCATCTCTTTGATTCCTAGCATCACTTTCTGCATGCACAAAATTCTTTCCCCACCAATAATATACAAATAAATGTGCATGACCCATGCATTTAAAAAACATACACAAGCTTAACAGCTGTGGGAAAAGTATATGTTAAGAGCCATGTGTAAAAGATGAATATATATTGAAGAGCAACGTATATTCAGAATGCATTAAAATGTCTGTACTGGAAGGGGACAATAACCTGATGATACAGAACTTGGATGAAACAAAAAGGTGAAAGATTCAGGGACACTGAGTGTAAATAAAATGAACAGGTTTTTCACATCTCTGTTCTAACAGCAGTACTACTCCCTAACATATTTTGATTTTTTAACCCATTTTTCATGCAGCTTTTTACTGGTGTTAAACTACATTGGCATCAATATGGCATCTCTGAATTCCTGCATTAATCCCATTGCTCTGTACTTAGTGAGCAAAAGATTCAAGAACTGCTTTAAGGTAGGATATTTACATTCATTGTTAAGGTGGAATTTGACTGAAGTTGAATTCTCTACCACTACATAACTTTTACAGCAATTGTACAGAAGGCTGATTGGAACTATTTTGAAATAGTTAGTAAGGGATGGTGGGGCGGGGGTGAAAATTGAGTGGATAGCATTTTTGTTTAATATAACAACTGACAGGATCATTACTTTGTAAGATAAATAGTATTGTTTATATATTACTCCTAAAACGTTGCTTGGAGTAGGGGCATACTGTATTTTCTCATCAAAATATTTGCAAAAATTTTGATACTTTTCTCAGTATTTTTCTTTATATTTAAAAATAAAGCTAACATGAGAGTGATACGTTACGAACACATTGCTTTTAAAAATATATATGCAATCAGGAACTTATTTGGAAAAATGACAAGCAGTTCAAAGTACTTTGAAGAAACAATGTTTCATGCCACTGGGGATAGGGAGAGCAATGCACAGACAGGGTTATTATTGACTATGGAAAGGAATAAGAAAGCCAAAGTCAAAGAGACAAATTATGGGAAAGACCTGACTGTATTTGCAGAACACACTTGCTGGGTTGCAACTTCTGTATATGTGGATGAACTTGACTGATACTTCATAAATACAGTCAAGATACACCAACATTTAAACTCCTCTCTTGTCAAGATGAAGAATTGCTCATCTTTTAGTCCACAGGATGGCCCAGCAGGCATCAGTGCATATTTCACACTTCACAACACATTGTCCACAATGCAGAAATAACGCGATTAAGCATGAACTGTACACTAGGTTGTGTGCCATGGGATGCAATTCACAGGTGTCTTTGTGATTTCTATGTTAAGAAATACAACATTTAGCATAACAATCCCACAGGACCTGTCTGTCTGTCGGTCGATCTCTGTCTTGTTTGTTTGTTCAGAGCTTTGCTCACTTGCACTTTTAGACTGCCTAATTGAAAGAGTGCTCTGGGGAGTAAATAATACATGAAAATATAAAGTACAAAAAAG
Source organism: Anolis sagrei (assembly GCF_037176765.1). Classification (NCBI taxonomy): domain Eukaryota; kingdom Metazoa; phylum Chordata; class Lepidosauria; order Squamata; family Anolidae; genus Anolis; species Anolis sagrei. The sequence continues at coordinate 116,277,658 of NC_090023.1, read as the reverse complement.
AAAAGTAATGATACATAATAAAACCAAGATAGAAATCAGCAGCAATCATAAAAATATAATTGTCCATAAAACTGAAATAAAACTATCAGGAGGAAGCTAAGAGACTATTAGACAAGACAGAGATTGTTTGGGTCAGTCGCAAGGCCAAACAGGGTTATAGGGTTACAGCCTGTGCTGAATGAGGTTACACTCCTCTTGAAGACACAGGTTCGGAGCTTGGTAGTGATCCTGGGCACATCACTGAGCCTGGAACCCCAGGTTTCGGCAGTGGCCAGGGGAGCTTTTGCACAACGAAAACTTGTGTGCCAGTTGTTGCGCCTGTACCTTGGGAAGTCAGACTTGGCCACAGTGGTCCACGCTCTGGTTATATCCCGTATAGATTACTGCAATGCCCTCTACATGGGGTTGCCTTTGAAGATGTTTCAGAAGCTTCAATTGATCCAATGGGCAACAGCCAGGTTGCTCATTGGAGCGACATTCAGGGAGCATACAACCCTCCTTGTTACGTCAGCTCCACTGGTTGCCAGTCTGCTACCAAGCACAATTCAAAGTTTACTTGTCCAAACATATCTTCCTCTATGAACCACCTTGGAGATTAAGATTGTCTGTGAAGGCCCTGCTCTCAGTCCCACCTTCTTTGCAAGAGCGACTGGTGGGGATGAGAGACAGGGCCTTCCCAGTGGTGGCCTTCAGCTGTATAACTCCGTCCCCAGTAACATTAAATCAGCCCTCTCCCTCCAAGCCTTCAGAAGCAGAGTTAAAACCTGGCTCTGGGATCAGGCTTTTGAAAAATAGCACAGTGCCTATCCTTCTTCTTTGTCTTTTTTCCTTTTGTAGTGGAAAGACCACATCACTTTTTAACTACTAGTGTATATAATCTCAATAAAAATCAGTTAAAAAAAAGAAAAATAGCACAGTGCAAGAATCTAATTGGAGTATGTGCAATAACTACGGAACTGCCTTAGACTACAATTTCTAGATGGGATGATTTTAACATTGAATGTAATTTTAAAAGATTTAATATGTATTCATTTTAATTTAATTGATTTTAAACTTAATGTTTGTATATATTTAAGGCACCAAATAATTGCCATATATAAGCTGCCTTGAGTCCCCCTTGGGGTAGAAAAAGATGGGGTATAAATAGGGTTAATAATAAATAATAAATAAAAATATTAAGTTCTAAAAACACTAAAAACAATCCTTAAAAATACTTGTAAAAATAAAATGTGCTTCACTTGGGACTATAAATATTATAATGTAGGCTTGGAGGGAGGAATATAGGAATGTCTTAGAAGATGCCATGGGAAACAGGAGGGCAGATGTAAGAGGAGATACTCTTAAAGAACACCCAGAACTGAGAATCCCAAGAATTACCATTTTATGTATCTCTCAGTAAAGCATTTATCCACATCCTTAGAAAACTAAAAATCTTATGGTCCTTTGAAAGTACCCAGAAGAGGCATAGTTTCTTAAACTTTGTGGAATAGAAATACTTTAAAAAAAAACGAGCATTCATACTATCTGTAATACAGAAATCATTTTTTTTAGCTTTCCTGACTCTTGTGTGATTTATCTTTTTTGCGCTTGTTTTATTTAATGTGTGTTTTCCTTTTCTTTTGATTCCCGAATCCTTATTGTTATCAGTATATCAACTGTTTTTGTTGCTGTTGTTTTGCTTTTGTGTATACTATATTGAACTTTTCCACAAGTCTCTACTTGCATAAATGTTGGATTTCATGGCACTATTATCACTGTTCTACTTTGGCCTGATAAAGCCATTGGTCCTTGGGAATCCAAAAGCATGTGATTTACTGTTAAACCCAATCCCTGATACTGCCATCCACACATTGAAATGGCTGGGTTCTGCCTATCTTGCTGACCCTGCACATGGAAAAAGGAACAGCACCCTACAAAGGCATATGTGGGATTTCATCTTCTGACCTAGCAACTTTTTTTCCAGGACTCCATGACTACATTCACCAGTGTTGTTGGTGTTGAGGTGCACCATAATTATTGACTCCTTGCCCCAGTTAATCTACATGGTGCAGGATGGCTACAACCTTCACACAGGCAAGCAATTCATCATGGGATTAGTACATTCATCAAAACCCATCTCTTCTACATTCAAATAATCCATGTCATTGGCATGAGAGAGTCCATTCTAAAGAGTCATTTCTCCCTTCCACATGATGTTCACTTCCTTTGTTGAAATCCTCATTCATTTTCCATGGCACCAAACAAATTGCAACCCTTAGAGTGAGATTTCTGCACCACATCCCTGAAGATTTCATGTACATATCTTTTGTGTCTTGCCTTGCTTAGCTTATGCAGACGTATCTGCATATCTCTCTTTGTAGAGAGATAAAGCAAGAATACACACTCGAAGTAGTCTGATTGTGTTATCTGTGTGATTCATTCTCCATAGCACAAATGTTGTTCCCTCCTGAAATTCCACCTTCAAGCGTCAAGTCAATATCATATTTCACCACTCAGCATTATAGAACTAACTTTCTCTCATTTTGGAAGGGGCATGATTTTAGCGTGTTAATTCATTTGTTATTGTAGTATAATAATTTGTTTAACTGTATTTGATACGTATTGTGGTTTTAATTATACTTAAGTTTGAATCATGTGTGAACTGCCTTGGGCTCCAACATTGGGAGAAAACTAGCCATTTAATTAATTAAATGTCCATAAATCTCCCACAAATTCAGCTTCATTTATTTTTTAGTCCTGTATAAGCAAAAATAATGAAATATGTTACGTCTGTATAAGAAACATATTATGAAGCTGGGTGCTGTAAGCATGAAAAGTTTAGGTTTAGTTTTTGCTAAAAGCCATTTGAATATTCAACTAGGATTCTGGGACACCAAAGATCAAATCTCCTTTCAATTATAGAAACCCATGGGGTAACCTTAGTCAAGACCGTGGTCTATAGCTGATACCAGGCTATATGCCCATTTTTAATGTTGTGTAAGCAGGCAGGGAAGTTGCTCACTCAAATATGTCACATTTGTTCACTCAAATATGTCAGGCCTGTAACGTCACTCTTTCATGTAGGTGTCACATACACCTTATATATCTAGCCTGAAGACAGTTTTATCTATAGAAATTAAAATGTAATGTTCGTTTATGGGATTAACAGAACTCAAAAACCACTGGACAAATTGACACCAAATTTGGACACAATACACCTATCAGGCCAACAAGTTACCATCACTGTTAAAAACACTGGAAAACACAGAAAAAGAGACTTAAAAAGCCAAAAAACAAAAAATATGCACAAAACCACACATGCACAAAACCATATATATATATATATATATATATATATATATATACACACACACACACACACACACACACATACATATAAACAGATAGGGCCACAACAACGCATGGCAAGGGATGGCTAATATACAATATTGATAATAATTTTTATGCATAAAACATAATTTACATACACTGAATAATCAGAAGGCATTTTGGAGTTTGGAATTCTCAATAAGGGATACTCAGCCTGTACTTGTTATAAAGAGTAATACTCAGATTGTTGATATGGATGTAACCCCAAGATCCAGATGTACTCTGTGTTGAAGCAATTGGTTTAAGGCACTGTGATTTATTTATGACCCCTCAGTACTGTCAACCAAAGTAGAAGGTTTACTGACTAGAGGCCCATTAAGACATCCTTAAGAGATGGAATCTCTGCATGTGAGACTACAAAGTGCAGGTAAGAATATTCAGGGAGGAAATGTGGCCCACGCTTTCCAGTAGTTATTGCATAGATCCTCCTTCTGTTTGATACCCTGCGAACTAATGAGACAGGCTACAACCACAAACATCTTTCTCCTAATGAACTAAAAATGGTTCTGGATTCACTCTGTGAAATAGGCAACAATAATTCTGTATTTTACTGTGTTCTACCAATCCTTCTAAATAGACATTCTCTTCCCTTTCAATAGTCATGCCTCTGTTGCTGGTGCCAGTCCAAAGATATGCTCTCCCTGGAAGAAAAACAGTCCTGCTTAAAATTCAGAGCCAATGATCACGGATATGACAATTTCCGCTCCAGCAACAAATACAGTTCATCTTAAAGAAGCAACCGTGCTCTCAGTGTTATTTTTGTCAGTGGATGGATGACAAAGGACTATTATAAAGACATCACATTTTGGCAGGGTGGGGAAGGATTGGGGGTTGCATAATATTCAAATCACTTCCAGTCTCTATCCAAGGATCACAACTATTTCACACAAAAATATTCCTGCAAGAGGCAGACAAATCCTTGTCAAAGCACTTAAACTCTTCAGAATGAGCACTTCCAGATCATCTCCAGGGCTTGTAAATGAAATAGCTGTGTATGACCCTGGAGGCCTGAGTAATAATTCTCACTGTATACAGTATAATGTGACTATTGTTGGGAGAAAGCCAGGTTAGTCTATAAATCAATGTAATCTTTTTCTTTTCTTTTTGTTTTGTTTTTTTTTGGGGGGGGGGGGAGTCACAGAAGAGTCTGTCAGTCTAACCTATAATCCCACCTCAGATGTGAAGTATCTATATTGTAATACAGCAGGCATGCTGCTTCATGTCACAGATGAGGAACAATCAATAATTTTATCTCTGTAGATAGGAAGAGAATAAAAGAGCCCAGTTAAACAAAACAAAAAAACAAGTAATCCTTAGGTAAGAAAATATAAACCTGCAATTTGGGATAGAACAACACAGGATAGTAACAGATCTTTGCAAATCTTGGCAGAGTTACTTATTTGGTGTGCAGTTTCCAGGAAATTTTCCCTAATTTGTATCAGACTCAAATTTTATCTCCTCATTCTCCTTCCTCAAGTATAGCATTTTCTTCTCATCCCCAACTTTTAAAAAATAGTACATAGCCCTGGCAAATTGGCTCCCATTTTTTAGACCTGCCTATAATATAATTAAGAGCATCCCTATTCTCATATATATTTTTCTTGGTGTAGCAAGAAGTTACTAATACTGTCCTATGGCCGAAAAAAATCACTTCTTTTCACAGAGCTCTAGCTATCATAGATAACCTTTGTAGCTGCAGATATGAAAGAGTGGAGGATCTCAACCTTCACCTTTATGGAGCCTTCAAAGGAGACTTTAGTTCTGCTTTTGTAAATATTCTGGTTGAGACATAACTAAGCCTGGATTAGTAAGTAATAAAATACGGGCTGGTCCCAGTGTTATTGTCTGTATGAGAGAGAGAGAATGCGTTTATAATACACGTGAAATGAACTGCCAGGAGCATTTGCATTTTATGTATGCATCACAGAGTACTATTTCAAAAATAATTCTATTACTTAACACAGGTTGAAGTTTATTGCCAGTATTAATAAGAGAGCCAACATAGTGTATTACTGCGAGCGTTCGATTGTGGTTGGATCTACACTGCTATATAATCCAGTTCAGTGCAGTTAATCTGCATTCTGAAACTGCATTATATGACATTGTAGGTTTAGCCTATGAGTGACAGATAAGAGTTTCAATCCCTGCTCTACTGTGGAAACCTATTGGTTGACTTTGGAGTGGTCACTATATCTTTGCCTAAGAAGAAGGTAATAGTAAGCCTTCTCTGAATAAATCATGCCAAGAAAACCTTATAATTGGGTTGTCATCAGTCCAAAGGTTCATCAGTGCAAAAGTTTCACTCTGCAGAGTGTGCTGCCTCAGAGCATCATGAAGTCTCCTTCTCTAGAGGTTTTTAAACAGGCTGGATGGCCATCTGTCGGAGGTGCTTTGATTCTGTGCTCTTGGATGTCAGGGGATTGGATGGTCCTCGTGGTTTCCTCCAATTCTTTGATTCTATGATAGCACCTTTATTCTGAGACATACAGTGGCTGATGTGAATGAAATGCCTATATAACCAAAATGCTATATAGAAGGAACAGCCAAAGAGAGCTCTGGGGCTAAATGTGTGACAGTAGTGGTGATAGTGGGTAGGATTTTTGCTAATCCTACCCACTATCACCACTACTGTCACACACTTTCCTGTGCTGGCAAAAGGTGAATGTTCTCTCTTGGAACAATTCCGGAACAGGGATTCAGCCCAGAGAATGGCAATGGCAGGCCTCTTCTGAATGAATCATGCCAAGTAAACCCTCTGATAGGATCACCTTATGGTCGCTATAGGTCAGGAATGACTTGAAAGCACAACACCCCATCAGCAACAGCAAAATAAAAAGCTTGACTAAGATACATGTGTTGATGCCAGTGAGACTTCCAGCATCTTAAAATAAGCCAAGAGCCAGGATCCTGTTGAATGTCCTCGCTATCACTGCTATGGGTGGTAACATTTATGTACTGTATGTATATGATATACTAGTAATTCAGTTTTAATGTGCAGTTTTCATGGTTATGATGTATTGTATGGGTTTGGGGGAGATTGATGAACTTATTGTGATGTATATTGTTTTGTTATTGTTATGTAGAGCAGAAATGGGCAACTGTAGGAGGTCAGAAGGTTGCAGATGTCCCACAGGACACATTGCAGGGCAACACTTCTCTCATTCCCTCCAAAATTCAAAATTGGTTTTGTGGGGCCTGGGGCATCATAAATTCAGGAGGGGCTTTTTTGTCTCACATTCTTGTCCTACATATTATTTCATGGAAATCACCCTGTTTAGATCCTAGCATGTGACAAACCCAGTGCATGGGCTATGTGTGTTGAACAAGTTGCCTTCTTTTTTGGAATTTGATCACATATATTGTGCCTTAGCCTCATATATAACTATGGACACAATGAGTATATATACACTGCCTACTTTTTAAAAACCATAGTGCCTACGAAATATATAATTATCAGTTTGTACAGGGTTTATAAGAATGACTATTATTGACAGAACTCTTAAACATTTGTATTGAGCCATGCTTCTGTGCCTTTAAAAGCAGTTTGAGCTGCAGCCATTAGTAGGAAAATGATGGTTTATCTGCTTGTTGTCAAAAGCTTCACTGGATTTCTGCTGATCCAGGCAGTTGCCAGGATGATATTGTTTTGTGTTTCTAGTGAATGGGCAACCCTAATGCTGATCGGAAGAGGAGCAATAATGTGAGCCAAGTAAGCTTTAGAAGCGGAAAAAACATCATAGAAATAATAAGAACTACCTCTAAACCTTTCACATCCATAACAATATTCTCCTGAAAAGATACAAATATAAGGTAAAATAACAATCATAAGATCTTATTCAACTTTTTAATTTTGATCCGTTCTGATCTTCATGATTTTGGCCCTACAATTCCATCAGAATCATTTGACGTTTCTGTTCTCTATTGGCATCCTTTAATTGAATTTGTTAAATTGTACTTTTTAATACTATGTTTGCATGTTCTCATGTCCGCACACAGAAATATATTCCAAAGTATATTCTCAAGTACATAAATTATCGTACATATAATGTTGCAACACACTTAAATGACTACTCTTCAGAGAGTATTAGTTGATACAAGCATAGTAATACCTGAAGAAGAGCCATTGAAATGAGGCAGGATGCATTCCTCTTGAGTAATTTGTGTGCTATTCCATTTAATGGCATGCTTGTCAATTAGTCTTCTAAATTCCCAATCTAGATTCTAGATCTCTCACCATTGGCTATGGTCAGGCCTGTAGCGAGGGGGTGGTTTTAGGGGTTCAACCCCCCCCCCCCCCGAAATGTTTCAGATTTTTTTAAAAACCTGGTTTACTCATGAATTTTAACTGGTTAACCAAATCCCCATGCTAAGTCTGTGAGATGCAAAAAATTAAGAGTCCCTCCAGAACTGCAAGCACTATCTCAGGCAAATATTGACAATTTATTCACACTGTCATTACTTGCAGTAATAGCCGATGTAGTGAAGTAACCAAGTTGGGGGTGTGTGTGTTGAATGCTCTCATTAAGGAGGCCAGACTTGGTGGAGGTGGTTGACAGGGGTGGAGCTGCAGGCTATGGAAGGCTGCTCTGCCCCCTGCTGTGTTCTTTGCTTCAGCATCAGCTAGGAGGCAGGTTTCAACCCCCCCCCCCCCAAAATTTCAACCCCTCCTGATTTTTTTTTTCTGGCTACGGCCCTGGCTATGGTTGTCAGGACAGATGGGGACTGAAGTCAACAACCTCTGGGCAGGCACTACCTGCCATCCATTGTCTCCTTTACGTATTATTATGTCAAGATCCAAGTACAAATTTCAACCTATTGTTGGATTGTGCCCTGTATGTTTAAGTATAGCACGATTTAATTACATAAATGTTATCATATAAAAGGCAAATCAGTCCTAAATTATGATAAATGTATGCATTTTATATTTCTAAAGAATGACATGCAGCAAGGGCTGAATTATGTTCTGTGGCCTTTGTTAGAAATCAGTCATCATATTGTTACCTCAGCATAGTCAGGTATGTTCATAGATGGATTTTACTGCTTCCCATAACAGTATTAACATTAATTGCTGTGCTACTTGAGTTAGAATAGGCAAATCAGCCTTTTTGTTGTAACTGAACCTTTTTAATGTTTATTTTATAAATTTATATTGTTTTATTTTTATTGCCACTGACTTTGACCACAATGTTAGTAAGTTGAATTGTCAATAGAGATGCTTGTAAATAGTTTATTTACATCAAAGATCTCTAGTGTATTTTCCCCTGCATATACCAAGCTGGAAATTAAATCTAGTAGAATTGAATGTAATGCATTAAGACCAGTGGAAGTTGGTTTTCATGTCCATAGGGCAGTGAAGGCATTCCAACTTCTTGTTCAAACTGCAAAGAAGTTCTTCAAGGTGTTGATATTAATTGAGATGTAGAGTTCAGCACTCTGGAGAGCTCTTCGAAAGTTTAAACTAAAACCCAAAGTAGATACAATATTCCATTGTTACGGATTTTCCCAGCTACTTTTGATAATAATTATATTTTATTACATACATAAACAGATACATCTATAAAAGCCAATATTAAAACAAAGTTAAAATATTACAAAAGCATATATTAAAACATACACATATTATAATACATGAGACAAATGTTGAAATACATAGCTTGTGATTTGAAAATTCATGATTAAAACTGAATGGATAGGCCTGCCAGGAGATATGGGTCTTCAGTTGTGTTCAATATTCCAATATCATGTTTAGCTGTCAGATTTTCCTGCAAGTTATTCCACAGTCTTGGAGCAGCTGATGAAAAGGTCCTCTGGGTGACAGTCACCAGTCGGGTTTTGGCTGGTTGGAGTAAGTATCCGCCAGAGGACCTAAGTATCCTAAAGGGCGTATTGTCCAGAAGGTAATCCTGTAGGTAACCATGTAGGGATTTAAAGGTCCAAACCAACACTTTGTACTATGGCTGTAGATAACTTGCAGACTCAGAGACAGTATGCTTTTACATATGAATTGTTGGGTAGCATGAGAAAATGGATGCTATGTCATTATATAAATGTTTTTGGGCTTCCCATATATTACCATAATAAACAGAATGCTGGACATAGATAGACTTTTGGATAGACTGAATATGGGCCCCCTTACATTCTTATGAATTGGATACACGCTGAAATAACACCTCGAAGAATTCAGAGTTTTAAGTAAATACATGGTAATATGAGATAACGGAAGTGTTGAAAAATATGTATGTTTTGGAAAAAAGAGGTTATTAAAGTACATTTATTTCCAATCCGTCTGTGTCCCATTTTGAAAATCACAGAAAACACTGGCTATATTTAGCCTGGAGAAGATTTAGAGGTGATACAATATGTCTGCAATATGGAAGAAGGAGAGAGCTTGTAAAAAAAAAAAAAGGAAAGCACAAAATAATTAAGGGACAAGAAAGACAACTTCAGCTGAACATTAAGTAGAATGTTTTGGGGTTTTGTTTTGTTTTTCTCATGTCGGGAGCAACTTGAGAAACTGCAAGTTGCTTCTGGTGTGAGATAATTGGCCATCTGCAAGGACGTTGCCCAGGGAGCGCCCGGATGTTTTGATGTTTTACCATCCTTGTGGGAGGCTTCTCTCATGTCCTCACATGGGGAGCTGGAGCTGACAAAGGGAGCTCATCTGCGCTCTCTACAGATTTGAACCTGTGATCTGACGGTCTTCAGTCATGCCAGCACAAGCGTTTAACTCCTTGCACCTCCTCGTTTTGAAGGTAAGAACTAGTGAACAAAACCAACTTGAAAACCCCCATTCACTGGATTTTTAAAACTGGTTAGCCATCTGTCAAGGATGATTTACATGTGAATTCTTGTACTGCGGCAGGGTTTTGAGTTAGGTTACCTTTGGGATAATTTCCAACTTTCCGTTTTAAAGTAAATTTAATTTTTCTCTTTTAGGTTGTGGGAGGAAAAGGGAGGCAAGATTTACCGATGTGGTTCAGCCCACCAAGTACTTTTGTGTAATATAAATATTAACATATTGGTTTAATATTACACGTTTTATTACTGCACATGGCTTTAGACATAATCTTCAGATGTCAGCTGTTTATAAACTTATCATTCTAAAAGATAGCATGGGAGTTCTCTGGTAGTTTCCCACCCAAGTAAGGAAGAAACCCATTCATGCTTAACTTCAGCAAGACAGATGTCTAATATGCCGTGAGTCATTCTAAGACCATGCACTAATGTCAAGGGTCTCCGACATGAGGGTTGTAAAAGTCAAACAGATCCTTAAAGACCTAAAATTCTACACTTGGCAGAAGGGCAAGGCAATGGGACCTCTTTAGCAGATGTTAATCAGGCCCTGCCCTCAGTCCAACCCTTCAATATGAAAAAGCTGCCTCTAGGAAAAGATCAGTTTTAAGTATCTAATTGCTTCCCTTTGTTACAAGATGAATATTAGAAAACCTTGCATTTAAGCACTTTACCGAAGGGAAATAACCATATAAAGAGCAGAATGATGAAGTAATCATTCTTCTGACTCTGAAAGACAGCCATTTGATTCTCGCCACAGCATGTTTCCTGCAAAAATGTAATTGAAATGGCTGTAAATCTTCCTCCATCCCATTCCTGCCAACCATCTTGATCAGTTATGTAGCCATATTCTATTGATGAAATATGTCCATAGAGGAATATTGCTTGCGTGCCTTCGTTGGCATACTCTGCTGCAGTTAGCCCTATCCTAGATATCAGGCCAAAAGATTTATAGAATGCTATGCTCAAGTAATGCTAGCTCAGGCCCTGTACGCTCAGAGGAAGGAACTGGCAAGACCACCTCTGAGTATTTCTTGCCTTTTTAAAATAACCTATGAAATTCACGGGGTTGCCACAAATTAACAGTTGGCTTGAATGCACATACACAGGCAAGTAAGAGCACTTTCACCTCAACACTGACCTTTCAAAGGATGGCAGTTTAATCTGAGACTTTCCAAACAGGTCAAAACAAATTTTACCTCAGCTGCAAGAGGAAAAACTAGGGTGTAGTTAGAGAAAATTAATTCATACTTATCTTATTCTAATTACTACTAGGTGGACTCTTTCTGACTCTTAACAATATGTTTATTTTTATATGAAATATTTTCATTTATCAAATGTCCAAAATGGGAATGCTTCAACCTCTCTATTTTTTTTTTACGGATCCCCCACCCACCCTCTGCCCCAATTGGAGAAGGCAAGTGACCTAGATGTTAAAAGTATTTGAGGTCTTTGCATGGGTGTTAGCTACAGGGGGTTAAAATAAATAAGAATTCTGTGTCCCAATCAAACTTTCCTTGAGTCCCCCAATTTCTAGCAATGTAATGATTTAAAACTCCAGTTGAAAATTTAGATCCCGTATATACACGAGTATAAGCCGACCCGAATATAAGCCGAGGCACCTAATTTTACCACAAAAAACTGGGAAAATGTATTGACTCGAGTATAAGCCGAGGGTGGGAAATGCAGCAGCTACTGGTAAATTTCAAAATAAAAATAGATACCAATAAAATTATATTAATTTAGGCATCATTAGGTTAAATGTTTTTGAATATTTACATAAAACTGTAATTCAAGATAAGACTGTCCAATTCTGATTAAACCATTATTCTAAGTTTCTTCAATGTAAATATGCTTCCATGTCCTCCAATAATAAATAAAGTAAAATAAAAATAATAGAGTAAAATAATGAATGTAATAATAACAATAATAAATAGAGTAAAATAATGAATGTAATAATAATAATAAAATAATAAATGTAATAATAATAATAACAACAACAACAACAAAGTAAAATAATAAATAATATTGACTCGAGTATAAGCCAGGGGAGACTTTTTCAGCCTAAAAAAAGGACTGAAAAACTAGGCTTATACTCGAATATATACAGTATATCATTTAGGCATCCAAAAAGAGGGGGCAGTTAAAGTGATAAAAGGAATATGAATGCAGCAAATGTAAGAATTTTATGTTTGAACTAGTCTCAATGTTTCCCACTGTAATTCTAGAAAGTTGGAGAATGAAGGAAAATGTCCATAGAGGGGAATAATTATTATGGGGCCCAAAGGCCCCCATGCTCCCCCTCACTGTACCCATATTTTTGTACAATCTCCGTTCATTGGCACCTTGTCCATTCTCTCCTAGCCCCCCTGCCCATCAGTTATGTGAGCACAATTGTTTTCATAGGTAGACTCCCCAAATGTGCCTCCAAAAGGTTAAAAGACATCTTAAATTATTCAACAAAGGCCCTTTTCATCTGTCCGGGGGCTAGGTTGGTGCTGCAGATAAGATTCCTGTCCCTCATTGCACAAACAACTGATTATATAGATTGCTAAATACATTAATAGCTAGACAAAAGGAAGAATTTTTTCAGCTAATGGGCTTGTCAGGAAACATTAATCTAAATATCTCTTGGCGAAGAAACCATTTTTTCATTAAATCCTGCATGTTAAAGACATGTGATGTGTTTAAAGTAACAGACTCTCATTATTCAGTTAACCAAAGACCTAAATACCCCAAAGGGACCAGATTTCATCCGATCATGGAAGCTTAAATAGAGTCATCCCTAGTTAGTAATTGAATGGAAGATCACCAACAAATACTAGATCCTATAAGCTATATGTCAGAGGAAATGCCTAGTAATATCACCTGAGTATACTTTGCCTGAGGAAACCCTATGAAATTCATGGGGTCACCATCAGATGTGGTCAAGTAACATCAGAGTGCAACCAAGATGGCAAAAGTTATTGCAGAAGAAATGACAAGCTAGGAAAATCCAGCAGTTTCCTTTTGCCTGATTCTACCGAGAATGGCAAGATTCAGTCCCTCTTCTCCTCTCCCCCAAGTTAATTGATTGCAAACATTTGCATTTTAAAGTCAATTTGCAACACCAGAAAAAGAGCTTAATGTGAAGGGAGGAGGGATACTGCGACTTCTTAAAGGCAGCTGAAAAGTTGGGTGACAGAGAATCAGGACTGTTGCTGCCAAATTGGGATAGTTAGAGAAGATGAGATTTAAAAGCAAGAATCTACAGAAATCATTCCCAATACCAGACAGATGTTTTGCACAAACCTCTAGTGAAAAAGATGACAACAGACCTTACTGGCATGTTAGAAGAGCATATATATCTTCATTTGTCCAAAAAAGAGGGGGAAAGGGGAATAGGATGAATGAAAAAAGTCATCCTAGGATGCTTTCAAGTTGACTCTAGAATGTTCAAGATGTTTTTGCTTATTTATGCAAGGTTTTCCTTATCCAATGGTTTCATTTTACATATGCATACTGTTAATTTTGGATACAAAGCTTGTGGGAAAATGTTTAGTTACTATTCTTTTTCATGATGCATGAACCTATCTGTGTTTTTTCCATTCTATTTCTGGCTCTGGTACCAAATTTTCTGTTAAAGAGGCCATGTTCAAAGGTACATCTGCCTCATAAATTGAAGCCTGCTTGAAAGATGCATTACTTTTTACTACTTGAAATGCAGAGATTCATGTCCAAATTCAGAGGTGGGGGATCTCTTTCAAGAAATAAGGGGGGGGGCATGTGTACCTGAATTCTGTAAGTCCCATTAAGTTCAATGGAGGTGGCTTCTGTGCATTGTTGGTCCTCTTGGTTTTGTGATGGAAACTAGAGCTATTCATTCCTGCTGAATTCCACTGAATTTTAAAATACTTCACTTTGGCAAGATCATGAAATAATCAATGAGTGCAGTCTTGCAGAACAAGCAACTATGTGTTCAGACAGAAAAAAAGACCAATGTGCTGTCTAAACAAGTAATCCAGAATATAATAGTTGCAGATGAATAGAAAATGCAAGTGGCAGCACTCCATTAAAAACAAACTTCCTATTTGGGAGTGGTGGCTTAGATCTACTGTTGTAGCTTTTCTTCTCTCATCAGATTGTATTTACCAGGGACAGGAAATCTGTAATCCTCTGGAAGCATCACACTAGAGAAAAAATCCACTTAAAATCCGGCTTCTACCTCCTACAGAATTCTGGAGTTTATAGTTTAGGAAGGAGCCTTTAACAACCTCACTAAACTACAAACTCCAGAACTGTGCAGGAGGCAGAAACCAGATTTTAACTGGATTTTTTCTCTAGTGTGATTAAGTGGTAGAGATCAGAACTACTCGAAGTAGTGGTCCATAGACCAGTCTACAAGCTAGGAACAGTGAGGTTTGGGGTGGGGGGAGAAGCAGTTGTAGACAATTACTGCCAATATGCCAATATGGTGCTGGTCCTCGGCACATTGGGGTGGCTAAGAGACTTCTTCTGCTCTCCCTTATCAGGTAGTTGAAAAAAGCCCTGGAACTCCTCAGGCTCTGAAACTGGAAATTTGGAGTTTCCCAGTGCATTTACTAGAAGTTGTTTTTGCCATTCTCCAAAGTGTGTATGTAGTTTCAAAGTTCATTCATCACACTGCTAGCCTGTTGTCACAAACCGGGTTTAAATACTGTAAACAGACGTGTATAGAAGCAAATTCAGATATAATTTATTTCCATTTTAGGTAATGAAATATCTGTGGCCCAGTCTATGAAGTATATATTACATGTAAGCTTAATAAATTTTAAGAAGAGGACAAAACATAAATCTTAGTGTTTTTGTTACATCAATTCACTACAGTTCTCACTCAAAAACTGCCACAACAATTTGTATAAGGATGCAATCATACAAATAAAGGCATCCAGGCTGAAACAGAGACTCTCCACTTCCTGCCCTGGAAGCAGGAATCACAGTATTCAGGGAACCATAGTTCAGAGCAGACATTGCACTTTAGGCCAATGAAGTCAATGCTAACAGTTATTCAAGGCCAGCAAAGACTTAGAACGATTACTGAATAAAGCCAAGGAAGAAAGTGCAAAGGCAGCTTTACAGCTGAACATTAAGAAAACATAAATAATGAGCATAAATAATTACATAACTTTAGAGCAGAAAATGAAGACTTTAAAATAAAGATTTTCCTTACTTTGTTCCAGTTGTGAACCAGAATGAAGACTGCAGTCAAAAAATCAGAGCTAGGACTTCAAAGGGCACCTACGAAAAAACTAGGCAAGATCCTCAAGTGTAAAAACATAGCATTGAATATTAAAATTAAGATAGTGCTGCATCATATTTTCAAATCCAATGTATAGTTGTGAAAGCTAGACAGTGAAGACAGAAAGACAGACAGACAGAAAGAAAGAAAAATTCCAAAATAACGAAAGTGTTGTTCTTTGATATATTATGGGAAGAAATGACTCAATAGGGGCCATTGCCATAGTGACAACAACAGAAAGAGCACAAGCCATCCCTTTCTCACTGTGCCACTGAGTGCAGGGGAAATTGGATGGTGTCCCAGCACCTGATGTTCTGTGCTATTATGGAGTTTCAGGAAAGTTCTGGTGTATTCCCTGTCTTCTAAAATGTGGGTAAATTCAAATTAATCAGTTTTACCCCCACTTACAAGGCTTGAAGACTCTGAATGCCATGTGGACATGCAGAACTGACTTCTGGCCTAAATCGGGGTATGTGGCCCATGTAGACATAATGGCATAATGACAACTTGGACTTCCCCTGGACTATGATTTGGATTGTGTGATTTCAATTGATGTTTTAATGTTTGATGTTTTAATTGTTCTGATTTAAATGCATTTGTTTATTTATCAATATGTATATGTGGCATCAAATTGTTGCCTTTGTAAAGCCGCTCCGAGTCCCCTTTGGGGTTGAGTAGGGCAGGGAACAAGTGTGGCAAATAAAGAAATAGACATGCCCTAGGAAAGATCATAATGCTCGATAAAACAGAAGACAGTTGGAAAAGAAGAAGACCACATTACAGATGGGTTGCCTCAATCAAGGAACCAGTTTTGAGTCTACAACATCAGAGTAAGGCTGTTCCTCATAAGATGACTCACATGCATAAATCAATGTCAATTTAACGGGACTTGTATGGGACTTGTAACTGAAAATATTATAGCATGTTGTTAATGGCAGTTAACAACACGTTATAATACTTTCAGTTACAAGTCTCATTCCTGTATTCCTATAACTGAAGCAATGCAATAAAGTTAAGCAAACAAATGAGTAATTGCTAACTGGGACAAAAAGAAAGCAATTCAATTTCATGTATACCATCATTTCAATTTTACTCTGGTGTTCAAAATAAACAGTTTGTCCTTTGAGCTGCATTCCATAATTGCTTTAGCACACATCTCAATGTTTTTCCTATGATTTCATGGAAATACAGGTTGCTTTTACTCTACATCCAAACATCCTCTTTGTTTTTAGATGAGCAGGACACAGAAACAGGCACACCTAGTTGCCAAATCCAAACATACCAGAGTTATCTTGACATCCTCAGCAGTGGTTTTCCTTCCAGTCCACTCTCTCTTCTCCTGCTGTTACATACATACACATTTCCTTTGATGTCAGATGGCCTATTAGCCAAAATACTTGCTGTTAGCCAAAATACAGTTTGCTCAAAACAAGAAAAAGAAAGTGCATCAGCAGCATTTGAACCACATCCTTTTACAAACACACACATACACACACACTTTGATGTAGTGGTTCTTGCACATGCCAATCTCATATTTGGTACACATTTCTGTCACTGCATTATAAATTTAGCCAATTAAAAGTTCATATAGAGTGAAATCTAAATCTGTTTGTGATTACCTACAGATCTATTGTAATCAATGAAATTTTAATCATAACTTCTGTTAGTCTGCCCTACGTAAGATTAAATCTATAATCCAGTCAAGAGTTTATAATATGAACGTCTTCCTTGACAAAGTCTGAGGCAACCTAAGGAAGATCATGAATTCCTTAAGAATGTTTGTACTTTCTAGTGAAGGTTTTCCAGACTGCAACTGATTCTTGTCTCTGTTTTCTGCATTGTGATGTTGGCAGGGGAATCATTTTTGTTCATCAGTTGGTTTGAATAATTCCTCATGATCAAATTGAAAGCCTGATTAAGCCACACAGAGAGAGAGCAATGTGAATACACTCACATATTTCTAGGCTTGCACACTGTGCTGAGCACAATTTTCAAATCATGTGCTAAGGTGCTGAACCTATAACTTTTTCAGTGGAATTTGTTTTCCAGCAGCTAAGTTGTAAGACTTTGATGATTAAAACTCCTCCGAGGTCTCTTTATTTAACTCTCCTGATTGTGCACAAAACTAGAATGCTGGATAGAAAAGATGAAATAATTCCTGTACTTTCAATAGCTTTGCAGAAGATGGTAATTCAACAGAGTAAACTTTTTATCTCACTCAGGCTGAAATTCCATCTTCCATAAAACTATTTCAGCTATAGGAACCTCGCCCTCCCTCACATCTGTTCTCAGTTTATTTTCCCTACTTTGTGAGCTGGGATAAGCAGAATAATAGATTTTACTGGAAATAATAGAACAGTGAAAATAGGCATTGGTGCCTCTGAGCACATGCAGAGGAATCACACACGCCCTCAGAACTGTTCCATAGGGATCTGCTTCATGATTTCAGGAAATGTCTTCCAGGCAGCCTTGAGTCTGCTTTTCTAAAATGTAAATATTTGCGCTGATTGTCATAAAGCTAATCTGTACTGAAAAGACTGTTATCATGAATTTAGTTATTCAGTGGCAGAAAATATATTATTTTCATCAAGCTTTGAGGATATCTTAAAAGGGAGTGACTTTGGTTATGGTACAATACTTATTTTCATATACTATTACAATAATTCTTAATTCTAATGCTTTGGGGGGGGGGGCAGGATCCCCAAATAGTGACAGATGTTTCTAATCAGTTCTGTTTCATACACACCCAGATGTACTATTTGTTGTTATCTGCCTTCAAATTGTTTTCAGCTGTAAGGAGAAGCTATCATGGGCTTTTCTAGGACTGAGAGTATGTGACTTGCCCAGAATCACCCAGTGCATTTTCATGGCCAAGCAGGGATTTGAACCCCGATCTCCAGAATTGTAGTCCAGCATTCAAACCACTATCTCACACCGGCTCTCATGTATTCTAATCTCCAATGGCTTAATAGCCGTTCCTGATTCCCAGGACATCATTATAACCATAGTTGTATGACAGAAAATAACAATTTCTAATAGAATTTGCAAGGTAAAGATAAAGGTTTTCCCCTGACATTAAGTCCAGTCATGTCTGACTCTGAGGGGTTGGTACTCATCTCCATTTCTAAGCCAAAGAGCCAGCGTTGTCTGTAGACACCTCCAAGGTCATGTGGCCAGCATGACTGCATAGAGCTCTGTTACCTTCCTGCCAGAGAGGTACCTCCTGATCTACTTACATTTACATGTTTTCGAACTGCTAGGTTGGCAGAAGCTGGGGCTAACAGCAGCAGCTCATGCTGCTCCCCGGATTCAAATGTGCAACCTTTTGGTCAGAAAGTTCAGCAGCTCAGCGCTTTAACCTACTGCGTCACCAGGGACTCCATTCGAATTTGTACCATTCTCTCTGAACTGTAGCTAGCATCCTTTCACTGTTTTGGGATCACCTTTACAACTGTGGCACAATTGTCCATGATGACAAATGCTCTCAAAACCTGCCTTAAAAGCCAGTTATCCATGCTGAGAGAAGGAGCTGTGTGCTGCTGGCAAGCAGAATGCTGAAGGAACGTATGGCCAAACTTAGTGTGACACAAAGATGTGACAAGACCCTGCAGGGATCCCTTCTGCTTGTCACAATGAGGCTCACTAGTAGGAATGGGCTGGATGTATTTTGTCAGCACTGCAGAATCTTTCACTTGTTATGGCTGCCTGGCTTTTAAAGTGAATTTAGGAGGTCAGGTCAGGATATGGAGCCTAGCTACAACATCATAGCTACATGTTCCATGAAGGATCACAGCCTGTATTAGTTACTGAGTAATAGACTAAGCCACTGAGCTGTAAAATAAAAGTTTCTGCTTTTGAAGGTGTGTTAGTCTTAATTAATAATATAATATAATACAACGCATTGTATATAATTTTTCTATGCCTTCAGTTCATTTACAACATATGTTGATCCTAAAACAAACCCATCACTGGCTTTTCTAAGGCCCAAGGTCACCCAGTGGGTTTTGTGGTTCCAACTCCAGAGATGTAGTGCAACACTCAAACCACTTCACCATGCTGACTCTTTCATTATTATTATTATTATTATTATTATTATTAACTTTATTTGTACCCCGCTAGCATCTCCCGGAGGACTCGATGCGGCTTACACAGGCCGAAGCCTCAAAACATAATACAATAGAGAATATAACATCACAACAACAAGGCAAATCAAACAATAAGCAAAATAACATAACACCGCAATACTAAGCAAATCAAACAATAAGCAAAATAACAACAATGGCAGTACATCAGGACATTATTAAAAACTGGTTCGGCCGGCGCACTGGGGTACAAGGGTTAAAAGTGCTGAATGGCAGGAGGCACGTAGGGTTAAAAGTGCGATGTGCAGCGACAATTTGTTATGCTAAGGTGCTACTAGGACTTGGGGTGGGGATTCCTAGTCTGGGAAGGCACAACGGAACAGCCAAGTTTTTAAGTTCCTTCTGAAAACGGCTAGAGTGGGGGCCTGTCTGAGATCTTTTGGGAGGGCGTTCCAAAGTCGGGGGGCCGCCACAGAAAAGGCCCTGTCACGTGTCCCCACCAAGCGCGCTTGCGACGTGGGTGGGATCACGAGCAGGGCCTCTCCAGATGACCGTAACGAGCGTGTGGGTTCGTAGATGGTGATGCGGTCACGCAGGTAGGGTGGTCCCAAACCGTTTAGGGCTTTGTAGGTGAGCACCTGCACCTTGAATTGGGCTCGGAAAACAAATGGCAGCCAATGGAGCTCCTTAAACAGAGGGGTAGACCTCTCTTGATAATGAGCTCCGGTTAGTATCCTGGCTGCTGCCCGCTGGACCAATTGAAGTTTCCGAGCCATCTTCAAGGGCAGCCCCACGTAGAGCGCATTGCAGTAATCCATTCTAGAGGTGACCAAGGCATGGACCACCCCAGCCAGATCAGCCTTCACGAGGTATGGTCGCAGTTGGCGCACAAGTCTCAGTTGCGCAAAGGCCCTCCCGGATACTGCCGACACCTGAGCCTCAAGTGTAAGCGAAGAATCCAAGAGGACGCCCAAACTGCTTTCATGTAATGCATTGATATATTATAGGCATATAACTCCATTTTTATTATATTTGAAGTCAATGACATATGTTCCATCTTGTTGCTGTTAGAATCATAGAATCACAGAGTTGGTAAAGACCTCATGGGCCATCCAGTTCAACCTCCTGCCAAGAAGCAGGAAAATGGCATTCAAAGCACCCCGACAGATGGCTATCCAGCCTCTGTTTAAAAGCCTCCAAAGAAAGAGCCTCCACCACACTCTGGGGCAATGAACCGCATCCCTATGTGTGTGTGAGAGAGAGAGTTCTGCTTCCCAATATATGTTCTGCTTTCCAATATGTAAAATTTGTTGCTAGCTATAGCTTTACCCATTTAATGCGGCTAGATAGCTGTCCCACCAATCAAAACTTTTTACCTTGAACTACTACATCTGCTAAATGATTTGTTCCCTCTGTTTGGCCCATCTGCATAATGTTTTGCTTCTCTGTGTGTGAGTAATTAAGAACCTTGACCATGAATTAGGCTATTAAAATGACAAATAGCTGTTTGTATTCTATGTTAGTAAAAAAGAGAAAGGAGTGGGCGATAGATCAACATTCTGCACGAACGTAGCCCAAATACAGTGAGAGAAAGGGCAATATAGAACAAATGATTGGAATTAAACAGATTGCTGGGATTCTCCCTCTGCTGCGCAAATTACTCTGCAACTTTAAAATGTATGCGAAAGGAAGTACCAGTCAGAATAAATCTCAACAACCAAAGGAATTTCTGGAAATCTTGCTCAATAATGCCTAAGCTTTGTAGATATGACCTGTCATTGCAGTAAACCTTAAAAGTGACTTCAGAAAGCCCTAGAAAGTTGCAGTCTGCTCAGAATGAAATGTGAGATCCTTGAGGAGATTTCTATGTTGCCTCAGACTTCATATATTAATTAGCTATTCATTACATCTATACTTTGCCTTTTGTCCAGTGAGCTCAAGACAACCTATATAGTTCCCCTCCTTCCCCACTGTCATCCTCAAGAACTTATGCAGCAGATAAAGCTGAGGAGAGCAATTGCGGAGCAGTGCTTTGAACATTGGATTAGCATATTGGTAGACCAGGATCTGAAGACTTGCCCAGCCATGGAAACCCACTGGGTGACCTTGGGCAAATCATATAGTCTTATAGACTTAGATAAACTAGCTTAGAGCAGATATTGCGGGATTTTCTGCCTTGATATTCTGGGTTACATTGCAGTGTGGAAAGTCCCTTGGTCCCAAAGAAAGGCAAAGGCAAATCCCCTCTGAATCAATCTTACCAAGAAGCCCCCATGATAGGCTTGCCTTAGAGTTCCCATAAATCAGAAATGACTTGATGGCAGGCAACCACAAAGTCAGACTGATGAAAGTAAGTGACTGACTCAAGCTCACCCAGAAAGTTTCATTACTGAGTGAGAACTAGAACCTGGTTCACCCAAATCCCAGTTGATTTGCTATACCACACTGGCTCACACACAGCTGCTTTCTGTAGACACCTTAGGCTAGATCTACACTGGCCCCTTCCACACTGCCATATAATCCAGTTTCTGATCCCAGATTATCTACTTTGAATTCAATTATATGGTAGTGTAGATAGAGCCTAAGTCATACATTAAACAGGTAGCTCTCAGCCTCTAGATGTTCTGGACCACAAATCAAAGGAGCCCTTGCTAGTACTATGGGCAGTGGTCAAAAATTCTGGAATTGAAATTTACAACATTTGAAGCACTCAAGATTGAGAACTACTTCATTAAATCTAACAGGAATTCAGAATTTGGATCAGACCATAGAGACCACTCAGAGAATAGCCAGTGAGAACAGGGAGCACTGACCAATTCTCAAATAACTGGGACTGGATTTACACGGCCATATAATACAGGTTATCAAATCAGATAATCCACTACCTGCTTTGAACTGGATTATATGGGGTCAATGCCAATGTCCACCCCTACTGATCTTGGATCAGCAGGGGTGAGTATCTGGACCCACCCCTCTCCCCTGCAAAAGCACAGGGTTTAGGCCAGTTGCGTGGTCTCCATCTAAGAGGAAGTGGGATTTAAAATCCCAATTCCTCTTGTATTTTTTGCTTGTCTGGAAGGGCCCTGAGTCTACACTTCCATATAATCCAGTTCAAAGCAGATAATCTGGATTTTATATAGCAGTGTAGATCTAGCCTGCTATGGAATCACAGAAAACAAAACATTAAATAGCATTACTGTACTTTGGCTGACCTGGCTATTTGCATAAATAAGTGTCAGATGACCGAGGTTTTACTGTGCCTTAAATGCGGATTAGTTCAGCAGACAATGTAGAGAATGCAAAATCTCCCTTTCCTCTCCCAGGTCAATGAGAGCCAACTAATTGAATTATTTAAGGATCAGAACCCATAATTATTCAGATGAGTCTGAAAAACAATAAAAAGCAGATCTCCCAAAGATTATCTACTAGCATGGATTTGTTTTTGGTGCATCTCACCACAATTGAACATTTGGGTTAATTAATGAAATAAGCTAACTATATGTCAGATAAAACTCAAAACTTATTTTGTCTAGGATTTTTAGATTAGCCTTACTTTGAAAAAGAAATGCTAAAAGACAAGAGGAGAAATATACGATAGCAATCAATAGTATCGTAAAAAACTAGTCATAATGCAGAAACTCAGAGCTCACTCATCCCTGCTCACTTGCAGATGGCATATTTCTTTCCTAGTTACATTTATATTATGCCTTCCCTCCAGTGAGTTCAAGGTACCATACATGGCTCTCTTCCACTCTTTACCTAATCCTCAGAACAGTTCTGTTGTACAAACTGAAACACAGCAACGGGCCTTGACATCACCCACTGCATATCATGAAAAAATGGAAACTCAAACAATGTTTCTAATAGTCCTCCGTTCTTAACTCTGGAGTGAGAATTGTGTGACTGTCAAGACCCAGAAGCCTCAGTAAAGCCAAACACAGGATGCAAGGTCCAAACACAGTTTTATTGTTCACAAAAGAGTCTTTGAAACACTTACTTCAGTGCCTCAAGTACAACCAAAGAGTCGGTATCAAAAACAAGGTGAAATAAGCAAGTTAAATATAACCCGGATTATCCTGGCATACTGAAATATGAAGCAATCCGCTTAAAACTCACAAGGTATAAAGAATCCAAACCACCATCCCTCCACCTTTGCCAGCATCTGTCAAGACTTAGATCTTGCCAAGTGCTCCCCGATTGCCATTCTTCTGTAAACCCCTCAAAGTTATCACTGGAGGTAGGTTGGGTACAGATATCCCTAATCTCCTGTACACGGGTCAAGTCAAGATCATCCTCCTCCCCCATGTCACTCTCAGTCCCATCACTCCCTTCAAAGCCCATGAAGTCTGCATCCTCCATAGGAGCGCTAAGTATATCATGGATACGCTTCCTTTGAATCTCCTCATCAGATTCTTGTTCGCGAGTAGCCCGCTTAACTCCCTTGCTTTCCTCCCCATCCCCCATTTCACAGTCAGAGAAACCCTCAAAGGTTTCGGAATCAGACAGGGCCATGATTATCTCTCTAATCCGCTTTCTCTGCTGCTCCTCCTCCAACACCTGCGCAGCCCTCTTCTCCCTTCTACCACTAGTAGCAACGCTACTATCACGCTGAACTACAACAGTGACCCAGATGTTGTTTTCAAGGTGGGTAGACTCAATCAAGTTTTTGAGATTTTAAGTCATGAGTTTTCAAGATTTTAACAGGATAGTTAATAATAGTGGCCAGAATCCTGTTGGGCAGTTACATATACATAATGTACTGTTGCACATTCATAACTGCTATATATTCATGATACCTACAGTGCTTCTTGTTTAGGGGCTACATATAGACATTAAGACATGAAACTCCTCTTACAGTCATGAGGGATATTTGTGACAGGGGTCCTTTTTCTGCCTGTCATATCAGAGATCACTCATGGGAATGGGAGAATAGCAGGCAGCATTTTCCTGATTGGGAAGAAACAGGCACCCCTCTCATCAATCCCAGTGGTCGCTTACTGGTAAATGGGGTTTGGGGCAACAGTCTGGCAGGAATCCAGTACAACCACTATAGTTACATTGCTACATAGAACATAATAATAACATACAAGACTTTATCCAAGTGTTTTGGGACTCTTTTATTCATCGGCAAAGCCAACTTGATGGCAAAGACAACAAATGCTTTTAGACTCCAGTGCATAGCATTCCTCACCATTGGCTATACTATGTATATCTGTTGAGATATGAAATTCAGAAGTATTTGAAGGACCAAAAGATTTCCGTCTCTACTCCGATCACTGTATCATACTAGCTGTCATGTGTGTTAAAAGACTGAATAGAGCCTTGTTTTTCACCTTCATCTGCATGAGGCAATTATGGAGAATAATACATTCATATCCCTTTACAGTTATCTTATCCTGGGTTGACGAGAAAAATATAGAGAAAACTGTAAAGTAAGCACAAGCCTCCTGATTTCTGGAAATGTGTGTCACTTCACATAGCTGTAGAATGGCAAGAAAAAACTAGACTCCGTTACTGTAGCACCTGCATGTAAGGCTCAATCCCATGGTTGTATTTTATACAGCATAGATCATGCCCCAAGTTAATACTTGTCATAAAGAAAAAAAATCACTCAAGATCATCTATCCTATATTTGTAGAATTAAACCTTCAAAATCATACATGATTGCTAAAGAGCTAGAGATAAAGATCCAAATTGGCCTCTATTGGCATGTTTGCTTGTCACACCTAAGGACTGGGCTGTGGTGCAGCTAATTAGTAGCCAGCCCAGATCGGGGTGAGCTCCTGACCATTAATAGTCTAGCTTGCTGTTGACCTATGCAGCCCAAAAGACAGTTGCCTCTGTCAAATATGACATTTAGGTACAGCGTTATGCGGGGAGGCTAATTTAACTAATTTACAATGCTATAAAACCTTCCAGCAGCATGCATAAGAATGAGGAAGTACTCCATCAAGGACTTGGTGTCACATGTGGACAGTGAAGTGGCAGCTCCCCCTCTTGCTGGAATCAAGCATGCCCTCATGAAGCCAGGAAGCTGGAATGTTAAATTGCCTCTGTGTCTGTCTATATATGTTGTATGTCTAATGGCACTGAATGTTTGCCATGTATATGTGCATTGTAATATGCCCTGAGTCCCCCGTAAGGTGAGTAGGGTGGAATATAAATACTGTAAATAAATAAATAAATTGATCTCCAGACTTTACTGCACAGGATACTCTTGAAAAGATCACTGAACTCTGCTGGCATAGAAAATATCACACACACACACACTGATTGCAATGGAACATGGCATTTTATGTCTTCATTTCTCGGGTCCCTTCCAGACAGGACAGAAACCTGGGTCGAAGTGGGTTATTTCAACGTACTTTCTTCTGGGTTTCTCTCCGCACCCCTAACCCAAACCCCAGGCTTCCTCTTGAGTAATGTCTAGTAGTTTGTATTTTAAATTTTTAGCGTGCAGTTGTAATCATGTGCTAAAGGGCAGATTTCAGAGGGAGGAACTGGCAAAACCACTTCTGACTGTTCCTTGCCTAGGAAAACCCTATGTGACTTGAAGGCACATAGACAGTATGTGGAGTAATAGTGATAACATTTTGTGCTTTATCTGTATCGGTTCTGGAACCCCAGATTCGGACCTTGAGAGAAAAATAGATTATAAATAAAATATAAAATGAAAAATTTGAATGTATGTTTATGATCAAAATTATAGACCCCAGCATCCAAAGGCAGTAACTATTCTTTCTTTTTTTTAAAGTAGCACCTCCACCCCTACAGAAGATTTACTGGAATGCCTCAGTCTTTAGCTAGATGTCACCATGGTAATAAGCATGCCTTATAAGTTGTTCTTACAATGCTTCCTTTTGTGTGATGCATATAAATGTTTGATAGTCATGAGAAAGTCATCCAAGAAAAGACTTCCTTTCTGTGAGCTGGATCCTCGTGGTCGTCTCAACACTGGACTCTCTCACTAATTGCCTATACATTAATGAAAGAATGGTTTCTTTCAAGCCGTCTCCCCTCAGGGTCTTTAACAAAAGACCACTGAAGCTCTTTTTTCTTGTTAGCACTTCACATATTATCAACTGACAGTTAACGAGAAAAGAGAGTCTATGAAAAACCTAGCATTTGTTTCCTCCTCAGTTCATTCAGAGCTTTGTCAAGTTCACCCAACAAGACGGATGAATCAAAATGTTCCAGAGAGCTTCCCAATTACTTTCTAGTTGGAAAATGATTTCTTTTTCTTTTTAGTGCTTGCACTATAAACTCCTCCTTGCAACAATAAATCCACTAGCAATGCCTTGAAAAGTAGTTAGAGCACTGGCTACAATAAGATTCCCTGTAGCAAACAAATAGTAGGATAATCTCCTGGGTTTTTGTTCAATTTTTGATTGTTTTTGTCATTACTTCTACTGTTGGGAAACATGCTGAACAGAAATAGAAAGAAAGGGGAAGGGTCTCCCTCCGCAATCAAGTAGAGAGTGCAAGAAAGAAAGCATATGATACATGCCTTTAAAATAACTCACGGAGCTTTTATCACTACACTACATGTGCTGTGGCAGTCGTTTCCATTTCCCCCAATGGAAGTGTGAATTAATTGTGCTTTGTTTCCTCTAAACATCTTTCAGATTAACCTACATCCTTTCCCTATAGCTGGATCTACACTGCCATATGCAGGCAGTCCCCAAGTTATGAACAAGATATGTTCTGTAGGTTTTTTCTTAAGCTGAATTTGCTTGTAAGTCAGAACAGATCCATGTTTAAGTGTAACTCCAACTATGTATATGTATGTTCACACACACACACACACTTTGGTTAGCATAGGGAAGGGCTGACAGCCCTGTAGTGTTTGTTCTGTTATCTGTGCTTCTGTTCTGAAGATTTCATCTCACCTTCTGTCCCTGTGATAATGGGATTTTGAAAAAAAAATGGCTTGTTGTATAAACAAGGATTGGTGATAAAGTTTCAGTTGACACACCTTTTCCCCATGTTAACTCTTTCAGGAATTAATTTCCTTTCCTAGGGGTAGATTCCTCCCACTTTCTGTTGTCTCACCCCATTCTTAACTATGAGTCATTTGTAAGCCAGATGATTGTAAGCCAGGGACTGCCTGTAATGCAGTGTTGATCCATATTGTTCAGTGCAGTAATACAGTTCAATACAGTTCCAGACTACATTATATGGCAGTGTAGATCCAGCCTTTCACTTTCTCTTTTTCGTTCTTTCTCTTTCTCTCTCAATATCCTTTGGCCCATGAAAATCCTGTTGCAGGCCTATATAAACAACAGCATCACAATTTTAAATGCAAAAGAATTCTTTAGTGTCTGTGCAAAACACAAACTAGAGAATTAGGTTAACAATGCAGGCATTGAATGACTTCGAAGTTAGCTTCAAAGTGCAGCAGCTACAAAATGCATGCTGCCAAAACACACTGCTGCATGAATTAAGGTCACTACAGCAAACTTAAATTCAGAATGTGTGGGCTGTTGGGAATAGCAACCTTCTGCAAACCTCCACTAGTAATTTGTTTTGTATATGATTCTGTTTGCTTACTGTATTGTCTATGTATGTTTTGCCTTTACTCTATGTTTCTTGAGGTTGTGGGAGGGGCTGCAGACCACATGATCAGATCTGAGACTGCTCAGACTCCATTTTAGAGGACAGATACCATTAGACTTTGGGCTGTTAAGAGCAAACTCATGTTGCTGTTGATTGTAAGAAAGATGTCCTATGTTATCTGCACAGAGAAACTACTTCAAACCTATCTGTAACTGGATTGACAAATTATGTACCTGTATGCTGAATACATGAAGGTTGTGAGTAAACCAGATATGTTACTTTTAACGAAGTCTACTTTATTTTTGTCTCTTGTGAGCATGATATAGAAACAAGGTATTTTATGGGAGAATAGTTGTTTCTGGACACTGAAGAACTGATATAATTGTGCATTGGCATAATCTCTGTTCCTAACAGATCAGAGACAACCAGGATATCAGTCCAACAACTGAAAACCAAATTGCCTTGCATAAGTACTAGGCATGAGTGATCCAAAAAAATCTTTCTAAACTGTGTTCAAAAGTAGAGGGCACTGGTGATTCAATTCCAAAGTCACTTCCGATTTTTTCTGAAAAAAAATTGAAACTTTTCAAAACTTCCGAATCTTCGGAAGTGATTTATTAATGGCAGATGCGCATGTGCAATAGAGGAAAACAGTACTGACACTAGGGAAACTTCAGAGGCTTATGTTGAAAACACAACCCAAAACAGAAGAGGGGCACTTGAACCCAAAGAAAAAATAACTGTGCTGCCTTTCCCCTGACTTGGAGAAGGCACCTGGGGGTTGAAGTTCAGGACAGGAGTTTTTGGAGAGAATAGATAAAAGTGACCAAAAAAAAAAACCAGCACTAAAAAGCTTTCTCTCAGGTTTCACATGGTCACCTTTTTTAATTTCTCTCTCTCTCTCCCTCCCAAACTTTTCTTTTTCTTCTCTCTCTCTTTCTCTTCTCTCTCTCTCCCTCCATCTCTCAAAATCTTTTCTTCGTTCTCCCTTCTCCAATTCTCCTTTGGCTCTAATACCTTTGCCTATCCTTCCACCGACCCAGCAGCAGCAGCATAAAAGAGATCCCAACCACCCTCGTCCCTTCCCTGGCTGGAATGAACCTTCCAGCCATGCACTTGGGTTTATAAGCAGCAATGGCTGCCGGACGCTGGATAATTCCTCCCTTTTACAAAACATAAACCCGGATTGACTGGGAGGCAAGCACTTTAGGCTGCACCTCCCAAGAGGTTTGCTTTCATCAAAAAAGCTTTATCATACTCCCGAAATGACCTTTGAGCCATTGTAATCAATGGCCCAGGTTGCTCCAAAACTACAGGGGACTTCCAACTCACGGATATGTGTCGGAACTCAGTTTGAAAGTGTGAAACTTCCGAATTTACTTCTGACATCTACAATTTTCAAATGAACTCACCCATGCCTAATAAGTAAATGTGGTTATATATCACCTATGAGGAGATATTGCTCAAATGAGTTTCTTGTCTCTTCTCTGGAAGACATTACTTTTATAAAAGGTTATGATTTTCAAATGGTTGTAAATGCCATTTTTCTCCAAAAGGTTATGGAGATTCTGGTTTTCCAAAAGGGGAAAAAATGCCCCATAGGCATAGCTGGGAAGGGCCTCATTTACAGATAAAAGATTACCTCAATTGCTCGCTCTCTCTCACACACACACACACTCACACCATGCTTCCAAAGCATGATGTGCATCTCACTAAAAACGGCAATCTGGAGTGGGGGGAGCATTCTCTGGTGGCTGTCAAGCCATGAATGCTGAGGATTCTAAAACTGGTTTGAGGCCACTTTCCATAGTTAATGTAGTCATCTTCCTAGCCTTGACTAATCATCAACACAGTGAAACCAGTTTCTGCCAAACCTTTTCTAAGCTGATCTAAGTGATCAGTATAGGTGAGCTCTTTGTCACTGAACAATATCCCCAAGCTCCAGCCACTTGCGATGTAAAGTTTTCCTCTCCTACAATTAAAAACAAACAAACCATAACTGATAGGAAAGAGTATTCCAATGAATCCATTAATTTTTAGCACTAGAATTGGGTTTTTTTCCCCAGCCAATAGGAACATGAAGAAAATGTCTTATATTCTTTTTCAGTAACCCATGATATAGCAATGCAGATGTTGCCCGTTTCGGTTGTCAATAGATTGGGGAAATGTCATCCCTTTTGTGAACACTGGAACTTGTTTGGATCACAATGTATTTATTGTATTTTCTTGTACTATACCTGGTATTTGATCGCTCTCCACTTGAGGGTGACACATACTTATTGATGCACATGTGGAATTACTTGCTGAAAGAGCTTTGACAGCTAGATCAGCTGTTGGAATTTAAGACAGAAATGAAGGCCCTTCTCTTCTGGCAGGCCTTCCCACTCATTTTTAAGTTGTGAATTTTAATCTGCATCTCATTAGTGGATTTTAACTTGTATCTTGATGTATGTCTTTTAATGGTGTTTTATCTCTCATTTTAATGATGCTGTATCCTGCCCCGAGCCACAGGGAGAGGTGGGTAATCAATTTATTATTATTATTATTATTATTATTATTATTATTATTACTATTACACATACCAACACTTATTTGAATATGGGGGATTTTTATATGCTGAAATACACAAGGTTTCTCATTGGGATTTGAAAATACACCACAACTCACAAAATGACAGAATGCTTATCTTAGGCAAAAGAAATGATGCCAAAAAGAGAAATATATAACCTATTATATCCACAACACTTCCACGGAGCCTCAATCCCATTATCCAGCTCTTGTCTGCTGCCTGCCTGCAGACAGGAAGAACTTTAAAAAAACAGAACTTGCTTGGATTCTTTTCTGATGCTAATAAATGTAGTGAGTGACTTTATCATGTGAAGGAATCTATGAACACAAGAAATAGGAAAGAGGAGGCAGATGCTGCTTTTGCGTCCTGCTGTGCAAATGCACAGTGGTAAATGATGACAAATTTAACAATTGTGAGTGAAAATTCTAATTGAGCAGAGAGTTAATGTTGAAATGATGCTGAATTTGGGAAACCAAGGGCAAACGTCTTGTTAGTGTTTAATTAGTGTGATCGGTGGATCCCTAGTTCCCCCACAGGCCTCATCCTTAAGTACTGAATTCTGGAGGTGATCTTAATATCTATGTCCTGTTATCTTTACTTTTGCTTTCCCCATATAACTTAATTACAATATATGAAAACTTAACACGGCTAGAAGTTGAAGTACCCACAAGGGGATTAATTGTATAGACAAAGCTGAACACCAAGATGAGCCGCATCTGACCAGTCTGACTGCATCGTGCCCCACACAAAGAGACATGTTGTTGCTTTTAAAGGCATCAAAATGTGTCCTTTGCAGGTACAAGAAGCATATATTTCAAGTATATATTTAATAGTAGCTTTTCCAAATGAAGGGGACCTGCATTGATTTAAAAATCAGAGCCATAAATCATGGCCTGTAAAAAAAATTACAGCAAAGGTTAGTGTATTTGAATCAGGAACGAGCAAACTCCTTGGGCTGGGAGCATTTTTGTTATCCTCGAGCTCTTGACAGTCCTCTCATGCCTTTCCAAATTGGCAGGAAAAACTTCCTCTGACATAAATTCTCTGAAGGGGACAGGTTACCATTTAAATGTATTTTCACTTATTCAAAACCTGATTTAAGTGAGAAAGGTATTGATTAGAAACAGGAAATGACAACTTTGCTATCCTGAGTTGGTCAGCCGACAAATGCCTGTCCTTGGGGGGATTATTCCCCAGAGCCAGCCATTGTGAATGTGGAGCTCACAATATTTGGCTCTGAAAGAGACTCTCCCAAAGCCAAAAAGCTGTGTGTGTGGCTGATTCTACAAAGGAGGAGGGGGACAAATACATTTCTCCTGTCTCAGGTTGTAAGGCCCGTCGCAAACTCTGTTCCTGCAGGAGAAAACCTTGCTAGCATGTCCCTGACGTCACGAGACTCCGCCTCTCTCCCCGCCCCTTTCTCCGCCCCTTTCTCTTTGCCAGCGTGGTTTTTCCTTTGCTAGGGCAGCATTGCCCGCATTTTCTCTCAGTTGGCAGAATTCAACTGAGAGAAAATGCGGGCAATGCTGCCCTAGCAAAGGAAAAACCACGCTCGCAAAGAGAAAGGGGCGGAGAAAGGGGCGGGGAGAGAGGCGCAGGCTCATGACATCAGGGACTTGCTAGCAAGGTTTTCTCCAGCAGGAACCTAGTTTGCGACGGGCCTATGAGAGCTCAAGATACTGTTGTTAGCAGAAATGGAAAAAATTGTGTTCTTGTGTGCCTTCAAGTCATTTCTGACCCATGGGCAACCATGCTTAGTGGAGAGGAGCTTCACTCCCCCATGCACTTGCTTCCTTCCCATGGAGCTAAAGAGCTTGCTACTGGAAATTCGTAGCTGTGAGGCAGGAGGTGGGTCAACTCACCCACACATCCGCCTCTCCCCTTTGCAGTTAGGAGACTGGCTGGGGCTGCCAGCCTCAGAAAACCCCATAATTCAGGGAGGGGAGGCAAGTGGATGAATGAAGCCTTGCCCAATAAATCTCACCCGAGTGCAGGCAAGTGAATATAGGATGCTGCTATTACGCAGGGAAGAGCAAAATACAAATTTTGCCTTCCCCAAAACTATTATGCAGTGGTGACTCTTATGCGATGAAATACGGTATATCATGTTGGTTCTCTATGTAAGAACATTAAAAATATATTTTTTGAGTGTAGGGAAACCCTAAAAATAATAGACCACACCTGGAATATTGTGTCCAATTCTGGGCACCACAATTCAAGAGAGATATTGACAAGCTGGAATGTGTCCAGAGGAGGGCGACTAAAATGATCAAGGGTCTGGAGAACAAGCCCTACGAGGAGC
This sequence comes from Anolis sagrei, assembly GCF_037176765.1. Lineage (NCBI taxonomy): Eukaryota > Metazoa > Chordata > Lepidosauria > Squamata > Anolidae > Anolis > Anolis sagrei. Next base: position 116,244,731 of record NC_090023.1, on the reverse strand, counting down.
GGCTTAGGGAACTGGGCATGTTTAGCCTGAAGAAGAGAAGGCCGAGAGGAGATATGATAGCCATGTATAAATATGTGAGAGAAAGCCACAGGGAGGAGGGAGCAAGCTTGTTTTCTGCTTCCTTGGAGACTAGGACGCGGAACAATGGCTTCAAACTACAAGAAAGGAGATTCCATCTGAACATGAGGAAGAACTTCCTGACTATGAGAGCCGTTCAGCAGTGGAACTCTCTGCCCCGGAGTGTGGTGGAGGCTCCTTCTTTGGAAGCTTTTAAGCAGAGGCTGGATAGCCATCTGTCAAGAGTGATTTGAATGCAATATTCCTGCTTCTTGGCAGGGGGTTGGACTGGATGGCCCATAAGGTCTCTTCCAACTCTTTGATTCTATGATTCTATGATTCTAATGAGAATTTTTCAAGTTTGGGACTTATTCTAATTTGCACATGGTATTTTTGCACTACAAGCATTTTCTGTTCAGAAAATTATACTTCTGCTACAGAAACTACACCCAAGAGTATTGAAGGAACTAGCGGAAGTTATTTCGGAACCATTGGCAACCATCTTTGAGAGTTCTTGGAGAACGGGAGAAGTTCCAGCAGATTGGAGGAGGGCCAATGTGGTCCCAATCTTCAAGAAGGGAAAAAAGGACGACCCAAACAACTACCGTCCGGTCAGCCTCACGTCGATACCGGGCAAGATTCTGGAAAAGATTGTTAAGGAAGTGGTCTGCAAACACTTAGAAACAAATGCAGTCATCGCTAATAGTCAACATGGATTTATCAAAAACAAGTCATGCCAGACTAATCTGATCTCTTTCTTCGATAGAGCTACAAGCTGGGTAGATGCGGGGAATGCCGTGGATGTAGCGTACCTGGATTTCAGTAAGGCCTTCGACAAGGTCCCCCATGACCTTCTGGCAAGGAAACTAGTCCAATGTGGGCTAGGCAAAACTACGGTGAGGTGGATCTGTAATTGGTTAAGTGGACGAACACAGAGAGTGCTCACTAATGCTTCCTCTTCATCTTGGAAAGAAGTGACGAGCGGAGTGCCGCAGGGTTCCGTCCTGGGCCCGGTCCTGTTCAACATCTTTATTAATGACTTAGATGAAGGGCTAGAAGGCATGATCATCAAGTTTGCAGACGACACCAAATTGGGAGGGATAGCCAATAGTCCAGAGGACAGGAGCAGAATTCAAAACGATCTTGACAGATTAGAGAGATGGGCCAAAACTAACAAAATGAAGTTCAACAGTGACAAATGCAAGATACTCCACTTTGGCAGAAAAAATGAGATGCAAAGATACAGAATGGGGGACGCCTGGCTCGAGAGCAGTACGTGTGAAAAAGATCTTGGAGTCCTCGTGGACAACAAGTTAAACATGAGCCAACAATGTGATGTGGCGGCAAAAAAAGCCAATGGGATTTTGGCCTGCATCAATAGGAGCATAGTGTCTAGATCTAAGGAAGTAATGCTACCCCTCTATTCTGCTTTGGTTAGACCACATCTGGAATATTGTGTCCAATTCTGGGCACCACAATTCAAGAGAGATATTGACAAGCTGGAAAGTGTCCAGAGGAGGGCGACTAAAATGATCAAGGGTCTGGAGAACAAGCCCTATGAGGAGCGGCTTAGGGAACTGGGCATGTTTAGCCTGAAGAAGAGAAGGCTGAGAGGAGATATGATAGCCATGTATAAATATGTGAGAGGAAGCCACAGGGAGGAGGGAGCAAGCTTGTTTTCTGCTTCCTTGGAGACTAGGACACGGAACAATGGCTTCAAACTACAAGAAAGGAGATTCCATCTGAACATTAGGAAGAACTTCCTGACTGTGAGAGCCGTTCAGCAGTGGAACTCTCTGCCCCGGAGTGTGGTGGAGGCTCCTTCTTTGGAAGCTTTTAAACAGAGGCTGGATGGCCATCTGTCAGGGGTGATTTGAATGCAATATTCCTGCTTCTTGGCAGGGGGTTGGACTGGATGGCCCATGAGGTCTCTTCCAACTCTTTGATTCTATGATTCTATGATTCTAAGTGTTATTTCCTGAACAGAAATGTGGTTTCCTATGTGAAAACATGATTTAGGTAGGTTCATTGGGAACAGATAAGCACAATTTGTACAATAAACTCTCATCCATATAACCTTTCAACATATATATTTGACAATTTATCGTGAGAGGGTTTAGCACATTCATTTCAACTGCTACATCAATACCATCAAGTTTCAGGATTATTTTTAAGGTCCAAGGTCAGAAAGACAGAATTTGCTATAACAGTACAGAGTCATAGCTTCATTAGCCAGATCCTGTTTATCTCAACTTCATGTGCTGTAAATATAGGGGAAGGAGGAACTCATAAAACAATTCAGTGTTTGAAAATATAAACATAAATGTTACAGGAAGGGAGTTGCCCTCTTGTCTGCTCAAGTTCCTGAAGAAACCAAGTCCCAAAAGGCATGGTCCATGAATATTCTACATCAGCCACAAACCATGCCAACTGGAGACAATGGGAGGTGTAGTACAATTTATTGGGAGAGCACTGGAATGGAACAGAGTGCCCAACATACTGGGGACTCCTCCTCTCCATCCCACATTACTTCAACAAAATAGAGACCAGATATTTCACAAATATCTATCAGGGATGGAAAGAATTTACTTATAGCCACAGCTTACAAAAGTGGGGGTCGATGGGGGCATTAAACCAGAGGGCCATGTTTGCTGCAGATTACACAAGCCAATAAAATCAAACTTTTTGTAATCATCAGAAATGAGAGTAGCACGGTTTAAATAAAGTTTTATACTGATTTTAAATATGATGAATGGTACATTACTACTGTAAAATCTGCACATTTCACATCATATTCATGTAGCACAAGCCAACAAGTATTTTTCATCAGATACCTACCTGCTCTTTAACTGCTTTTTGGAACCTTATGCAAAATAATTACAAGAGACTCTGTGGAATGGCCTGGGAGAAGCTGAATAATTGAAGATATTAGAGGCTTTCCTAGCCCCTTGATTTTAATTGCAATGAAATAATACATTTAAGATAGTTTCTATTTCAATATTGTTACAAGCTCAGCATCAGTTTTTGGTGGGGTTTTTATCATAACCACCACCTAAAAATTAATAGCAAGAATCTTCTTTCTAAATTATTAGTGTTTCTTCTTATTAGAATCTAATTAATTAAATTCTAATAGAGTACGAAAAATTAATAATAATTTAGATTCTAATAAATTAGGCAGATGAACACTGAAACTTGCCAAGGCAAAGGCCTTCTTGTTTTTTGGGAATAGTTAACCAACCCAACAAAGTAAGATATATTATTTCCTCCAAAGTATTAGAATTTTCTCTGAACAAACTGGCCTAGGTTAGGAATTGCAACTTTTCTACATTATTTTTGCATCTCCATATATGGGGCTCTCATTTTTTGTGGCACACAAACTAAATTTCAAAAAGATTAGGCAAGTCCTGATGAGGACAGAACAGTGCTGTCCCTGCCAGTTACTCAAAGTAAAAACTGAAGCAGCACTTGGACTACATCTTGAATAATGTTCAAAAACCATATCCTCGGGGTAATTTCCTGTTTGACTAGCAAAGCTTTTTTGTTAGCATCTGATAAAGTTGTTTGAACTCTGGAAGCATAACACTGGGAAGCATGTCTGATAAACTCTTTGGACATGTCGTTTGAAGCATTCAAAGAAATCCACTTTACTCTGAGCTGAACAGTTTATGCTCACTGTAAAATTCTCTTTCCCGCTTCATTTTTCCTGGTCCGTGAGTGACACACACAGGGCGTTTTGAAATTGCTGACTCTCCGCTGGTTCCAGTGTCATTCCCTTCTTGTAAGAACTCAAGAAACTGCTTTTTTGATGGGTGCGGGAGACTAGAAGCCTTTAATACTGATCAACCTAATTAAACTACCATTTCCAGAGTTTATGAGGACAGTCATGACAGTTAAAGTAGTATACGGCCAATGGGATGTATCCAGGCTGAATTAGATGAATTTAATTCCTATCCAAATAAAATTATTGAGAGAAACAAGTCATGGCTATGTTAAGTTGTGCACATTTTTCAAGGTGGGAGGTCATAGACATAATATGTGCCTAATCTCCTCGTTTTGTGCTATGGTTAAGAGGCCAGCTAGAGGAGACTGAAGCTCTCATTTTCAAATTGCTTCTGCAGGAGTGATGTGTCTAACCATCAAAACACAAAGAGAGAGGTAGCTGTGTTAATCCGAAAGAACAAAGCAAAACTCACAGTTAAGCATAGCTTATTATAGAACAATTGTAAGCCGCTTCAAGTCCCTTCGGGGAGATGGATGCAGGGTATAAAATAAAGTTGTTGTTGTGATTATTATTATTATTATTATTATTATTTGATGGGTCAGGAATAAGTGTGAAATTCTCACATGACATCCATCAATGCCTGCTGGGAAGAAGGCAAAACAATGGGTTCCCATCTCCCGGAATACAAAATCAATAGTGTTTCAGACATATGTTGATTCTTTGTGAACTATATGTTGGCATTGAATTTTTGCCATTAGTATTCTGTAAACCGCCTTGAGTCCCCCCAGGGGTGAGAAAGGAGGTATATAAATATAGTAAGTAAATAAATAAATAAATAAATATGTCATTCTTGTTGTTTATGTTTTAAACACTCCAATGATGTTGCACAAAGCTGTACAATACAGGATAAAAGTACAGGCTTAGATGTTCTCAGGAACACTATGTTCAAGGTATCAAGCTATTTTCAAATCTATAACAACTACCATGCAAATAATACCCAATGATAACAATGGCACTATTCAGTTTCTGGTCTAAAACCAGGCTGTAACACCAGGTTGACATTCCTTTGGCATTAGAAATTGAAGCAATTTTTATTCAAAATTCAGATATTCAGAAATGTAATTGTCCTCTCTGCCTGTGTGGCTTCTCCTATACATTACAGGTAAAACCAACAGTTAAGTATTTGTATGTCTCTGGGATTTCAAAAAGAGATTTAAACATGTGCTTCAACTTAATGCATCAATTTAATTATTTTCAAAAACATGTAGTGCAGGTTCAGGCAAAAGTACTCAAAGCTATTTTCCAGAGAGATGACAGCTGTGTTCAAAAGTAGAAAAAATGTAAGTAAATGTTCTTAAAAGGGGGAAGAAATCATGTTTTTCAACAAATTTAGGCACCAATAGAAGAGTGTTTTACTTCTTTTTGAGAACTGAGATGCAGTATTTACTTTTACATTAGTAGCTTTCTGTCAGTAGAAGCTCTATATTAAAAACACAGAGAGCCATCTAGTGTTCTCAAACTGCATCAAACCATTGCAAACTTGCTATCACTTATAGCCTGTTACTCTTTTCCTAGGCTACAACTCCCGCGATTTTATAACATCTTGAATTATGGCAGTCAAAGAGGTATCAAACTGCATTAATTCTACAGCGCAGATGTGCCTTAAGATGTTGAGAGTGGGGGTATTGAGCATCTTAATACCTTAATGTTTATGAAACTGACATCACATGGGGGGGAAATCAAAATGAAAATTAAAATGGGTTTCTGTGAGTTTTCCAGACTGTATGGCCATGTTCCAGAAGAACACTTCTGGAACATGGGCATACAGCCCGGAAAACTCACGGTAACCCAGTGATTCCTACCATGAAAGCCTTCGACAACAAAAATTAAATTGTTGGTTTATCAGATCAGTTTACTCATTTAGAAACAAAAATAAACTGCATGCATCTGAGATCTACACTCTTTCCTTGTGAATGAGACCTAAGTCAACAGAAAAATCATACAAAGCCTCAAACTGGAGCTTGTCTATATTACTTTGTTATTATAAGTAATTGAAGAATTTACATGTAATAGTTGACAAAGCTGATCAGTCATGTGCTGAAGTCTTACCTATTGTTACTGCTCTCTGGTTTTGCTGTTTTCTTTGTCCTGGTTTGATGTAAAGTTAAAATTCAGAATTTATTAGGCATCTTTTATACAATTTGAAAGAATTACTTTGCACTAGAAATAATGATAATTGAACCAGTTCATAGGGTTACTATTGTATTGAGTGCCTAGAGATATCTCTTATTTGGTTGTTGGTTTAAACACCTCTTCATTCAATTGTTCACGAAAGACATCATTATTAGTATGTTGGGATTTTTGCTCATCTGACCAGTTTCATGATAATTTACCCTACAAGAGCACCAATTCACCTTTCCAATAAGATGAAGTGCATTCTATTACTGTTTCGTTTTGAAAAATACTCACTAAAATATTTTTTTTCAAAACTAGAAGTAGATTTCTATTTCAGAATTTTTCTATTATTTTAGCAGTGAGACAGAGTTTGTCTGCCCCCAAACATTTTCAGGTGCAGATAATTGGCTCAGAGATCTATTGCAATTGTCCTGATCTGATTTTAGATAGATAGATCTCCAATGACTCTACTCCAGCACAGTTATACAAACAGTTGAACAGAATCTGTTGTAATAGATACTATTTTTCCATATTTTGATTACATTTTTGTTTCATTACTTTATTCAGTAGTACACTACAAAACTACATATTCCACCAGATGTCTCAGTAGGGAAGTTAATGAAGTAGCTAGATGCAGTTACTGTTCTAAGTCACTTAAAATACTTAGAACAATAGCTCTATTTTAAAGTAATTTTTTGCTTTCTTATTTATCAAAAATATCTAAAAGGGCCACTTCTAATTACATAAACTATGTAAAATAGAATAGCACAATGAAGCACCTGAACTATGCAACAGTTTCCCATACCATTTAGTGAAGCAATAAAAATAACTAAATGTTAAATTTCCATCCAAAAGGAGTAGCATTATCCCTTATCATGGTAAGTTACTGTTTGTACCAAATTGTTTCCAAGACAGTTTCCTTTCTCAAATGCAGTCAGAAAGAAAATGCCTTCTAAATCCATAAAACACTTCATATAAAAATGTTCTGCATTGCCACTAGATGGAGCGAACAGATACATTTCTACTTTTTAGATATAAAGCATCTGATGTTTTAATAACTTTTTGAAGCATTTTTGAAAAGATTTTACACATAATGTAATGTGATTTTATTTCCTATATATGCTGTATATGATGCTATGGTACTGTAAATTAAGAACAAAAAATAAAGACGTTATTAATTATTGAAATCCCTTTGTGACTTTTGGCCCGCCCTGTACAATAGACCTTCAGTATCCCCTAGGGCAGGGGTCCACAAACATTATAAACAGAGGGCCAAGTCACAGTCCCTCAAACTGTTGGAGGGCCGGATTATAATTTGAAAATAATACAATAATACGATAATTAAAATTAAGAACAATTTTAACAAATATAAACTTATTATATTTGTTATAATATATTTATAACAAAATAAATACTAATATATTTATTAGTATTCTAATGGGCCTGCTTTTGGCTGATGAGATAGGATTGTTGTTGTTGTTGTTGCTGTTGTTGTTGTTGTGTGCTTTCAAGTCATTTCACACTTAAGTTGACCCTGAGCGAGGGCGGGGTAAATTACCTTGGAGGGCCATATTCGGCCCTCGAGCCTTAGTTTGAGGACCCCTGCCCTAGGGTTTGGTTCCCCTGGGAATACCAAAATTACTGTATGCTCAAATCCATTACATGCAATGAGATAAGATAGTGGCCATTGTATAGAATGACAAAACCAACGTTTGCTTTTTAATATTTTCAATATGAGGATGTTTGAATGCAGAATCCAGATGCAGAAATCGTGGCTATGAAGGGTCAACTGTACATGGGGCATGAAGACTTGGGAGAGGACCTCTGCCACTTTGGCAGCCCAGTTGGGAAACATCCTGAATTTAGAGGCCCAATTGGCAGTATCACGGGTGTCATTCTGACACCAGGTAAAAACAAGGCTTGCTTTTTTTGTCAAAGGCTTTGATGCCTTATTGATTTTATCCAAATTTGCAAATGTATTTCTATTCTATTTTTTTTAATGAACTGATTTTGTTTTGTTTTAACTTGTAAAATTGCTTAATATGTTTTCATTTGTATACATTATTTCTTAACATTTTATATTGTTTCATACAGTTAACTGATTTTATTGATACATGACAGAATAAAAATATGGTAATGAAGCAAAATAAGACTAATATATATTTGTAATAGTGGCTTATACTCCTAGCATCAAAATTTAAGATATAATAAACCTGTTTCTCGGATTTGGCTTTGAAAATGGATTTTGTTTTACCCCAATATCATCACCCTGAGGTAGAGAGTTCCACTGCTGAACAGCTCTTAGGGCCAGGAAGGTCTTCCTAATGTTCAGGTGGAATCTCCTTTCCTGTAATGTGAACCTATTTGAACTCTGAGGCTTGGTTTCCACGTGAGCAGGGAAAAAGCCTGCTCCCTTTTTCTATGTGATCATCAGAAATAAAGGAGTGAGACCTGGGGCTATGAATAGCCAGCCCCTATGTAGAACCACACACGTCTTTTCAAATATCATGTGTTCTACAACTGTAGCAAAATGAGGGAGAAAGGAGCCCTCTGCCCTCTGCCATTGACAGGGAAAATCATCAATAGTCATAGTCACATATCATAGCCCATTCCCAGTACTTACCTGATGCCATGAGGATGTTCCTGGCACTGCTGGCATTGAAGTAACATCAAAAGGTGAACTTATCCTCCTTCCCCACTCTCCATATTCCCTCGCTATTCCCAAGATTATAATCTTTGATTTGAAGTTTAATTTTTTAGATATAATTAGGTGGGGTTGTGAAAATCCTTTTTAAAACATGTTTTTTAAAAAGTATGGAGAAGATTTGCAGAACTGTGTACTTGATTTCAGGTTCCACAAGAACAGCAGGATTGGAGCTCAATCTGTCAAGCTTTCCACAAAGTCAGATGAGACTTAGACATGACATGCCGAAGGCAAAATCAGAGGCTTTATTCTCTTTTTTTAAAATAATTTTTATTGTGAGATTTTTTGTGACAATGAAAGAGGGGGAACAATCGAAGTGATAGTAAAGTGGGAAATTAAAAGAGTGATAGCGTATGGGGAGGTAGGAGAAGAGGGAAGGTAGGGAAAAGGAGATGGAGATGTGGAGGGTCAGAAAACAAGGGCTTTATTCTCATTGTACAGAGAGGATGTCAGTGGAGACAGCACTCCAAAGAACAGACAGAATGCAATTGTGAACATACATATTGTTTTTAGCATTTTGGCATCTATTAAAGTCTGCCACACTGGCTTCTGATTGGTCCAGAAAATGTCTAGCAAATAACTGCTCCCTGGTTAGTCCAGGACTCCACCTAACATGATCACTGGTTGGTCCCTGCCATGGCAGGAAAGTCTAATAAACTGACATTGGATTATTTTGGAGATTTGTGTCCATTTATTGATCCACTCAGGTAAGAGACACGATTAGAAAGGATTGTATTGGGACAAGTGAGAATGGGCTGAAATGTGCCTTGATATCTCAGCTCTAGTTAATACAATGAGTTTTAGTCCAGTTCAAGAAGTTTGACAATTTCAAAGCGAGCCCCAGGTAGAGGTCCAATTTGGTGAACTGGGATAAGGAAGCATTCCCAGGAATAAGGCAGATCATATCAGGGAGAAACAAGGAAAAAAACCCAGAGGCTTTTGTACAAACCCATTGTGTGTCCCATCAGTTTTCCCAGGCTACTGTGAGAGGATTATTATGATCATAAGATTACATCCTGAGGTCCGGAGTATGGTTGAGGCAACATTCCAAGGGGAAATCATGGAAGGTTACTATGGGACAAAGTGAAAAGTCAACGTGGGCTCACTGTATGTCCCAATGGTACTACGGATCATAATTCATAATGTTGGGATCTAATTTTGGTAGCATAGTTATGAAATAAAACAGAAGTACAACTGCAGGACCACAGATCAGCAAATCAGTGCAGCTACGTGAATGCAGAGAGGTGCTAGCAAGGGCAATCATCCCAGAATGTTACTGCTTTTGTTGTTTGCTCAACTGCTACAGGATTGTGGCTTTGTGTGATAAAATCTCCAGAATCCAGTGCAGGACTTATCCTCCATAAATTTTCAAAATCAAAACAATCCTTCATCCCCAAAGTGAAATGGAACCAATCTCAAAACTTTTGGGAACCAAATATAAAACAATCCTACAATTAGACACCAATTGGAAATATTATTTCTGGGAGCGAAAATTCCAATATTCCACAGCTATCAAGTAGTTCAAAAACTCCCCAAAAGGTAATGTTTCCAACCTCTGGCTTTTGAGTTGTTTAAGCTGGATGGTGGTTTTAATTTTGTTCTTGTTAGAAGTGTAACAGCATTTAGCACTGAAAAGCCAAGAATACTTTAGAGCATCAATAGTAATAGATTTCAATAGTTTTAGTAACCCAAAGTGTCCTCACTCCTTGACTATCTATCCTGCCCCCTCTTTGATGAAAACTAATCTTCCATCTCTTCTCTTCCTGCCAGTCCTCTCTCGGCTTTTCCCTAGAATGTAACTAGATTAGATTAGCACCATGAGCAACTTTCTTATCTTAGAATGCAGTTCCTATAATAAATCCTTTAGCTTGTTTCTCCAAGCCATTGATATCTTGCTCCTTAATCAGAATCTCTATCAGTTTTGCTCTTAAATATGTTTTTATTGCTGATGTTTGTGTTATTGCTATTGATTTATTTGATCTGTACAGCATTAGTGATTTTTGCAATGTAGAGATATTATAAATATGGTACATTACTGGGTTTCCTGGTTCCACTAGGATAAGGAAGAGTAGATAAGGAAACTAAGGTAATCAGTAGGTCTTCTGAGAAGCCAATTTTAGTTCACCCTTCAGCAACTAATAATTTACGTTTTAATTGTTTGGTTTTAATTGTAATAGTTTATTTGATACATGTATGTATGGCATCGAATTGCTGCCTGTTGTGAGGCTGCCCTGAGTCCCTCCAGGGTGAGAAAGGTGGGATACAAATATGGTAAATTAATAAACTATGTCACCAAGCCGAGGACACTCAGAAAATTAAGAATTTGTGCTTGAATTCATTTTCCTTTCCCATCTTCTTCTCTTGTTTCCAAGTCAAGGGAAGTAATAGTCACATTTGGTTCTGGGTGCTTCATTTTAAGAAGGATATAGACAAGTTGGAGCAGGTTCAGAGAATGACAACAAGAATAATAAATTGTATTAAAAAAAAGAAAGCATATGTTCTTTTATTGCCCCTTGTTCCCAGTCCCCACATGGTCAAGAAGGGAAGTAGTCCCTACACCAGGCATGAGTAAACGTGGGCCCTCGAGGTGTTTTGCACTTCAAATCCCACAATTCCTGGAATTGTGGGAATTGGTCCAAAACACCTGGAGGGCCCACGTTTGTCCATGCTTGCTCTACAGTGTTGATGAAATCCAGTTTGATACCACCTTAACTGCCATTGTATGGAGTAATGGGAGTGCCAAAGAGTGCTGGTGCCTCACCAAACTACAGATGCAAGGTCTCCATAGAATTGAGCCATGACAGTTAAAGTTGTGTCAAACTGCATTAATTCTGCTGTAGATGAATCCTTTATCTGCATAGAGATCCCCATCTTAACTAACAACAAAAATAACTTCTGGAAGAAAATGCAATTCTGCGATTGTCACATTTTGTTTTCTCCTGTATGATTTTTAACTTTTTTGCCTGATGATGAAGCCAGTTCAGGAGATTGCATGGTGTATTCTGTGCATTTTGATTGACCAATGAAGGTATTTCTGTTTTGTGGCGTTGGGATTTCATTGAATCATACTCAGATGGAAGGAGTAACGCAAACAGAAAAGTAATATAATACTTAGTGTGAAACAAATTATCCAGATAGATATACAAAAACCCATGCAATGAAATAAAACGCTGACATATACATGTAAACAAAACAGATTATTAAATGATATTAAACTAAAATTCCTAATGCTCTGAAAAACAATCCAGTTTATGATTGAGATTGAAATACCATATCTCTATGCACCCTGCCTACCTTTTTAGGGCCCAATGCACTTGGAAATCATGTTATTTTTTCATTACCTACATTAGTAACTGGGTTGCCAGCAACACCAACTTTGGAGCAGTAATGGTAATTGTATCGTTGCATTTCTGGAAGAAATTGCTACAAATTTGATAACTTTCATCATTCATAATTTTAATCAAAAATTAGTGCCATTAGCATTTTAAGTACAAATTTAACAACTGCAAAGCCAGTTTTGTTCATAGTGTTTTTGAAGTGAACAGAGAGCAGGCTCTGTGCTGGGAACACACAAATACACTTCATTTCTAAAAATGTGTAAGAAACCTTAGATTTGCCACTAGATGGCGAAGGTACAGTTCTAAATGTTTACGAACAACACAAAAATTGAAAGTGAAAGTTGAACATCCAATCACTTCCTGAAAGCTGCTTCTAAAAATAGTGTCGAACTTTGGACAGTACCGAAGGTGAATTTGGTAAGTTTACACTTGTTGGAATTTGCAGTTTGAAAATTGCATCAGAGGAAGTAAAGCTCTGGAATGTAGCTTGGTTTTGTTTTGTTTTTTCAGTTTTGAACAGTACTCCTATTTTTGAACTGTGTACTATTGGGAAAGCAGGCCACCTTATTTCATTGTCACAAAAACAACTGAGAACTCAGTGGCTCCTTAAAATATAACAAGGATCAATCCACTACTATTAAGCATATCACTGAACTATGTATAGTTTTCTAGATGGCAAGCATTTCAATAGTAGATTGAACAATTGTACAGGAGCCCTTAGAACAGTAGCTCTCAGCCTGTGGGTCTCCAGATGTTTTGGCCCACAACTCCCAGAAATCCCATCCAGTTTACCAGCTGTTTAGGATTTCTGGGAGTTGAATACCAAAACATCTGGGGACCCATAGGATGAGAACCACTGCTAGAAGATCTAGAACTTCGTCATATCTGCTGCAACAATTCTTAGCTAATATTTCTGAGACACAATAGATTTATACCCCTTCCTTCTTCTTCTCATTAATTCTAGAAGTATCATGTGGTTCACTAAGATCATTCCTTGTGGACATTAAACATGACGGTGTATTTGGATGATGTTTTTGACACACGAAGGTATGGGCAAACATGAGTCATTATTGGATGTGCTGTGAATTTTCATTAAAAACCCCACACAAACTAGATTTCCCTTCTTTCACACTCAAGGCCAGTAGTCCCATCCTTAATAAGTGATTGTAACTGAAAAGCACCAAAAGAAGTTAATGTAACCATTTTTAAATACTACCGAAGTCCCATCAGTCCTATGATGCATAGTAAATAATGAAGAAAGGTGTGAGTTACTGCAGTCCAATGCCCAGTGTTGAAAGGGTCAGACTTCGTCCATTTTGTATTGAATTGTGAAAGCACATTTATGCAGCCTGAGGATAAGAAACTGTTTTAGCTTAAGAGCAATATTCAGTTTCAGAGATATTTCAGAGCTGGACCAAAGACAACAATTTCAGTCTTCTAGAATGTGGAAAACCCTGTAGAAAAACAGGAAATCCACCAAGTGATGACACCATTAGAAAGGGCTGCAGGCCTCTGGGAAACTCAAGAGGGCCACATTTTTGCTTTCTGGTGGTTCAATATATGTACACAACATTATTAAATATTTTCTATTAAATTTCCTCCAGGCTATGTGTATAAGGTTCATGTGAAACATAAATGAATGTTATGTTTAATATATCACACCCCATCTTTAACATACTTCATTATGTATGTATATGCAAATCCAAAACACTTAAAAAGGATACTCAACTTGTACATTATTATTATTATTATTATTATTATTATTATTATTTATATCCCACTTTACCTCTCCCAAAAGATACTCAAAGTGGCTTAACACAAAAGCATTAGCACACAATTTAAAAAATCCAAATGTGCAAACATTAAAACAGAATTACATATAAACAGTATTAGAAATTCACAATTAAAAACCATTAAAACATATTTAAAGTTAAAAACCACAGCAAGTTTACAAATGAGATAGTGTTCATATGGAAATGATTCTTCAGGCAATTTCATTTATAGTTTGTTAATCCCTCCCCCAATCTTTGTTTTGTCAGTTATTATTTACGATTATCATATTTGTTTATACCTCTCTTTATCTCTCCCAAAGGAGTCTCAAAGTTGTAGCACCTCTGTCCAAATAAGACAGGCATGGCCTCTCTTTGAGAGACAGTTTTCTGTTTTCTTCTGGAAAAAAGATTATTTTTGAAACAACTGCCTTCTCAGTGGGGTGAGTGGTGAACTTTTTCTTCTCTTCATCTTTTTGGGCAGTATATATAGCCCTCTAGATGTTTTTCACACCACTAGTCCAATAAGTAGCAACCGGCAGCTCTCATATCAGTGGGATGAGGAATCCATTCCATACCTTTATGTGAGGTATCCAAGGTGGTGAACTAGGTTCTCAAAATAGTTTCAGCACCAGGAATAATCCCATTAAAATTCATACTAAAGATCTGGGCAGATTCATCACTTCACAACCATAGAAGTCAGCAGTCTCCACTGCTGCCAACTGTGATGGATTATGAGAGTTTCAGTTAGTCTAGAGATCTACATATTGCCTGCTGCAAGAATGCACCTTATTTTACTCAACCAGAGGCAGAGGGAACAAAGAAGTGGAGGTGAAGGTACAAAGTGAAGTAGGCATAAGGGTGACAAGTAATAGAAAAAGAAATATTGGTTTGGTAAAAGAAAAGTAGACCATAATTGTTTGAGAAAGCATGCGTTCCACTGAGATCAGCTTCAAATGTATATTCTAAACATTTAGAGAGTATTTTTATATCACAATGCTAAACATAGTAAAGGTAAAGCTTTCCCCTTGACATTAAGTCTAGTCGTGTCCAACTCTGGGGGAGGGGGGGTGCTCATCTCTATTTCTAAGCCAAAGAGCCGGCATTGTCTGTAAATACCTCCAAGGTCATGTGGCCAGGATGACTGAATGGAGCACTGTTACATTCCCACCTGAGCGGTACCTATTGATCTACTCACATTTTCCGAACTACTAAGTTGGCAGAAGCTGGGGCTAACAGTGGGAGCTCACCCCACTTCGCAGATTTGAACTGCCAACCTTTCGTCAGCAAGTTCAGAAGCTCAGTGGTTTAACCTTCTGCACCACCAGGGGCTATTTGGTCAGTAATAAGTCACAGTAAATTTGGTAAGACTTTGTCCCAGGTAAGTATAACTAGGATTTTGTGACAATGTACAATATTCATGGAGAGTACCACTATAGGTCATCCCAATTTTATATCCCCTTTCATTTCATTCCTTAATAGATTCAACAAGCCATCCAGCTCAATGCAATCAGATAAAACGCCCTGCTTTCTCAGAGAACAACTGCCTGAAAAAGACTTTGAAGAAAACTTTAACAATACAGTCAAAATCAGAAAAACCTTAATCCTGTTTAGTTTTAAAAAACAGAGCAGTAATCTCTGGGAGATATGGGGTTATGCCTACAATGATCCTGGTCACCAACATGCTGAAATTTTGGTTTTGAGTAATATTGAACAATTCATCCCAGAAAATCAGCTCAAAGGAAAATATAAAATGACATTCTTTATGTCACACACGCCTTGCCATAAATGCAGTGATAAGATAGCTTCTTTCTTAGCATCAAGAAAAGGGCTGTCCATGGAAATAAAAGCTTCAAGGCCATATTTTTTAAATAAAGAACGAAAAGGCCTCTATCTTCTGAAGAGGATTGGTGTCCTACTCAAAATGATGGACAGACCTGACTTTGAAGAATGCTTCTATTTATTTGTGCACCCATTAAAAACATTTACTCCATGGCCAGATTTGGATGAGCAAAGCAAGAAGAATGCGGATGATCTGGCAGCACTTTGGAAGCAAGCAAAGGATGACAATTTTACAGTAAGTGAAAGAAGCATTTACACTGCTGCCATTAAAGCCCTTTTACAAAACTATTATGCTCATATGCCTTAAAAGGTCATGTACAAAGCAACAGAGATTAACAAAGTTTAACAGGAACAGAGCTTTTAAAAGCTATATAGAGTTGCTTCATCTTACTTAAAAAGGGAATGGTGTAATCTACAATTCCCATAATCCCAGGTGGATTTTGGAAGTTGTAGTCAACAGAAATGTCAGTTTCTGAAAATCGTGGTTCAGTGGTTGAGAACAGCATCTTCTAAAGGCCTATTCTGAGGCACATCCATTATTGTGACTTCTATTCGGTTTTGATAAAAAGTAAATTTTTGGCTCTGTGCAGTCTGCAAAGAGAACCAAAATACAGGAGAAGGGAGGGGGCTTAATTGGTGCAAAACTATTGCAAATTATTTCCAGAATCAAAACAAAAAGGGAATGCATGCATAGACATCTATTAACTCTCTCCCCTGCCCCAGATGTTGTTGAATCATGATGCTCAGCTTTCCCCATCTTTGGTTAGGCTGACTAGGGCTGCTAAGAATTGGTTCAACAACATCTGGAGGGCCATGGGTTTCCCACAACAGTGCCAATGGAGTTAATAACACTTCTATCCATCTTGAATGCTGAAGGGTGATGGTGGTAACAATAGTTGGGATAAAAGCACCTTAAAGTGTCTAATTTTTTTTCTAATCACTGCCAAGTTGTTGCGTGCCTTCAAGTCATTTCTGACTTCATGGATTATTGGTTATCATAGGTTATTGGTTGCTGTTTTGAGATTTTGTTTTATATGCTATTGGATTTATCTTGTATTGTATTGTGTGTTTATTTTATGTGTTGTTTTAGGCACATTGTGCCATATGTAAGCTGTTCCAAGTCCCTTCAGGGTGATGGAGGCAGGGTTGTTGTTGTTGTGGCAATGCTAAAGCAACCTTATCATGGGAGGTTTTTGGCAGAGTGAGTTTGTTTGCCTTTGTCTTCCTCTGAGGCTGAGATGGTGTCACTTGCCCAGGGTCACCCAGTCGGTCTCCATGTCTGAGTAGGGATCGCTGGTCGGCAAAGTCTTAGTACAAGATACTGGCAAAAATCAGAATGGGGGACAGGCAACTGCAAATATCAAGAGATGTAATTCCAGATTTGCAAAAATCCATAACATTATAGAGAGACTCTGAAGCCTTCCTAAAATTGCAGTCAGGGAAGTTTCCAGAAAAAACAATTCACCCAGCAACAATAGCAGCGATAATAGTATCCTTGCCAATAATGCTGACCAGAAAAAGATTAGGCCAGTGACACTGATCATACACATCTGTGAACTGCTGTTGATTTCTGAACCACATTACAAATCGACACATGCTTTTCAGCTTGATTGAATCAAACATGTTTTCCACTGTTCCATCCCAACTTGGTTTTTGAAATTTATTTTGTCCCAGGAAAATGAAACGAAGAGAGAAGAAAATTCCAGAAAGGAAATTAACACATGTATCCATGACAGCACAATCGACTCATTCATCATTTCTGGTAATATTAACATTTTATTAAAAATGTGAAGAATGCAGTTCCACTAATTAAGATTTTGCATGAAGAAGTACTTACCAATAGTGAGAGAACTAAAAGTTGTATTGTTAGTCCACATGGTGTTTGGCGGCACAACCTGACACTGTAATAACTGAAATTGTCACAAAATAATTATCTGGACAACCCAGACAATCTAGACTAGCATCATAGTAAATGGACTCTGAATGTAGAAACGATTGTGATCGGAGTTGTGATAACAGTTTTTACAAAGCAATTCAAATGTGCCCATAAAAAGACTATTCCAGTTTCACATTTGTCTCCACCGTCCCTACTATTTGGAGCACCAAATTTGATTGTAATGGCTGTTTTCTAAATAATTTTAGATTTTGCTGCATCACAACTTGATGTCGATGAAGTTTTGGAGAGTCCATGTAAAATAGCAGAGATGGAAAGAATTCAGCTCGGACCAGAGACTCCTCAAAAGATGAACTGTTCTGATAAAGCAACAGAAGCTGTCCAAAGTGTTAAAAGGAAACTTGAATTCTAGGAGAACTAGAAAGCACAAATATAGGTTTTCCTCTTAGATCTTCACATTGTCATTAGCCTGCAAAAAAGTGTTGTTTCAGTACTTCTTCTTCTTCCTCCCCTCCTCCTCCTTATATTCTGCCTTTCTCTCTATTTCCTATGCTGAGTGCTGGCTTTTGAATGTCTTTGATGTAGGGATTACTTCTTGGACTTCGAGTGATACAGGTATACTATCATTGCCAGTGCAAACTTTGGGTCACCTCAGAAACTTCTAGAAATCATGTACAAATGTTGAAAACAGCTATCTAAATGGAATGTTACTCTGAATGGAATTTTGCTGCCATGTCTAAAATATGGAATGTTAGTATATTTATCTCTTGGTGTAAAAATAACTTTTCTACAAAGCAACTTTGTAAGCAACTCCCTCTGCTTTTCTACAAAGCAGAGGGAGCTCTGGCGTGGGCTGGTCCATGAAGTCACGAAGAGTCGGAAACGACTGAACGAATGAGCAACAACACAAAGCAACTTCCATAATCTGCGAGCTAGAATGCTCAAACATACAAATCTGGGGTGGGGGACTTCCTGGAGCAGGCATACTGATGTTTCCTCAATAGAATCATTTGGGGGCAAATCTATAGTCTTAGAAGAATTCTAGTGAGATATATAGGCTTCACAAACAGATCTATGGGCCACATTTAGCCTATAGTTTCCCCACTTCTACTCACTGTATTTGAAATCTCTGCTTCTTTATTGAATTAGATTTCTGCAACTTCCAAGCCAAATGCTGCTCACCAGCTTATGTTCTATGCCCTGCTTAAGATTCCAATTTCTTGTTGCTATTGTTGTTGAACACCTAAACTGGGAACAGTTTTTATCAAGCCCCTGGCAGGTTAGCTGGTATGAAATTATTTTTTGAAATCATGTAACTTGCCTGTTGAAACAGGTACTGGTTCATTTTGAGAAGAATTTAAAATGCTGGTTTTGAGCTTTAAAGTCCTTCACAACTCCTGTCCAGACTATCTGAAAGATTGTATCTCCTCACATAAGACAGCACAAGTATGAACATTTGCAGAGGAGGGCATTCTCCCCGCCCCCTTCTACACTGCCATATAATATTCAGATTATCTGCTCTGAACTGAATTATATGGTAGTGTAAAAGGGAGCCTCAGTTGCACCATCTTTACAGAACCATTTGGTGAGGACTTGGGAAAGAGCTGCTCCGTAACTCCTCCCAGCAAACTCCAGTTGGCCCCCTCCTTGAATTTTTTCTGCTGGCAGGTGAATAAATTTTTATTTAGACAGGTTTTTAAAGTATGAATGTTAATTATGAAATTCTAGTGTGTGAGAGAGTGATGTGTAGTTTAAAATTATATTTTAAGTGTTTTTAATTTCTTTTTCTTGATAGTAAATTTTTATTGCAGTTCTATTCATTTCATTACAAAAAAAACCCCAATCTCTACAATTCATAGAATGTACTGCATGTCTCATCAAGTACATTCTATGAGAAATGTCGCATTATCACGGGGTGTCTGCGCCCTACACCACTGGAGAAATTACACTGCTTAGCCGGTATTGCACCACCTGACATCCGCCAGGAAGTAGCAGCCAATAGTGAAAGGACCAAGGCAGAGACATCTCCAGCTCATCCCCTGTTTGGGTATCAGCCAGCACATCAACGACTTAAATCTAGAAATAGTTTTCTAAGATCTACAGAGACACTCGCTGGAACACCTCAGCAAGCAAGAGTCCAAAAGTGGCAGGCTCAAACCCAGAACCTCAACCAATGGCTGATACCAAATGAGAGACTCCCCCCGGGCACACAGGACTGGGTGACTTGGAAGGCGCTGAACAGATTGCGCTCTTTCACCACGAGATGCAGAGCCAACCTTCAGAAATGGGGCCACAAAGTGGAATCCTCGACATGTGAGTGAGGAACGACATGTGGAGAGGAACAAACCACTGACCACCTGCTGCAATGCAACCTGAGCCCTGCCACATGCACAATGGAGGACCTTCTTGCAGCAACACCAGAAGCACTCCAAGTGGCCAGATGCTGGTCAAAGGACATTTAATCAACTACCAAACTCACAAATTTTGTATTTTGTCTGTTTGTTTGCTTTGTTCTGTTAGAAATGTAATATAATTTGACTGGTTGCCCTGACATGACAAATAAAATAAATAGAATGTACTTCATCTCCTTTCCCCCCATTGTGTTGCTCCCCATCTCCGGAGTTCTTCTTTTCGTTATTCTCCCAACAGAACCTCATTTCTTCTGGTGGGAGTTGGTTCCCATCTTCTTTCCTTAATGTTTCTTCAATAAATGTCCATATACTTTCAAAATCATTATCCTTCCTTAGGCCTTTTTAAACCTTTAAATTGCATGTTAGTTTATCATTTATTGCCAATTTCCATTTTTAAGTGTTGTTAACTGTGTTAAATCCTATTCTAATAATTATGATATTTAATGTCCTTTTAACTTTTGTAATTATGTTTTACCTATATTTTTTAATTTATTGTAAGCAGCCTGAATCCCAGTTTGGAAGAAAGGCAGGGTACAAATTAGATAGATAGATAGATAGATAGATAGATAGATAGATAGATAGATAGATAGATAAATAGATAGATACTGTAGATAGATTTTATCACATTTTGTAAATTGCTTATAAGCAAGATGGAAAGAGCATGAGATTTAAACAGACTGAAAAACATCAGGCACCTAAGCTGATACTTTCATCCAATGAGTCCCAGCTTTTCTGTGCATCACTCTTCAAAGCGGATTCTTGTATATTTGTGTATTCAATATTCGTGCAGTAATGAATTAGAGTTGCTACTAGGTTTTTTTTTGTTTGTTTTTTTGTTTGTTTGTTTTTTGCCTAAGAAGATTTTCATCTTTTCCTAAATTATTAACAACATAGGTTTTGCAGCTTTCTTCCTAAGTTGAATTAGTATGAAAGTCGGAACAGGTATATTTTAAAGTATATATCCCTGTGATAATTGTATTTTGAAAAATGTGCCTTGTTATGGAAACAAGGATTGGTGATAAAGCTTCAGTGGAGACACCTTTTCCCCAGGATAACTCTTCCAAAAACGAATTTCCTTTCTGGGGTAGATTTCTCTCACTTTCTGTTGTCTCATCCATTTGTAACTATGAGTCGTTGTCAGTCAGATGTTTGCAACTCGGGGACTGAGTGTATGCAACAGGGGGCATTATCTAGTCTTCTCTTAATGTTAACGCTTTTATTTACAAAAAACCTCTGTTTTTAATGTTTACCAGTTTTACACTCCTGGTCTGTGACTGTAATAATAAAATGTATTCATTCTCTGTATTAGTGTCTGTATCTACTGTTAAGACTGGAGAAGATTTTGATTCAGTCTGCTTTGAAGAACTTCACAAAAACTACAGTGTTTTATAATATTTAAGATGGAAACTACTTGAGGTTTGAAAATTTTGAATATGAAAGCAAATTCAAAACTGGTTTTCTCGTCCCTACATGGAGTGGTGGGCACAGTCCATGTAGGGAAGTCTGCTCTATCTTTTCCGTCTGCTCTTTCACCAACGGTACTTCCTTGTACTAAATCCGTTATAATTCTAGTGGGGTAAAATTGTGAATAGCGCACTTGTGCAAAAACATGATGAAACTGAAATTTAAAAGCTATAGACCTCAGTTAGGATCCTGCCTGGTGAGGTATGTTACCTGCCAATGCTTTCCTAATCAACAAAGAAAAACCCACCAGAGGCTTTAATTACATTCTGCAGAAGGGATGCAAGGTAAAGGAAAGAATGCCAAAATGTACAACCATAACCAGATTGGAATGTATAACAATTTTTATACAGTATGCATTAACATTGTCTCCATTTAATTTTCCCTCCCCAGTCTATGATTGGCTGAGTATGGAGGATGGCCGCCCACCACCCTCACTCCTGATTGATCAGGAGGTGGGACTAAGCCAGCTTGCCTCCTGGTTGGTGCAGGCTCCAATGACGCTGCTGGGGATCCCCTCCTTGCCGGATGGGGAAGCCCTGGGGCAGCCAATCAGCCGGCTAGGGTGTTTCCCTGGGCAGAGGGAAGTCCTCAGGAGCTATTGTCCGCATTTGGAGGGCTTAATTTGTTGTTCCGAAAACAATGAATGTCAGGGCATGAAGATTACAGGTTTATGTACACAAAGAGGCCAGGATGCTGGATACAATTGGTGATGATTTGTTCAGTCCGTTCTCAGGCTGGTCAAATAAAGAAATATCCCTTTTGGATGTCTGGGTGATCAGATGTCCTTTGTT
This sequence comes from Anolis sagrei, assembly GCF_037176765.1. NCBI lineage: Eukaryota > Metazoa > Chordata > Lepidosauria > Squamata > Anolidae > Anolis > Anolis sagrei. Next base: position 116,222,565 of record NC_090023.1, on the reverse strand, counting down.
CAGGGCTTTGTATATCTGATGGTTCAGCCGGACTTCGGTCAACTTTTAGATGGGAATCATTAGCTCATCAGCCAGAGTTGTTTGTTTAAGCTGCACCCTCTATTTGAGGTACAGCAAGACATCCCTGGTAGTCACAGTTTCTGCCTGGGTCAGGCAGAGTTGAAGGGTTCAATGCTTAGAAATAAAATATATTTAAAAGAAGGAGTTCAGAAATAAACTATATTTGATAGCAAGGGCTGGAAGAGGAGAGGCAAAGGGATACAGTATATTTGGAATAAGTCAGAACAGATACATTTTATAGAAGAAGCTGTCATATTGTTTCATTTTTCTTGTTAACTGCTATGCACGTACACATCTCTGGACCAGCAGATAATAGACCGGAAAGTGGGGAGGTGTAGATTAGGGAAATTATGTTAGGAAGTCTATAGAAGGGTAATGATAGAAGGAATACTTTTTATATAGAAGGGATAGATTTTATCAAAGGGCGAATCAGAGGTCCTGAGTGATACACTTGCTGCAGACCCATTTGCATGTGCACTAGTCCAAATCAGCACATATCTGGGGGTTGTTAATAAAAATTGTGTGTGTGTGTGTGTGTGTGCGTGCATGCGCGCTCACACACACACATAAAGGGAGGATTGAGTTTTGGGGTCTGCTGTTACTATTCCATCATGAGGGCTATGGGGACCCTCTGGATAGATTGGGAGAAGGAGTGATTTCATTGGGTTCAATGTGACTGTACTTTATGTACTATCAATCCCTGGGGTTGGGGTGCCGTGTTTGACAATAAAGAGACTGTGCAAATGGCTATACAAGAGTGTGTGCAGTTGATTATTTTGAAAATGTCCAACTCCTGGTGCATAATTTCCTGTGTTACTGCAATGGCAGTATTCCTTACACTCCCCTTTCCAAAGTTCTGTTGCATCATCACTGCATGCAAATGTGGAAATGGACTGCCTCAAGGAAGAGTAAGGAGGTCCCTAAGAAGTTTTAGAAGAAACAGGGACCAGGAAGGATGGGGAGGAACTACCATAATTATTTATGCAGGGCTCCATAATTATTTCTGACCTGTTTAAAATAAGGGAAAAATAGAGATAATCTGGCCTGAGGCAATTTCACTGCAATATCTAGAGAGCAGCAATGAAGAAGAAGACTTATTAAACATTATGCCCTCAATCTGAGTGTAAGTTCCAAATAGAGTAGACTCATTGAGTCAATGGAATGTTTGATTTACCAAGTTCTTATGCTCAGAGTCTTTGAGTGCATCTACATTGTAGAATTAATACACTTTGACATCACTTTAACATCCATGGTTCAATGCTATAGAATCATGCAAGTTGTGGTATGGTGAGACACCAGCACTCTTTGGCAGAGAAAGCTAAAGACCTTGTAGAACTACAGCTCTGATATCATTTCCCCCTACTGCACTATTGAGCATAGATATGGAGGTTGCATGTCTTCCCTTTACATAAAATGATGGAAAATATGTGATCCACCAGATGCTGCAAGACTGCAGCGTCCATAATTCCCCACACTTGACTTTGCTGGTTAAGGCTATTAGCCATTGCAGTCCAAGAATGCTGCAGGGCATCATATTGTGCCTAATTTAAACTTCTCCAGTCATAGTAGTGTTGCTAACTGTGTGAAACATCCGCTGCAATAAAATACAACATAAAGGAGAAGTAGAAAAATGGCCATTACAAAGAGAACAAGGAATCTTTGAACTATTGTATATTTTGCACAGTATTCAAGACAGCTATGCATTATTTTAATGCTTTTAAATAAAAGTGTGAGACTTACCAGAAAAGTCTGAAAAGTGATTGATTTCTGAATAAATCTGGGAATGTCCCTATCTCTTTCGCTATGAGTAAATTATGGGGATTAATTCCTGATGCAGGTGCTTATTCCTGATGCAAGGAAATCCATAACATTTCCTAGTAAATTACCAGAAATTATTAGGGCAGGAGGTGTGCTTCAGACATTTACCAGAGTTGCAAAAGTCATTGTCAGCTCTCCTGAAAAACCAGTTTCCTTAGCCTTTGCCTCCCCACAACTGTCATCCAGGAGGTATTCCTCTGGGCTGCATAAAAGGCAAGATATCAAGCAAATCCACACAACTGTTCCATTGAGAGAAAAGCGATGTTTTGTCCCTTCTCCACCCTGCCCCTTTTCCAATTTGCTTGTGATAGGAGTACCAATACCATTTGGCTTCACTGCAGTGTAGCAGTTGCATTACACATGGGGACCTATTCGGCCTATTATACCACTGGTGTTCCACTATAGCCATTATGGTGGTATCCTATGGAATCATGTGGTTTGTAGTTTGCTGAAGTACAGGAGAAGCTCTCTGGCTCAGAACAATAAATGTTCCTAAACTGTCAATCCCAGGATACTAAAGAATGAAAACTTAGTGGTTAAAACAGAATCATAGTGCTATAATTCTGTAATATAAGTGGGCACCCAAGTCATTATAAGAACTTTTATAACACTTTAAGATTTAGAAACCTACATCTTTTCCTTTTTCTCCCTCCTTTTCCTTTCTCTCTTTTTATTTTTTTGTTGTATCTTTTTAGATTGTTTGCTTGCGTTCGTCAAGAATGTCTATATGGTTTCAATAAATGATAAACAGGAAAGGAAATATTGGATTTAGACCACACATTTACCCTTGGTAGCTCCAAGTAGGAGATGTCAGAAAACATTGTGGAAAAAAGACATTTAGAACATTTAATACCTCAGGCACTCTAGAGAAGATTTGTCATTCTAATTCATATGATGCTTCAGATGGCTAATGCTGCATGTTGTGAACTAAGCAGAGGAATACTGTTTTAAAGACAGAAGACATATTTGATTTAATAAAACTCTTATGTACACTTGGAATAAAATCCTCATGAAGTCAATAAAAACCTCTTCTAAAGAAATGTATGTAGGACTAACCATATTTGTAAAACAAAATTGATAGTTCTTAGATTGCCATGCTAGGGAGATGGTAGGTTAAGAGACCTGGAAGAAGAGAGCATCCAAACATGCATGATATGTTAACTATAAGAGTAATAATTATTGTAAATGACATGGACTACTTTATGCTATGATCTCATTTTTTAAAACAAAAACAAACAACTTCTTCCAAAAAAATGTTGCCATTTTACTGAAATATCCGCAGATCCAGGCATCATCCATTTGTAAAATGCTCATGCTGGACTTTCCTTTGGCTGCTTAATCACATAATTTGAGAATCAGCTAGAAGAGTGGTGGGAATGTAGAACTCTCCAGATGTAGCTCCTCAAAGGTATTAAATGTTCTAAATGTCTTTTTCCACAATGTTTTCTGACATCTGGTTAGAGCAGTGGTTCCCAACCTGTGGTCCACAGACCACCAGTGGTTCCCAAGAACAAAAATATGGTCTGCAGCCTCATCATTACTACACTGTTGCCTCAAAACCCTGCGGCAACAAGAGCAACTGGTCTCGTAAAACCTTCTTATAGTTCCAAGGAAACAGGGATGTCAGGATGGGGGCGGCTGACTACCCATGAAAGATTACCACTACCACATCAGCCCTAGATTATTAAATATGATTTACTGTGAGTGAGCAGATGGTGACTACTGGATGGCATATGTTCTATATCAGAAACGAGAGCTGATGTGGTCTATCCAGTGCAATTTTCTGAATCAGCACCCCAAATAACCAAACCAAATCTAAAGTTGCCCAAAACCTGATTCGTAACTCTTTTGATACTAATGTTGGAGAGTGGTCCCTGGTCAAAGTGGTCCCTGGTTAAAAAAAAAAGTTGGGAACCACTGGGTTAGAGCTACCAAGGCTAAATATGTGGTCTAGATCCAATATTTCCTTCTTTGTTTATTATTTATTGAAACCATATAATTCTTCCTCAAAGGTTTTATGAGATGTCAAGATTACATTTATATTGTGGTAGCCAAATTTTAGAGATCTGGGTTTCTTTTGAGTGTTGACCTAAAAATCAGTGAGATCGGGAATCAAATCTATGCTTAGCTATGGAATCCAATTGGATGATACTGGACAAGTCACACGTTCTCAACTTCAGAGGAAGGCAACAGTAAGCCCTCTCAGAACAAATCTTGTTGACAAAACCCTGTGACAAGGTAGCCTTAGGGTCATTATAAATCAGAAACAACTTGAAGGCACACAACAATGAGAAGAACAAAATCAATTTGTGATGTTCTTTTATGGGAAGAATGAGACACATAGGAGTGTAAAATTTCCACGATTTTAGGACTCAGTCTGCTGGAGTGTAGGCCAATGTGTTCCAACCTACATATGGTGGATTACTTATTAATGCAACTACTTTAGTCACTTTAAGGAGATAACAGAGAGCTTAAGTATATAAACACACATAAAACAATGGATGACTAGCACAGGATAACTGTCTATTGTGATGACATCTGATTAGCTAACCCCTCAAAAGTTCATTCTGCAATAAGTTCCAAAAAGCCAACTTGTCTTATTCTCCCATTCTCATTTTAGCCTCACACATTTCTCTTTTCACCAGGTGTGTCAAACCCATTTTCAACAAGGGCCACATCAGCCTTATGGTTGCCTTCAAATGGCCAGTTGTAATTGTAAGACTATATAAATGTAACTATGTTGCTCTGGCGTTGAAAGCCTTGCGGGCTTGGTGGGCTAGATTTAGCCTACATGCCCAGCGTTAAACATGTGTGCTTTACACTAACAGAACTGCTCTTCTGTAAAAAAAAATTAAAAATTACACATAGGAAAAGTTAATTTAGACTTCTATAACCATAAATCCAAAGTTGGATCACTATTACTCAAAGTCTGGAATGCCTGGAATTCTATTACTGGGCTTGTGATGGTGTAAATACCATTATGCAAGCAATTATACTGTCTAGGAAGTCATATAAGTATGTTATCCTAACCAAGGTTGTACAATGCTACAGTAGTATACCCACTGTGCAACAGTTGAACATGAGCCCATGTGGCATGATCAATTGTTCAATGGTGTGTGATCCAAGATAACTCTAGCATAAAAGTATGCTGTACAAGTGTAGAACAGAATCTCAGCCAATGCTCAATATATTACTTTTGGGATAAAAACATTACCATTGGCCAAGTTCTTACATTGAACTTGACAAAATGTGACAAAACTTCAAAGGCCACCTCAGTAAATGTTGATGTTATAAAACTCAATGCACAATGGTATTGGCACCTTTATAGATAACGATACACAATGGTACTGAATGAACAACTCCACTTATACAATTTGAAAATAATATGTTTGTATCACACTGAACAAAAATGTGCGACTGCTTAGACACAAACAAGGTTTCAGTTTTCAATAAAGAAACAGTGTGTTTTTAGGACATTGAACAATGTCAGTTCATTATTCACAAAAATGTTTAATAAGTGAGAGGAGGAATTTTTTTTTTTTGTTCAATTGAGCCAATTATCTATTTTTGAGACATGTATTTTTAAAAAGCTAGCTAAAAGGTCATATTGCTCTTAGTGAGCAATGTATTGTTTTGAGAAAAGTAACACACAACAGTTTACATTGCTAAATAATATTTCTAAGTCAACTATTGATAGCCTTCTCTCCTTCCTGCTGGTAACCACTGCTAGCCAAAGCAGCCCTGCTCAAACTTTCTTGTATTTCCCATTCTTGAACAAAAAGGTTGCAAACCATTACAGAATATTAATAAACTTTTGACCACTGGGACAATTAACATGCTGTATTTATACAATCTGACACATCTAACCATTGAATGATGTATTGTCGAAGGCTTTCATGGCTGGAATCACTAGGTTCTTGTAGGTTTTTTCGGGCTATAGGGCCATGTTCTAGAGGCATTTTCTCCTGACGTTTCGCCTGCATCTATGCCAAGCATCCTCAGAGGTAGTGAGGTCTGTTGGAATTAGGACAATGGGTTTATATATCTGTGGAATGGCTGGGGTGGGGCAAAGAGCTCTCTGCTGAAGCTAGGTGTGAATGTTTCAGCTGACCACTTTCATTAGCATTTGAAGGCCTGGCTGCGCCTGGGAAAATGTGTAGGCTTCTCTGTGTAGTCTGACATGGTGGTTGTTGGAGTAGTCCAGCATTTCTGTGTTCTCAAATAATATGCTGTGTCCAGGCTGGTTCATCAGGTGCTCTGCTATGGCTGACTTCTCTGGTTGAAGTAGTCTGCAGTGCCTTTCATGTTCCTTGATTCGTGTTTGGGCTCAGAAATGCTGGACTACTCCAACAACCACCATGTCAGACTACACAGAGAAGCCATTGAAATCCACAAGCATGTGGACAATTTCAACAGAAAGGAGGAGACCATGAAAATGAACAAAATCTGGCTACCAGTATTAAAAAACTCTAAAATTACAACAGCAAAACAGCAGAGAGGAAACAACCAGGCACATCTTAACACCTCTCAACAGAACATTTTCCCAGGCTCAGCCAGGCCTTCAAATGCTAATGAAGGTGGTCAGCTGAAACATTCACACCTAGCTTCAGCAGAGAGCTCTTTGCCCCACCCCAGCCATTCCACAGATATATAAACCCATTGTCCTAATTCCAACAGACCTCACTACCTCTGAGGATGCTTGCCATAGATGCAGGCGAAACGTCAGGAGAAATGCCTCTAGAACATGGCCCTATAGCCCGAAAAAACCGACAAGAACCCATTGAATGATGAGTATTCATCCTTCTTGTTCATAGAAAGTGCATTTTTCTTGTCTTTTGCAACAGTAACATTTCAATTAAATGCCACATTGCAGGAATATAATTTAAAAGAACACACACGTCTACATTTTTCCAATACAAAATTAAAATATTGTAACATACCCAACAAAAATCAGCAACTACTGAGCATAGCCATATCATATACCTGAGGCAGTTATCTATATGTACATTGATAGCATTCAGCTGAATTAAGATTATTTATTTCTAATAAGGCCAATTGTGTTCAAAACCTATTTTTTTCTGGAACTGAAGTGACTTTTAATATCAAAATTAGGACAGTTTTCCATTGGTTAATTTGCATAGAAAAATATCTCCTTTTGTTCCACTCAACTCTTAACTTCATTCACTTGGTGTTTTCCAACAAGTCTTTATAAACTAGACTTCCTGGTTTCAATTTCCTGGCAAATATGATTAATGTTTTCAATACAACAGGGATATCTGAGGCATTTATCACTGTTGATTCATACACAGAGAGTGGTCGGTGTTGTAGTTGTAAATATTGCCACAGTATCCTCTAAAGCAGGTGCCCCAAACTAAGGCCCGCAGACAGGATGCAGCCCTCCAAGGTCATTTACCCAGACCCTGCCCTAAGCAACCTTAAGTCTGAAACGATGTGAAGGCACACAACAATCCTAATTAACTTGACTCATCAGCTCAAAGCAGGGCCACATTTCCCATTGAATACTTGTAAGTTTCTGTTGGTTAAAATTATTTTTCATTTTAAGTATTATATTGTTCTTTCATGTTTTTGCACTACAAATAAGGTATGTGCAGTGTGCATAGGAATTTGTTCATGTTTTTTTTTCAAACTAGAGTCTGAGGGACCATGAACTAGCCCTCTGCTTAAAAGCTTTGAGGACCCCTGCTCTAAAGCAACAACGAAAAGCCCTGTAGATGCTGACCAGCATAGCCAAAAGTGAAGAAGACATTGTGGAAGGTGTAGCCCACCAAAATGTGGAACACTGGATAGTTCCCATCCTGGATCTAAAACTATGGCGAATAAAATCTGTTAGCAAGAGTGTACATAAATAGCTCCATGGACAAATATAAAATATGTGGGAAACTGGAGAAGTGTTCTGTCAAATGGAACAAATACTGAATGCTAGGACAACAGTCATGTAGGATCAGATCCTGGATTAGTGTGATAACCTGGCCTGTATTACAGATCCCTGGCTGGATGAAATGGGGGCAGGATAATCTCTCTCAGCTCTGCCTGCCTAGATTGTTTATGTATAAGCAGAGAAGATCAGAGGTGAGGAGAGGTGGAGCTGCATTGCTCTGTCATGATTCCTTCTTTATTGTCAGGTGCATTATCTTAGTCTGCCAGGTATGTGAAGCAGACAACTCCTATTTTCCCATGTGCTAGAGAAATGTGTAGTGTATCATATTCAGTTTGCTGGAAACTACTCATGGACCAGCATCCACTGCCATCTGTCTGCAGCTGCCTGGCATCAGTCTGCAGACACCACTTTGAATAGCATTGGACTCAGAGCCTCATTGGAGCCATGCTCTGTGATGTGCTGGCAACAAAGACATTGTTTTCTGCCACCACAGTAGTTGCAGATATCCAGCAAGCCTATCACAAATGATCAAGAGCATATTACATTTTGGTTCACGAGACAATAATGTAGACCACTAAACAGTCTTGCCTGATACAAGCCAAATAGATTGGTTGCGGGTTGTCCATAAATAATGAATACTGTTATGATCTATATGGTCTAAGAATATAGACAGGATCCTGACAGAGGTGAGAAAATATAGTCTTACATACTAGTTATACTAAACCATAATCCTTTCTGGTTTCTAAAATAGGATTAGGAGAATAGCCAAGTGGGTTAAAGGAATTGTAAACAGCTATTGGTAGGATTATAATGTACCTAAAAAGGCAGTGGTAAAACCTCTGCTAAAAAAACTTCCCAGTCAACTTTGAATCATGAGTTTTGATTTACTGTACATTCTATTTCTGCTATATGTCAATTCTGCATCTGTTTGGTTTTTTATATTTTTCTTTATCTATGTCATCAATTGTGTGAATTTACATGTTCATATGTTTTTGACTTTGCTGTACCTTGCCTTGAACCATCAGGAGAGGCAGGTAATAAATGAAAAAATATTATTATTACACTAAGGCAACCGTTTTGGTTCTAAATCAAGGTGCGATAAGTAATGAAAAAGATGAGACTACATTGAAACTAAGACAAAACTGAGGTGCTTTGGTCAGCTCAAAGGCAGACAAGAGATCACTGATATATTTTGTGCTAGACATGATTGCACCCCACTCAGGTTCATAGTTTGGATGTATGCATAGATTCTGCCTGGAGGTTGGATACCCAGGACTCTGCTGTGACCTGAAATACATTAGCACTGTTATAGGTATTTATTTATTTATTTATTTATTTATTATTTGCATTTGTTAACCGCCACTCTCAGCCCGAAGGCGACTCGTGGCGGTGTACAGAACATAGAACATAAAGACAACAGTTACAGTAAATCAGGATAACACACATCTTACTAACACACAGCTAATTAACTAAAAATCCGCTTCGTCTTGTTTGGGTCATAATCCATCTCGTCGTCATAGTCCATTCCGGTAGTCATTCCAAAACATAGCACTTAATTGAAGGCCTTTTCGAAGAGCCAGGTTTTTAGGCCCCTACGGAAGGCCATGAGAGAGGGCGCCTGTCTAATTTCAGCAGGGAGGGAGTTCCACAGCCGGGGGGCCACCACCGAGAAGGCCCGCTCTCTAGTCCCCGCCAAGCGTGCCTGTGAGGCAGGCGGGACCGAGAGAAGGGCCTCCCCGGATGATCTCAAGGTCCTCGTGGGCTGGTAGGCCGAGATGCGGTACTCAAGGTATTTTGGGCCGGAACCGTTTAGGGCTTTGTAGGTTAGCACCAGCACCTTGAATTGGGCCCGGTAGCTGATCGGCAGCCAGTGGAGCTGGGACAGCAAGGGCGTTGTGCGCTCCCTGCGTCCCGCTCCGGTTAACAACATGGCTGCCGCGCGCTGGACTAGCTGGAGCTTCCGGGCCGTCTTCAAGGGCAGCCCCACGTAGAGAGCGTTGCAGTAGTCGAGGCGGGATGTGACCAAAGCGTGTACCACCGTGGCCAAGTCAGACTTCCCAAGATACGGGCGCAGCTGGCGCACGAGCCGAAGCTGTGCAAATGCTCCCCTGGTCACCGCTGAAACCTGGGGATCCAGGCTCAGCGATGAGTCCAGGGTCACACCCAAGCTGCGAACCTGCGCCTTCAAGGGGAGTGCGACCTCGTCCAGCACAGGCTGTAACCCTATACCCTGTTCGGCCTTGCGACTGACCAGGAGTACCTCTGTCTTGTCTGGATTTAATTTCAGTTTGTTCGCCCTCATCCAGACCGTCACAGCGGCCAGGCACCGGTTCAGGACTTCGACAGCCTCCTTAGTAGCAGGTGGGAAGGAGTGACAGAGTTGGACGTCATCTGCGTACAGGTGACACCGCACCCCGAAACTCCGGATGATCTCACCCAGCGGCTTCATGTAGATGTTAAACAGCATGGGGGACAGTATGGAGCCCTGGGGAACACCACAGGTCAAAGGCTGTGGTGTTGAGCAGGAGTCCCCCAATAACACCTTCTGGGTACGACGCTCCAGAAATGACTGGAGCCACCGCAAAGCGGTGCCCCCAAGGCCCATCTCTGCAAGGCGTCCCAGAAGAATACCGTGGTCGACGGTATCGAAGGCCGCTGAGAGGTCCAGAAGCACCAACAGGGACACACTCCCCCTGTCTAGCTCCCGGCGGAGATCATCCACTAAGGCGACCAAGACCGTCTCGGTACCATGTCCCGGTCTGAAACCAGACTGTGCCGGATCTAGATAATCCGTGTCTCTCAAGAATACCTGGAGTTGTGAGGCCACCACGCTTTCCATGACTTTGCCCAAGAAGGGAAGATTGGAAACGGGCCGAAAGTTGTCAAATTTAGTGGGGTCCAGTGATGGTTTCTTCAACAGCAGCTTTATAATAGCCTGTTTTAGGCTCGCTGGAATCGTGCCTTCCCGAAGGGAGGCATTAACCACCACCGTTACCCACTCAGCCAATCCCCCTCTGGCCTCTTTCAGAAGCCAGGATGGGCAGGGGTCTAGGATGGACGTGGTAGGCCTCATTCCTCCAAGTATCTTGTCCACATCCTCGGGTTTCACAAACTGAAAAGAATCCATCAAAATAGGACAAGCAGGTGCTTGTGTCACATCCACAGAGACTGCATTTAATGTGGCGTCCAGCCCAGAACGGATCAAAGCGACTTTGTCTGCAAAGAACCGAGCAAATGCTTCACAGCGTGTGACCGAGTTGTCAGGGCTCCCACCTGAAGTAGGGGGAGTTAAAAGACCTCTGACAACCCGAAACAACTCCGCTGGACGGTTTTTTGCAGACGCAATAGTGGCCGCAAAGAAAGTTTTCTTTGCGGCTTTTATTGCCGCGGCATATGCCCTTAGAAAGGACACAAACCGTGTTCGATTTGGCTCGCTTGGGTCCGAGCGCCACACGCTCTCTAGAACCCTCTTTCTTCGCTTCATCGCTGCCAGCTCCTCAGTAAACCAAGGAGCTGGTTTAGCTCGGTTACTTGAGAGGGGACGTTCCGGAGCGATCCTGTCGATTGCCCTGGTCATCTCCCCATTCCAGAGAGCGACCAAGGCCTCGACATGGTCACCTACCGAGGTGGCGGGAAAATCCCCAAGAGCCATCAGGAATCCGTTCGGATCCATAAGCCTCCTGGGGCGGACCATCTTAATGGGTCCTCCACCTTTGCGGAGGTTAGGGGGCGCCGTGAGCCTAAATCTGATCAGGGAGTGGTCGGTCCATGGCAACGGAGAGATGGACAACTCCTCCACACCGCCACCTTGCTCCCATCCCTGGCAGAAAACCAAGTCCAATGTGTGTCCAGCACAGTGGGTGGGGCCAGTTATTTGTTGGGACAGCCCCATGGTTGCCATGGCAGACATGAAGTCCTGAGCCGCTCCCGTGAGGGTCGCCTCGGCATGGATGTTGAAGTCCCCCAGCACAAGGAGCCGATGGGACTCCACCACCAGGCTCGAGATCACCCCCGCTAGCTCAGGCAGGGAGACTGTAGTGCAGCGAGGTGGACGGTACACTACAAGAATCCCTATTCTGTCCCGGTCACCCACCCTCAGGTGGACGCATTCGAAATTTGTGGTCTGCGGGATGGGGCTCCTGGTCAGATGGATGGAATCTCTATAGACCACTGCGACCCCGCCTCCCCGTCCTCCGGCTCTTGGTTGGTGTTGCACGGAGAAACCTGGAGGACAAAGCTGGGAGAGGTTTACGCCCCCCGCTTCATCCAACCAGGTCTCCGTGATGCACGCCAGATCTGCCCGCTCCTCCAGGATTAGATCCTGGATCCAAGTTGTTTTTCCGTTGACAGATCTGGCGTTCAACAACACAGCTTCTTCCATTTCTGACAGTGTCTGATCTCACCATACCGACAAATGGCTATTCAAACTACTGCTTTTCAGTGTGTTCAAAATGCTGCAGCTAAACTGTTTATCAGAGACAATACAAGGGTAACAGACATTTTTGTTACAACAGATTCACTGATAATTGGTACATTTCTAGGCATATTTCAAGGGAATGGCCATGCAGCTCCATACCTCTTCTACATCTTGGGTCCATTTGAAGATTATCGGAAAGGCCAGATCTCTCTGTGAGAGCCTTCAAGAAAAATCTTTTTCTCATTCCCACCACCCACAGAAACAAGGGATCTTTAAAGCACACAATTTTTATTTTTATTTGAAAAACCATGTCCCTTTGAGAAAATGGCATGGGAGGAGGGATTGCCAAGTAAGGAACCTTTTGAAAAATATTTTTAAATGATAGAGAAAATGGCAATTGTAAATGAGAATGTAAAGGGGCCCAAAAAAAGCAGTGAATTACTTCTGGTTTTTAAATCGTTGAGCTATCTAAGGTGCTGAAACCCAATCTAGAAATAGATCCAGCACCCTGTATAGTTTCTTTAACATTAGAGAAAAGACCTTCTCACACTGTGGAGCCATAATACTATGATTCCCTTTAACTACCACAGCTGCATCCTCTGAAATCCTTGGGCTTGTAGCTTGAGAAGGCACTACAACCATCTGACTGAGATACTTCTAAATGCCCCTTCCTCAACTGCAAATCCCAGGGCTCCACAGGATGTAGTCATGACTGTTAAAGTGGAGTCATAGTACTATTATCGGCCAGTTTACAAGAACCCTAAAAGCCTAAAGTGACTTAGCTGTTCCACTGAAAGTGAAGCCACAGTTTTCGGTGCTTCAGCATTTCTTTTACTTCAGTACCTATCATCACAATGCAGTGTGATTTACTGAGCAATATTACTCAATTATTTTGTACCACGTTGGATGCCTGGCATTCCTACAGGTATTCACCATTTTCACTTTTTATCACTACAGGGACATTTTCAGGCACTTCTACTGATGCTTCTTTCCCACTTCTCATCCGCTTTTCTTCATCAAACTATGCTTAAGATACAAAATTTGTTTGATGTTGGTTGCTTAAAAGATCTGAATATATTTTCCTCTATCCTTCGACTTTATTTAATCCTTGAATTTTTCAGTAATTGATTCTATTCCCACTTTCTGACTTCAGCAAGCTGCTCTTTTCAAGCTGGAAATATGGAAATCTTCCTGACAAGACAAATGTCATTGTAGTTATCACAACAATGCATTGCGTCCAGTGTAAAGCCACCTCTGAGTACTCCTTGCTGGAGAAAATATATGAAATTTATGGAGTGCCATAACCAGGACCTAGGAACACATATATACCCACCATATAGGACTCTTATAAATATGTGAGAGGAAGCCACAGGGAGGAGGGAGCAAGCTTGTTTTCTGCTTCCCTGGAGACTAGGACGTGGAACAATGGCTTCAGACTACAAGAAAGGAGATTCCATCTGAACATGAGGAAGAACTTCCTGACAGTGAGAGCCGTTCAGCAGTGGAACTCTCTGCCCTGGAGTGTGGTGGAGGCTCCTTCTTTGGAAGCTTTTAAACAGAGGCTGGATGGCCATCTGTCAGGAGTGATTTGAATGCAATATTCCTGCTTCTTGGCAGGAGGTTGGACTGGATGGCCCATGAGGTCTCTTCCAACTCTATGATTCTATGATTCCTTAGTAGGAGCAGGAATCACCAGAATCATCCCTGAATGTCCGTTATTGGAAGAGGGTGTTTTAGGGCCCTTCCAGACAGGCCCTATATCCCAGGATCTGATCCCAGGTTTTCTGCTTTAAACTGGATTATATGAGTCCGCACTGTCAGATAGTCTGGGATAAAACAGAAGACCTGGGATCTGATCCTGGGATATAGGGCCTGTCTGGAAGGCCCTTCCACACAGTTGAATAAAATCCCACATTATTTGCTTTGGACGGGGTTATATGGCAGTGTGGACTCAGATAACCCAGTTCAAATCAGATATTGTGGGATTTTCTGCCTTGATATTCAGGAGCCCCTTCCACACAGCCGAATAAAATTCCACATTATTTGCTCTGAACTGGGTTATATGGCAGTGTGGACTCAGATAACTCAGTTCAAAGCAGATGTTGTGGATTCTGGATTATATGGCTGTGTGGAGGAGCCCTCAGAGATAGCTTTAGAGGGTTGTTTTTTTTCCTTTGAAATATAGCTCGCAGACACTCTACAGATAGATGGATGGATAGATAGATAGAGAGATGGTGCCCCTGCCCCAGAGCGGAGTGCAAGGCAGCCAGGGCGCGCGCTCGGGCCTCCCCTCCCCTCTGGGCCAAGGAGCGCCTTGCAATCTCCCGCCTTTTCTCCTCTTCCCTCCTCTCCCGCCAGGCTTCCCCAGAAGACCCTTTTCCCGCCCAGCCAGCCAGGGAGCGGCGGGTGGCGCCTCCGTCCAATGGGGCTTCAGCCCGCGCCCTGGTCCCGCCTCCCGGCCACCCCATGAGGGAGATGGAGTCACCCGGGCAAAAAGGGGGGAAAAGCGGGGGAAGTGACTTCACAATGGGTACTCGCCGCCCAATCACAAAGACGGGCGGGTCTGGGCCAATGGGAGAGTGGCCGCCTTTCCGCTGCCGGCCAATGGGAGAGCCGGGAGCCAGAGGGGCTGTTAGCCTGGCCGGGAGGGCGGGGAGAAGCCCACAAGAGCGCGGCGGGCGGCGGCAGCGGCGGTGGCTCCGCCTCCCTTGGGTCGGTGCGCGGCCTGGAGTCCCGCCTCCTGCCCGGCTGGCCTCTGTCTCTTCAGCGGCCATGGCGGCGGCAGCGGAGCAGGAGCAGCAGCAGTTCTACCTTCTCCTAGGCAACCTGCTCAGCCCGGACAATGTGGTCCGAAAGCAGGCCGAGGTGAGAGAGAGAGAGGCGGGCTCCTGGGCGCCTTTCCCTGCCTCGCCTGGGCTTCGGAGCCCGGCCTGGCCCTCCCTGTCAGGGCGCCTGTGCGCGTGCGAGATGAGAGAAGGAGGGAGGGAGGAGGGGAAGGAGCGAGGGAGCCTGCGCGCGCGGTCCGGGAGAAAGAGGGGTGCCCACGTGCTCTCCTCGCGCCAGGCCGTTGGAGCCGTTGACCAATGGGCTCGCGGGGGGCCTGCTGCTTCTCCTCCTCCTCTGCAGACCCCCATCTCGCCGCCTTTCCTCCTCCCTCACCTTCCCCCGTCCCACGATCGAAGCTTCTCCCCTCCACAGCATGTGGGCCTTTCTGGGACTCTCTTCCTGAGAGACATCTTCCCTTCTCGTCTTCCGATCTATCTATCCAGGGTCGCGTTCTAGTTTCCCTCTCCTCCTCCCGCCCCTAAACTTAACTTCCCAGATGCATGCGCTCTTCCGCAGATCCTGGCCGGCCTCCTCGCCCCTCTGCTCTGCCGTCTCTTCTCTTTCTCGCCCCCTCGCCTTTCTGGGGAGAAGGAGACATGCCTGGCGGGGCCTCCCTCGAGGATTGCGAAAGGCACCCTTTCCCTTCCTGGGAAGCGCTCAGGAAGAGATGCGTTAAAAGAAAAGGGAGAAGGATAAACAAAAAGCTTGGCATTCCTGGACTTGTGATGAATTAGTTACATACAGGAATCTCCCTCAGTGTGTAGGACTGTACCAGGAGCCATGGAAGCCCATTGGGTGACTTCAGGCAAGTCACACTCTCTCAGCCTCAGAATGAAGCCATTCTGAAGGAAACTTGACAAGGAAACACCATCACACGGACCCCTTTGGGTCCTCACGAGATAGAAAAGGCTTGAAGACACACAACAACAATAGATGTGAGAAACCTATGTTGGCAAGTTAAAAAGAATCCACTTAGGAGACCAAGGTTTGAAACCCCACTCAGCCATGGAAGCCCATTGGGTGACTCAGCCTCAGAATGAAGCCACTCTGAAGGAAACTTGACAAGGAAACACCCATCATAGGGACCCCTTTTGGTCGTTAAGAGTCAGACAAGGCTTGAAGACACAACAAAAGATATGGGAAACCTATGTTGGCAGGTTTTTGAAAATCCCAACAGTTTTAGTAGTCACTTGTTTACATAGATGCTGTACTTTATAAATCTGTTTTCCACAGAAGGGGCTAATCTCTTTGCCAAGATCCTGAGTTGGATTTAGTAGGGACAAAGAGGCCATCTTTACCAGTCAGAGTCTTTAAAAGGTGTTCTTTCTCTTCAGCCAGTTTAGTCAAAAGAATTTAAGTTTCTAGGTTGCTCTGAGTTTTCCAGGCCGTATGGCAGTGTTCCAGAAACATTCTCTCCTGATGTCTCAAAACACAAAAAAAAGGGGAGATCCTGTCATGAAACAATCAGGGCCAGCTAACACCTCACAATAATGAACCTCCGCTCAGGAAGCAGCCAGGCTTTGAAGCTGCAAGGCCACTCAATGCTAATCAAGGTGGCCAATTTAAACATTCACACTTTTCCTCAAGCAGACAAGTTCTTTCTCCCACCCTGGACATTCCACAGATATATAAATCTCACTTGCCTAGTTTCCAAGAGACCTCACAACCTCTGAGTATACCTTCCATAGATGTGGGGAAAACATCAGAAGAAAATGCTTCTGGAACATGGCCATACAGCCCAGAAAATGCACAGAAACCCAGTGATTCAGGCTTGGTTCCATAGGTTGTTAGACAATTTTGTGTCTCATACTTTGTGTTTCTTATCCATTCGGTGTTTATTATAGTTCTCTGTAAAGTTTTCTCTATTATATGTTTCCCATTATTAGCTGAAATTCAGAACTACAGGATTGCTCAGTAATTAGTAAAATAGGATAATTCTTCCCACCCACGGGAGTGCTTTACATTCTTGATAATAAAAACCTAGTGGGGCATCTCGGTTCCATTGAAATAAATGCCAGTGACTAGTTTAGCATTTTCTCATTGGATAACTGTCCTAAGGCTTTTATCGTTTGCATCATTTGAGTGGTCAGCAGAGTTCAGCACATTCTTTCATTATGAACAATTGTGTAAAAAGCTGTTCTCAGTACCCTAATGTAAAACTATGCAGTCTGCTCATTCCACTTTCTTTAGCTGACATGCCTTCCACATTCTAGATGAAAACTGCAATCAGTTTTAAGTGCCAGGAAGAAGCACAGTATGCATCTATTTGGAAACAAGATGATTGAAGAGGCAAATAAAATATGTAGATATTTTCCTAGTCTGAACCACTAATAACATGACAAAGTACTGAATACCTCTGTGGCAAAAGCTGTGATTAATAGCTGTGTCATATGAATTTTGCATTACTTAAATACAAGTAAGATAAAGACTTATAAGCATATTTTCCAATTGTGGTGGTGTACATTGTCTAGTTTATGATGATAATGTGGATGTTTTGTTCATTAATTGTTTAAACCTCCACCATCAGAGGAAGCATACCTTTGAATGCCAAATGCTTGGCACAGAGAGCAGAAATGTTTTGCTTTGTTGTCCTTGAGAGCATCTAGTAGTTTCTGGCTGCTGTCTTGTAGCTCTAAGGATATACATTGGAGAGCTGCGTAAATGGGTTTTAATCTGAGAAGTTTTGATCGGTAAAGGTTTTGGAATTAGTACAAAGAGTATCAGCCAGTGAGATACTTTTACTATATGAAACCAATGTAGAGTGGTATGAAGAGCAAACACTTCTTTTTAGGTGTGAATATGGCTGTCAACACTAATATAGGTGTATAATTGTACCTGTGTATAATTGCCTTAAGGGTCAGCTGGGCTATCCACTTAGCACTCATGCTGTCTGAGGCATCATGCATCAACTCAGAAAGAAAACTAAGGAATTGCTTTCACTACTATGTTTCTGTGCAGCAGTTAGCAGCAGACTAGCCTAGGAAACCACTACGCTAACTATTGCTAAGTATGAATGAAAAATACATCAACAATCGTTATCCACAATGAAAGAAAAGTGAGTAGTTTCTGCCATCTTTAATGAGTCATGTAGACATAGGCAGAACTTGATCATGGTTGCATTTTACTAACACCTAGGAAAATTGGCAATATTGGTCTTGAAAGAGCAGCATTTAATTTCAAAATCTTGCACATCAACAGATAATCTTATTTGGTATTAATTGTCTTGTTTAATATTAATATTTGGAACATAAAGATATGTTCATCTTCTTGAAAGACTGCATTTTTCTTGTTAAAGGAACTTTTCTTACAAAATAAAGAATTATTGCCTATGTTATAAAACAGGTGAAATGTGTCATAAGCTTTGTGATTAAGTAAGCAGTATTGGAAATAATTAAAATCCAATTTCTTAGTCATTCTAGCATTAAGAAGAATGAGAGGTAGTACTTTTGCTTCAGAAGGAAAATTGGAAAGCAACAGTTCGTTCTTGCTCTATAAAGCTAGTTACCTGGAATTAGGTGACAGATAAGCTCTAGAATTAAGAACAAGTAAAGCATTGGTTTCTTCTGTAGAGTTCTCACAGTGTTATTTTTGCTTTACAAAGTGTGGAACTACCTTCCTATTTTTTTTAGAACTAAATCTTAAATGTAAGTGTGACTTTAAACTGGATTATTCTGTGAAAATAAGATTAAGTAGTATTAAAGGGAAATAAAAATGAGATATGTGTGTGTTTCAATGTTTAGCTGTCACACATCTCCAGGTGTTCTCTCAGAAGACATTTTGTTAAAATAGAAAAGTTTAGAATTTCTCTCTGTTTTCCTTTCTGAGATAGAGGAAAGCTATTACTTCTCTTCTTTTTTCATAGACTTAAAAAGTTTTGCTTTGTGAGTAAATGATGCATTTCTGTTCATACTGGTTTCTGTAGTTTAATTTTTGATACTGCAAAATACTGATTATCAAATATAGAGCTATATCTACGAATAAAATAATCTCAACATATAAAGGTTAATCTAGTTTATTGTGGAGTCATGATAGCCGTGTTATGTTACCTCTAGGATGAAAAGCAACATGTCTCTGAATATCTTGTCACTGGGGAATGACAGTGAGACAGGATGATCGCTCTCATGGGCTACTTCTGGGCTTCTGCCAGTCATGGGAACAGAATATATAACTAAATTGAGATTTGATCCGATCTAGTTCCTTTTTTTTTTCCTCCTTAATAAATGGTCTACATAGTTTATAGTAAATGGATTAACTCTTTCTGTGTTTTTAATCTAACCTTTGCTGTGTTCTTTCCTTTCACAGGAAACATATGAGAACATACCAGGCCAATCTAAGATTACATTCCTCCTGCAAGCTATCAGAAATACTACTGTTGCTGAAGAGGTATTTATATTCTCCAGGGAATGTCTAATTGGTAGCAGTGAAAATAATGTCAGCATTGCAGAATTTTTATGTTGTACAAATGTTATTTCAAATTCCTTTTAAACTTGTCAGCTAGAATTAGTGGTTGAGGAAAAACTACTGTGATTACCAATATGTTACAGAACAAACAATTAGCAAATTGTTTCTATGTATTTAATACATTCAGTTTCAAGCGTGTGTATTCCCTCTCACCTTCCACATATAAATGTGAAACTTTCTTTTCTGGTTTAATGGCAAATCAGTTTGCCATTAGAACCAGGCTCACAAACCATGACTTGAAGTATCCCATTGGTCTGCATCCTAGCTTTCATTCTGTAAACAGAATATAACTTTCCTTTTTCCCATTCTCTACAACCCTCTGTGCCCCATGAAATCTGTTTTCATGGGTAGGAAGATGTTGGTGGGTAGTATCAGATGGTATGGTGGGGCAGATGGAGCAAAACGTTCTGTCCTTTACATGAATGGAGGAGTTATTTAGAAGAATCAGTAGACAAGCTCCAAAGAAAGGAAGCCCTGTTCTGGTCACAGATGCAAAACTGATATCCAACCCAGTGATATTACTGAAGCCATTGTGTTTCCAGTGATTTTCTGCTTAACATTCTACTTTATGGAGCTCTAGCAGCTCAGAACATCATTGATGTACAGGTTTTGATTGGGGCATTCACAGGAGTTGTCAACAGAAAGCAGTCTAACATAGCTAACGTGCATCTCTGCTCATGGTGTCTTGGGATTCCCTCATTACTGTGTTTAATCCTCTTAAAGGGTTTTGCGGTCCAATCCTCCCGCCTTACTTCTTGCATATTAGGTCATAACTTTCCCTCACTAATTTAGCAATACTTGTGAAGATCACTTAGTAAGAATTGAGTTGCATCTGTCTTCCATATTGCCCATTATACACTTGGACTTAGTCAAAAGGCCAAGGAGTGATTAATTTACACCAACTCATCTCAGTATTATCATCAGTCATTGACAACAACAATAACAACAACAATATTTGCATGTCCTCGTGGTGGGTTACAACATCACTAAAACACATAATCTTAAAACATTCTATAAAATACACATATTAAAACACATTTCTACAAAATACATATTAAAATACATAGAACAAAAATCAAAGATAAGATACAAGTTTAAAATTCGTGATTAAAACTGGCTGGGTAGGCCTGCCAGAAGAGCTAGGTCTTTAAATGTGTTTTACATTCTGATAGCTCTTTTAGTTGTCAGATCTCTTCTGGCAAGTCGTTCTACAGTCTGGGGCAGCCAATGAAAAGGTCTTCTGGGTAATGGTTGCCAGTAGGGTTCTGGAAGGCTGGAGTAACCACCCGCCAGAGGACCTCAATGTTCAGAATGGATTGTATGGGAGAAGGTGATCCAGTAGGTAAGACCCAAACCATGTAGAGTTTTAAAGATTAAAACCAGTACTTTGTAATTCGCTCGAAAACAAATTGACAGCCAGTGGAGTGACTTTAGTATCAGTAAAATATGGTCAGTCCTGGGTGTTCCACAAATCTAGCTGCCATATTTTGAACTGACTGGAGTTTCTGAACTTGGTACAAAGGTAGCCCAATGTCAAGTGCATTGCAAAAGTCCAGCCTTGAGGTTACCAGTGCATGTGCTACTATCTTTAGGTCCTCCAAATCTAGGAAGGGGCATAGCTGGTGGATCAGCTGAAACTGATAATAAGCACTTCTGACCATTACATCTACCTGGGTTGACACTTGGAGATACAGATCCAGGAGCACTCCCAAGCTGCAACCACAGTCTTTTATGGGAAGTGTAACCCCATCCAGAACTGGTTGACACATCTCCATCCCCAGATTGGGCCCCTGATGTTTTTTTTCTGGATTAAGTTTCAATTTGTTTTTCCTCATCCAACACAATACCTCTTCCAGGCATTCATTGAGGGAAGATGCTATCTTTAGCTGTGGCTATTTTTTGAAGGCCTGGAGAAATATATTTGGGTGTCATCACTCCATGCCAGTGAATGATCTCTCCTAGTAGTTTAATGTAAATAAATATTAAAAAGCATTGAGGATAGAATGGCACCTGGGATGTATGCAGGCAAAGCCATCTTCTAATAGTTCTCAGTCCTTGTCATATTGCATATATCCCTCTGTTGTTTGACACTGTTATGGGGTAGTCCCCTCAGAAAAGTTACATGATTATCCAATCTGCCACATCTCCTATTTCCATAGTCTTTAGGACATTAGTGTTTAATGGTTTAGCTTCTCTTTCAGTCTGCATACAACCCATCTCCTTTTTCTGCTGCTTTCATGCACCACAACATTTCCTGCAATGTGTCTCAAGTATTTGCTGTTCTCCAGTGTTTTGAATGCACAGAAATGGAAATGCTAAGAATTGTTCCTGACAGAAATGAACCCTTGTCAGGTTCCAGGCTGAAATAATAGAAAAATACTTTCTATTCGAAAAGCTACTTTCAGTGGGACAATGAATTCTACGAACAGAAAGCTGGAGTAGCTATGGGGAGCCCTCTCAGCCCGGTCATAGCTAATTTCTACATAGAACACTTTGAAAAACAAGCCCAGAAAACAGCCACAAAAAAGCCCACTATATGGTTCAGATATGTGGATGACACCTTCACCATTTGGAGCCATGGAGAAGAAGAACTAAACAGGTTACTGGACCATCTCAACACCATCCACCCAAACACCCAATTCACCATGGAAAACGAAATGAAGGAGGACTGCCTTTTCTAGATGTCCTAGTCATCTGTAAGCCAGATCAACAATTGGGTCACACCGTTTACAGAAACCCCCCCCCCCCCCACACACACACAGATATCTACATAAAAACTCCATCCATCACCCAAGTCAAAAAAGAAACACCATTAAAACCTTGGCAGACTGTGCAGAAAGAATCTGCGAACCCCACCTTCTCCAATATGAACTTAACCACCTAAACTGGGCTCTACAGGCCAATGGATACTCCACTTCAGACATCAGAAGAGCTGCAAGACCAAGAACAAGCCACGAGAGTAAAGACGAAGATCCACCCAGAGGAAAAGTGTTCTTGCCATACATCAAGGGAACCACTGACTGCATAGGGAAGCTGATGAGAAAACACAACATACAAATTATCTACAGACCCACCAAGAAAATCCAACAAATGCTTCATTCAGCAAAGGACAAGAGAGATCCTCTTGCTTCTGCATGAGTCTACCGTGTACCATGCAGCTGTGGACAAGTCTACATAGGGACCACCAAACGCAGCGCCCAACCATAAATCGAGGAACATGAAAGGCACTGCAGACTACTTCAACCAGAGAAGTCAGCCATAGCAGAGCACCTGATGAACCAACCTGGACACAACATATTATTTGAAAACACAGAAATGCTGGATCACTCCAACAACCACCATGTCAGACTACACAGAGAAGCCATTGAAATCCACAAGCATGTGGACAATTTCAACAGAAAGGAGGAAACCATGAAAATGAACAAATTCTGGCTACCAGTATTAAAAAACTCTAAAATTGCAACAGCACAACAACAGAGAGGAAACAAACAAGGACATCTAATCACCTCTCAACAAAAGATTGCTCCAGGCACTGCCAGTCAATCAAATGCTAATCAAGGTGGTCAGTTGAAACATTCACACCTAGTTCCAGCAGACAAAAGTCCTTTGTCCCACCCTGGTCATTCCACAGATATATAAACCCTTTTTCTTAGTTCCAACAGACCTCACTACCTCTGAGGATGCTTGCCACAGATGCAGGCGAAATGTCAGGAGAAATGCCTCTAGAACATATAGCCCGAAAAAACCTACAACAACCCAGTGATTCTGGCCATGAAAGCCTTCGATAATACAATAGAAAAATATATTCATTGCTAGTATATATTTTTGTAGTTCTAGTTATATTGATATATTCACTGTTGGTATGTTTTCTCTGGCTAATTTTGGGTGAAAAGTGTGTGTCTTCTGTCTTGGCAATGTCAATTTTAGCCTCCTTTTCTTGAAAGACCTAATTAGTTAACATAGTTAATTCACTTCTAAAATGTACTTTAATACATGCTATTACAATATTATTAACTCTGTTTATGTTCTGCCTTTTGCCCAAGACTGGGCTTAAGGTGGGTTTCAAAGAACTTTTCAAATTTACAATTAAAAACATAGCAAAAGCCACATTAAAACTGAACTATACTAAGAAAATATTTAAAACATACATTGTAATAGGTCTGAAAATAATAAACATTGTCATTTAAAATTATACTTAGTTTTTTACTCCATTCTTTCATATTATGATAAAGTGCATTATGACTGTTGCTTCTGTATAAATATTAATCCATTCAGAAGACCTCTCTTAGTCCATGAAGCTCTTCACCACATTCTTCTAAATGTGCACTGCTTTTATAGTAGAGTCATTTGCTTTGTTTAGTTCTTATACCAGCTGTGAAGATAGTTGAAGCTATATGACTAAAGATGCCAAAAATAGGTGTGGCAGAGTCAGCGCTACGGTTTAGCATTTAAGTTTTATGCCTAGCTATGTAGGAAATAATATTACAGAGAACAGAACTAAACTGCTTTCCTAGAATAGTTTTCCCAGCAAGTATGCTAATGTGTTTCTGTTTAATAGGCAAGACAAATGGCCGCTGTGCTCTTACGGAGACTTCTGTCAGCTTCTTTTGAAGAAGTTTATCCAACATTACCCCCTGAAGTTCAGACTGCCATCAAAAGTGAATTGCTTTTGATTATTCAGTTGGAAACACAGTCTAGTATGAGGAGAAAAATCTGTGACATTGTAGCCGAACTGGCCAGGAATTTAATAGGTATGTTATATTTTAGTTTTTCCTCTTTATGTAAATAATGCATTGATAGCAATTATTTTATGATTTGCATAAAACAGTGATATCACTTTGATTTTGATTTAGCAAATATTTCGTTGTTATAGATGAGGATGGCAATAACCAGTGGCCAGAAGGTCTGAAGTTCTTGTTTGATTCAGTCAGCTCTCAAAATGTGGGATTACGTGAAGCTGCGCTACATATCTTCTGGTATAGTGTTGTTCTTCAGTGATCACATTGGTGTATTTTACATAGCAGTGGAAGATGGTAAAATTGTTTCTGGTTACCTAGAAATCCTGTTTTAAAGCTTGCTTCAAACGGGGTTTGAAGGAAACCTTTTGTTCCAGGTAAATTTCTGAAGTGAGTTGAATAATGCTGGATCAACAGCAGTAGCTACATTTGTGCGTTCTTTAGTCATTCACCATTGTCTTGTATTCCATTAGTTTATATACCCCACACTTTGATTCAGCTTGCTGAGTGTTAGGGATGCACACAGACAAATATAGAATGTAGATATAGATTGATTGGTCATTATTTTCTTTAAACTACAGTACAACCCCAGTGTTTGTAGGACTAGTACCAGTAATTTCACTTAACCACCTTTGAAAAAAATAGGTTCTAGACATTTTCTAGATTGTTTAATGTTATCCTGTTGCATGATTCTGCTGGATATTTGGATCATACTGTACAATATGTTATATCACTCTACATAAATTACATGTTTCATATTTTAATGTGCATACTTCTAAGGATGCCTAATGTGCACAATTTTTACCTCCCATTTAGGAATTTCCCTGGTATTTTTGGAAATCAGCAGCAGCATTATTTGGAAGTCATCAAACGCATGTTGGTACAGTGTATGCAGGACCAGGAGAATCCACAGGTAATTTGAAACCAATTTGATCTTGTCTGATGACATTGATTGAATTTATACCAGAAACCTTTGTTTAATGTGGGAGCATTGCTGTCCCTGAGGGGAAAAATATAATATCTGAAATGAAAACTTATAGTCATAGTTCAATCATTGATATCCTTGAACATAATATAAAGGCATTCTGAATTGGTATCTGATTTAGGAAGTGGGTGAGGGCAAACAAATCAAAACTTGACTTTACTAAGACAAGACAAGGGCCAGTACAAAGGCATAACAGAATAGAGGTTCAAACTTCTTTCTTGGAATTTCATTCTTCTTGAAGATATTGATTCACAGTGCACTCATGGGCTTTGATGGTGTTTAGGAAATGAGTGCAGCCAAGGGCACATCTACATTGACACATAACCCTAAAGGGGAAGGGGGTGAATCAACTCCATAGTGTCTGCACGATGCATGGAGCAGATTCAGATTAGCATGACTTTGACCCACATTAAGGAAAGTTGTGCGTTGTTCCAGAGTTTTCCTGAGACAGTTGGACTGGTTCCAATACAGATCTTCTTGCAAGTGTTTACACAGCCATCCCATATTCCCTGGGTTTTGGTAGACTTGGGAAAGAAAGCAAAGACATGGCTGTGGGACCATGCCTTTGGTTAGTAAGTAGTGCAAAAAATGAATAGGGATTATGTGCAATTGACACTTGGAATGGCCTCAGATTATGATGTTGGATTATGTGATTTTAATTTTTATATTAATATGTTTTAACTTATATGTCTTAATGCCTAAATGTTGCATATGTTTTATGGTTTAATGTAGTTTTAATAGTTTTATTCACCGTTACATGTTATTGTTTGATATTACGTTTTGGTTTTTCACATACATGTTGGCATTACATTTTGTCATGGCTATACTGGAAATTACTTTGAGTCCCTCCAGGGATAAGGAAAGTGATATAAAAATCCAGTAAATAATGATTAATAATAAATAATACAATTTAGTTACAGCTCCAGTTCAGACATATATATCTACATGTTCAAAATTGACAGAGTAGAATTTTCCTTCTCAAGGCAGCTAAGATTTAAGAGAGATTGTAAGAGGGACAGTCTTGATCCATATTGGATTTTTGTGGTGGCTGTTTTCTGAAGTACACTATCCTGACCTAATACAGGATACCTGAAGACCAGGAAGAAGCTTTCTTGTATGGATATTTTCCTATCTGTGCTTTTAGTGTAGGCAGTTACAGTGAGTCTACTTTCACCTACTTCCTAGACTCATTGCCAGACATCAGTCCTCCGCCATACACGGAGTACAGCACTAAAACAAGGTGCTTGATGAGAGCTTGATTTAGCGGCCCACTAAAGACCTTATTTTTATGGCACTAGATCCTGTTTGATCCTGAAAGTTAAGCAAGTTCGGCCCTAATTAATATTTGAATGGAAGACTACCATTGAATTGCAAATGCTATAGGCTATATTTCAGAGGAAAAAACTGGCAAAACTAGCTCTTAAATACCCCTTGTCTAAGAAACCCCTCTTAAGTTCATGGGGTCATTATAAGCCAGCCGGTGACTTGAAAGCACATACACCTTCTCTCTCTAGCGAGCACACAGAAATATGTGATGAGGCAATCTGTGGTGATTGTAATTTTCACCACTGTTAATTGTTGTATTTATCTATCTATCTATCTATCTATCTATCTATCTATAGAATAACTATGATGTAGAGTAAGTTTAGCATATATGTGGAAGTTTAAAATATTTAAGGAACAATGTACTAATGTTAGTGTTTAATTTTTATTCTAGATCAGGACACTATCAGCTAGAGCTGCGGCTGCATTTGTTCTCGCTAATGAACAAAATATTCCCCTTCTTAAACATTTTGCAGACTTGCTCCCTGGAATTTTGCAGGTAAAGTCTCATTCAGAATGTTTGCTCAAGTACATTACCTTCTATAGACTAAAGGTGTGACATATGAAATGCATCCAGTGTTGCTCTTTTCCATGTCAATAATGTATGAATTGCTAGTGTGAACATCAGCACAGTAACTATTACCAATAGTAAGTATTACTCAGTGCCTTTCAAATAACTAAAGATGTCTAAGAAAAGCCTATAAGGCCTGAAAATACAAATTGTTTTCCCTATGTTTTAAACTTTATAGTTTGGGAACAAGTGCACGGAGAGCTGTTATATTAACAATTTTTTGAAAGGACTTTGATAAAAAATGACTAAGAAATTAAATTGTGCAATTAGTTATAGACTGCATTATTGACAAATTTCTCTAAAGACAGATTGTATAATCTGAATCTTAAACATACTAACTCAAAATTGTTTTTGTTTCCTCTTTATTTGTCTATAACAGATATTCAGTTTGAAACATTTTAATGTCATTGTCCTCTGTATCATATGCACTGTGGAAAAGACCACTTTCAAGTCAAAAGGGTTATATTGTGAAGACTGAAAATGTTCTTGTAATACCTTTAATCAATTGATATTAAATTTACATCAGGTTTTATCAGATTTGGTGAGACTGAAACATCAATGAAAAATTATTACCATTCAATCTAGTATTTATGGAAAATGTACTTGTTTTAAGCTTATGCTGGTGCACTTGTTGAAAAAAACAAATTCTGTGCTTTCATAAAATGTCCCCAAGTCTTTGCATGCAAAATAGCCAAATAACAAAAACATTCTAATACAGGCAAATGGAAAAAGCACAAATGCAAAGAACTCTGATCTCGGAACAGTTGGACAATGTGACTGGACAATGACTGATTAATGAAATGCGGAGGACTTATGGTTTTTATTATGTTTATTGATGTTAATTGTAATGAATTTTTATCTATGTTAAATGTTTTTAATGTTTAAACTATTTTTGTACTGTTGTGGGCATCAAATTGTGCCGTTTTGTAAACAGCCGTGAGTTGCCCTCGGGCTGAGAATGGCGGTATAGAAGCGTAGTAAGAAAATAAATAAATAGGTAAAGGTAAAGATTTTCCCCTGACATTAAGTCCAGTCATGTCTGACTCTGGGGGTTGGTGCTCATCTCCAATTCTAAGCCGAAGAGCTGGCGTTGTCCTCTTAGGTCATGTGGCCAGCATGACTGCATGAAGCACCGTTACCTTCCCACCTATTGATCTACTCACATTTGCATGTTTTTGAACTGTTAGGTTGATAGAAGCTGGGGCTAATAGCGGGAGCTCACACCGCTCCCTGAATTCAAACCTGCGACCTTTCGGTCAGCAAGTTCAGCAGCTCAGCACTTTAACCCACTCCACCACCAGGGTATATTGCATGACTTGTTTCCCTGGAAGCTTCTCCAAAAAATAGTCTTTTTTAATTTCATCGCTGTAATTTGGAGAAATGTTTGACAAATGTGAAATCTGTGAGCTGTGTAACCAAATTGAACAGGTAACACTTTAATTAGGTGTTCACTAAAATTATTTGCAGTGAAAGCATAAGAATAATTACTTGGGCTACTGAGGTTTTCAATCAATATGTTGCCTAGTCTTAAGGTTAGATTTTTATCCTGCTTACAGTATCTTGAAACAGTGAACAATATCTTGGTAATGTATAAGAGCTTAGTTTTAAGTGGAAATTGCAGGTAAAGAAGTCTTAACGAAATTCTCATATTTTAGGCTGTGAATGACTCCTGTTATCAAAATGATGATTCAGTATTGAAGTCTCTTGTAGAGATCGCAGATACAGTTCCGAAATACTTACGTCCACACTTAGAACCTACGTTACAACTTAGTTTGAAGGTATGTTTGATCCTTCCATCACAAATTTCAGTGTGTTACTTTGAAGGTTTTTTTTTTGTTATTTGTTTATTAATGTCCTGCTTAAATATTTTGTGATTTCAGCTGTGTGCTGACACTAGTCTCAGTAACATGCAACGTCAGTTGGCACTGGAAGTAATAGTTACTTTATCAGAGACTGCTGCTGCTATGCTGAGAAGGCATATCAACATTGTTGCACAAGCTAGTGAGTAAACATTCTGTTATTTTTTGTAGATCAAATTGTGATATACTTATATAGTAGAACTGTAAGGATTTGAGAGACATTTGTTGTATAAGGCAACACATTACCTACTGAACTGTTGTGAAAAACCAAAGTCCCACTGATCAGCTCAGAAGTCTAAATCAGTCTTTCTCTCAAATACATCAGAGTGTTGTTTCAGCCGTTTTAAGCGGCTGCATATTGGGGAAACCAGGAATCTCCACAGGCTTTTGGAAGCATGTCCCTTTTGGAGATTAATTGGCATTCATACTATTTGGAATAATCATAACCTTTTGGAAAGGCATGACCTTGTTAGATATCGTAACTTTTAGTAAAGTATGATCTTGCTGCGAAGAGTTAAAAACTCACTTTAGTCAGCCTTCTCCTTAATGGTAAATATCCACTAGTTTTAATGCAAGGCAGTTTAGGCTTCTCAGCTGTTAGACTGATATACCTGGTTATCTCTCTGAACAGTTAGGAATAAACATGCCAATATATATAGCAGATCGTCAGAAATGTTATTTCAGTTGCCCAAATATATATATATCTACTCTCTCATAGAATATATTGCTTTCAAAACATGCTCTCAAGAGACCAAAAAAATAAGTAGTCTTCATTAAAAGTTAACATAGTTGATTTAGTTACAAACTTCATGTATTTAGCATACCAGTACATTGTTTATTGGTTTCATGTTAACTGAATTATACTTAAAACTGTAGTATACTGTACTATTCTTCAACTGACTGTACTATACATCTGCCACAAACAGACTTGTATATTAACTGAACATCTCACTGCAACATACTGACTATACTCCTGTTCAAACTGCCTCAAACCTCAACCGACTTCTAACTGACTTAATTGACTCCAACGGACTTCACTGATTCAAATGTATTCTAAAATGGAGTCTTGCTTTGAACATTCTAAGATCAGGGTCACATGGTCTGTAGTCCCTCCCACAATCTCTTAACAGCATAGAGTTAAGGAGAAAACTGCATACCAATGTATACATACAATATAGTAAGCAATCTCAATTATATACATAACAAATAGCTTGTATAAGAGGCTTGTAGAAGGCTATTTCCAAGATTGCAATATGTGTGATTTTAATATTTATATTGATATGTTTTAATTCCATGTTTTAATGTTAAATGATCTTGTGTTTTATGATTTAATTGATAATTGTATGTTATTATCGTTATATTAGGTTTCTGTATGTGAGGCATTACATTTTGCCATAATTATGTTGGAAACAGCTTTGAGTCCCTCGCTGGGGGGAGAAAAGCAGCATAGAAGTGAAGTAAATAACTAAATAAATGTGCCCCTATTATGGGATCACATTAAAAGGCAGTAAAAACATACAGATTTTACATATAGTAAATGCTAAGCAATCCAAAAGCTGATAAATGTTTAAAGCTGTTATTGACTACTAAAATAATTTAAAACTATCAGATTATTAAGATTTACACACATCTTTACATTTTTGTATGAAGTAGGAACAACTGAATTAGATTAAGGATTTGTACCCGTTAAAGACAAACAAATGTCATTTGATTTTCATGGTATTAGATTTCCATGTAATGCATATCTGGCATTTCCTGGTTTCTTAAACATTTTGGACTATATTGAATAACATTATTTTTGGCTTAGTTTAGGTAAATGTAGCCACCGTTGAAACACTTCTCCATGGTTATGGGAAGGGAAGCCATTAAGGTTCTAATCTGGAAATATTCCTCTTCTCATCCTTTTTTATAACTACATATACAGCATTGTAGTAAAACATTTGCATTTACATGTAACAGTTGGGTTAATTAGTATGAAGGTGAAAATCATGTGGTTATGTCTTGGGCCGTGGTAATCTATTTGTTATGATAGTTCTCACAGATTATAAACCTAAGAATATGTACAAACTGGATATTGGCCTGCCCACATGCAGTTTTGTCTTATCAGTGAACTGTAGCTCCTCAAATTAATTGGGAAACCCAGAATTTGGTATGACAGGGTGAAATATATCCAACTGTCATGATTCCATAGCTGACCTGGGATCTGAAGATTATTGAGGTCTTCATTAGCATTCATACGGCTCTTTCTCAGAAGTCCATGAACTGTCAGTGTTTAATTTTTTTAGTTCCTCAGATGTTAACAATGATGGTTGATCTAGAAGAAGATGAAGACTGGGCAAATGCTGATGAGTTGGAAGATGATGATTTTGATAGGTAAACAGGATTGTTTTTTAAAAAATTAAACGGTTCACCTCTCGAGAATTCTCTTACACTTCAAGGTGTATTTTTGATGTCTATAAGTGACCTGCCCAAATCATATGGTAGTCTCAGAACTCTGTGGACCCACAATCACTCTTAATTGGACTATGCTTGTGTTCGGTTTACATGCAGCAGCTGCATGTTTGTCAACTGCTGCTGTAAGTATTGCAGTTTACTAAATGGTAGTGACATATTTTGAACTTTTTGCTATTGTGGAAATTGGTGCATACATGCACAGTGTCCACACTAAGATTCCTCGGTGTGGGCAGAAGCATCAAAAGAATATGATGAATATTTATACCAGTAGTAAGACTTGCTACTGGTATTTTTGATTTTTGATTTGTACATTCTTTAAAGAACAGTTCATTCAGATTTACTAATACTGCCATTTATATATTGCCAAAAGTACTTCACAGTATTTTGAATGTTGTTATTTAGAGGCCAATTCACTCCTTTGCTGGTTACATCCAAATTATCTGCATGTCAGAAAACCAAAAATAAATGACATGTTTTGTTTTTGTGTTGTTTTGTTTGTTTTTTTAAATTTTGTTTTACATACCGAGGGTGCATTTTGAACATTCTGACAATATCACTTATGTTAAGATAATGAGCAGGCTTCACACAACACCGATGCATAAGTGTGTTGGCATCATAATATCTTTTTAAAGTTGTGTTTGTACTTTCAAAGACCTACAGACTATTTTGTCTCTGAAATGTAGATGCTTAAGAAGACTGGATTTCTAACTTAATTGTTGAGTTATTTTTCAAAATTTACCCACTTTTTAGCAATGCTGTTGCGGGTGAGAGTGCATTGGACAGAATGGCATGTGGCCTTGGTGGAAAACTTGTTCTTCCTATGATAAAAGAACATATTATGCAAATGCTTCAGAATCGTAAGTGATTTTATTTTGATCTTTGAACAGAATATTTGGGGGGTTGAATAATTAAAATAAGTGATTGGGTATTCAAAATGAATGTGATTGATTTTGGAATCAGTGGGTTAAATGAAAAAAATCCCATGTACTTTACTATGTAAGAAGTAGTTTGGGCACCTCATTAGGTTCCCTTGGCTTTTAGAGATAGTTGTTGGGGTGCTGTTTATTGCTTTGAAAAGGGAGCAATTGGGAGTCCATTATTTGTGTACAAAACATCCAGTGGTATGTTGTGCTTTGGACCATTAACTTTTCTTCTCTGAGGTTAAACATTCTCAGAACAGATTCATTATAGATTGTTGTATTATCTAAGTAAAGAGATTTTTCTCATTGCAACAGATATCCTAGTGCTTTGATCCAAGGGTTGTCTATGTGGGTGACTATGGGGACTGATTTTTGCCTCCTTGGACCTGTGGTAGACCACAGTGACCCCAAGTCACCTAAAGTCAAACTGGAATTTACTCTGAGGTAGATTTCTGGACATGGTGCCAGGGTTGAAGGAGGTCCAAGGTTTTGGAGATCCACAGAATACTTGAGTGCATAAAAATTCCCTGGGGACCACGTGTAACCCACAGGCTGTACTTTCCTTGGCTCTTGCCCTAAATTTGTGTGCCAAGTTCATCCTTGTTTGTCTAACCAATTAATTAGAGTGGTAGGATGCATATATGTGCTCTGGCCTGACCTCAAGATGTTTGTTATAATGGGGACATTCATGTTCCAAGACACACGAAGATTGGAAAAACTACGGATCAGGAAAGCACATCTACTGTGCTCCCTGACTTTTCTTCTACGTTGCAGAGACACAGATAACACCCACAATTTCTCGCAGCCAAAAGGACTTTCAAAACACCACAAGCTCACCGGATCTATGACCGCCTGGAATGCAACCTCTTACGAGAGAATTCACACCATCCGCAAAGAACTTGCAAACACAGACAAGGAACTGCTGCACCTCCATATCAACATCAGCCAGAAGATGATGTTGTCCCAGGACTGGGACAAAATAGACAACCTCACGTATAGGAAAATGGAGAAAAACATGGCTATCCACACCAACAGACAAAAACAAAAATTCCACAAACGCCAAAAGCAACAGCCGAAACCAGAACTGGATACATCACAGACAATCATCAACCTAACAGACAAACAACTCTCTGAAGACCAAGTATCCATACTAGCGAAAGGAGGAACTTTTGTTGTAACCACCACCAGGATCCCAGTAGAAAACATCATTGTCAACGTTGAATCAGCAATTTATCGCCTCGCCAAGGAAGAAGCAGAAGAAGTAAGAGGGGAAGCAGCAAGGATCCTGAAAAAGGCAAAACTTCCCTCCAGTAACATTACAAGAAAGGAAAGACAAGCCATCAGAGACCTCAACTTAGACCTGACATCATCATTCTCTCAGCAGACAAGGGGAATGCCACAGTAATAATGGATACAGAACAATATAAGGAGAAGGTCAGAAAACTCCTGGACCCTACTATATACAGAAAACTTAAAACAAGACCCAACTGCCAAAATAACCAGGAAGACCAACACTCTGATTAAGAACTCCTCAGTCAACTTCGACATACTACAACAGCTATGTAAATCGGAAGCCCTTCCACCTAGGCTTTATGGACTCCCAAAAATCCATAAGGACTCCACCCCACTCAGACCCATCGTGAGTGCCATTGGATCCCCCACGTACAACCTAGCAAAATTTCTTGCTGCACAGTTACAAAGCCATATTGGGCAAGTTAAATACCAACGACAAACTGATCAGCTTCGATGTGGTGTCTCTATTTACCATGGTCCCAGTAGCAGACATCATTGCACTAATCAACCAGAGGTTCCCAGAATACATCACAGCTCTGTTTCACCATTGCCTCACCACCAGCTACTTTCAGTGGGATAATGAGTTCTACGAACAGAAAAATGGAGTAGCCATGGGGAGCCCTCCCAGCCCGGTCATAGCTAATTTCTACATGGAACACTTTGAAAAGCAAGCCCTGGAGACAGCAACAAAAAAGCCCTCAATATGGTTCAGATATGTGGGTGAACACTTTCACCATTTGGAGCCACGGAGAAGAAGAATTAAACAGGTTCCTGGACCATCTTAACAGCACCCACCCAAACATCCAGTTCACCATGGAAAAAGAAAATGAAGGAAGACTGCCTTTTCTAGATGTCCTAGTCATCCGCAAACCAGATCAACAATTGGGTCACACCGTTTACAGAAAACCCACACACACAGATAGATATCTACATAAAAACTCCAACCATCACCCAAGTCAAAAAAGAAGCACCATTAAATCCTTGGCTGACTGTGTAAAAAGAATCTGCGAACCCCACCTCCTTCAAGATGAACTGAACCACCTCAACTGGGCTCTACAGGCCAATGGATACTCCACCTCAGACATCAGAAGAGCTGCAAGACCAAGAACAAGCCACAAAAATAAAGACGAAGATCCATCCAGAGGAAAAGTGTTCTTGCCATACATCAAGGGAACTACTGACCACATAGAGAAGCTGATGAGGAAACACAACATACAAACTATCTACAGACGCACCAAGAAAATCCAACAAATGCTACGTTCAGCAAAGGACAAGAGGGATCCTCTCACTTCTGCATGAGTCTACCGTGTACCATGCAGCTGTGGACAAGTCTACATAGGGACCACCAAACGTAGCATTGCCCAAACACGAATCAAGGAACATGAAAGGCACTGAGGACTACTTCAACCAGAGAAATCAGCCATAGCAGAGCACCTGATGAACCAACCTGGACACAGCATTTTATTTGAGAACACAGAAATGCTGGACCACTCTCACAACCACCATGTCAGACTACACAGAGAAGCCATTGAAATGCACAAGCATGTGGACAATTTCAACAGAAAGGAGGAAACCATGAAAATGAACAAATTCTGGCTACCAGTATTAAAAAAAACTCTAAAATTGCAACAGCACAACAACAGAGAGGAAGCAGGCAGGGATATCTAATCACCTTTCAAGAAGAGTTTGCTCCAGGCACAGTCAGCCCATTGTATGCTAATCAAGGTGGTCAGTTGAAACATTCACACCTAGCTCCAGCAGACAAGAGTCCTTTGTCTCACCCTGGTCATTCCACAGATATATAAACCCTTTTTCCTAGTTCCAACAGACCTCACTACTTCTGAAGATGCTTGCCATAGATGCAGGTGAAACGTCAGGAGAGAATGCCTCTAGACCATGGCCATACAGCCCGAAAAAAGACCTACAACAGCCCAGACATTAATGTTATTCAGCCAAACCCAATGATATTTTAGAAACAATTGATTCAAACACAAAATTTTGCATTGCTATTACTATCTATCCATGTTATAGAAATCACTTGTAAGCTTGGGGCACTAACTAAAGCTAAGTATTGCAACATCCAAGAGCAAAATATGCCACTTGTAATGCAATTGGTTTTTTAAACTACATTTGTGTTTTTGGATGAACACTCGTGTGCCTTTTGTGTGCTGTACAATGAACTCTTGCTACCAGACCGTTAAAAGGCTGATTTTCCTGGTATCTATCTGGTTATTACATTCAATATTGGAGACCATTTTCCATAACCCTATAAATTAGTAGTGGTCCTCCAGTTGTTTAGGACTTCAACTCCCAGAAATCCCAGTCAGCTTACCAGCTGTTAGGAATTGTGAGAGCTAGAGTCCAAAACACCTGGAGGACCAAAGGTTGGGAGCCACTGCTCTAAATTCAGAGGATTGACTGGCTAGGATATGTACAGAACTGAAGTTATTAAATCCCCTCTCATGACTTTTGTCATGAGAGAACGCATTCTTATTCTATCAAGCATTTTAAATGATGTAAATAACTGTACTTGCCGTTATTTGATGAAAACTGCCCTGAGTCCCTTAGGGGAGATAGGGTGGGATATATTGATGGTGATGATGATGATGATGATGATTATTATTATTATTATTATTATTACTTTAAAATTAAAAATTCTGCAGACTTTGAGTAGAGTTTTACTAGTTATTAACTAGTTCCTTAACTGAGGAATGATAGTCAGACCCATCAATGTACACTTGCTTTGATGTTGTGATTCTACTGTTTTTTAAAACCACACTTCTTCGTGGTTAAATAGATTCAATTTCTAGATAAAAATGTATTCTTACCTTTCCCTACGTGTCTGTGCTGTGAATGCGCACTAATGGTACTCTCTCTGCGCATGCGCAGTCTCATCCGGAATCTTCAGTTGAAATTTAAAAGAAAAAGCGGTTGGCCCCGCGCACACTCCCCAAGATAGCATAAATAGCCCGCGGCAGGCCAACCGCCTCCAGATCTCTTCATCCGCGCTCACAGCAGCAAGTTCGGATCTTCCTATTGCTCAGATCTGCTTATTATTTATTATTATTGTTACGATGTCCCTTACAAAGGGATTTAAGCGTTGCTCTGCCTGTCAGAGTAATTACCCAGACAATGATGCACATTCGCTGTGCATCGCCTGTTTGGGTGAAGGACATTTATCTCAGGCCTGCTCCATATGCCAGTCCTTCACCCCACAGACAAGAAAAAATAGGGAAATTCGTTTAAAGGCTGCCCTTTATGAAAGGGCTCTTCTCCCTGTAATGGCTAAGTCTACTGAGCCAAAAAAGAAAAACTTACCTGGTCTGGCGTCCCAAGAAAAGCCGGCGAAGAAAATGAAAAAAACTAAAAATATTGAGGGCAAATCGGCCGCGGCGAGGCTCCCAAAGCAAGCGGCAGGAGCCATGGCCGCAGCCCCTCAGCTGGCCCCTTTAGCTGAGAGGGGAGAAGAGACTCCTCCACGTGGCTTTACCAATGCAGAGGAGCCGGCAGGAGCCTCCGCTCGCCTCGTGCGAGCACAGGAGGATATTGAAAGTGAAAGAGAGCCGAGATCGGCTGCAGCACGCCCCGCGCGTGCGCGGGAGGAGACCGGCGTCACGCCGCCGATGCCGACGCTCTCGGCGCCGGCTCCTCCCACTGCCCAAGGGACTGCCTCAGAGGAGGAGCCAAGGCATGCAGCCTATGAAGGGCTCCTCCTATCAGCTGGCGCGAGTGCTGGGGATTTGAATCGGCACCGCGCGAGCTCCGTGCAGCCTTCCACATCGGGGATGCCAGGCGCTGGGGCCCCGAGTCGGCGCCGTGCTCGCGCTCCATCCCGTAGGAGCAAGGGCAAAAGAAGGCGTCGGGATCGATCCAGTTCCAGTGACTCCTCCTCCTCCTCCTCTTCATCGTCCAGCTCCTGCTCTGATTCATCCTGCTCTGCTAGGATGCGCAGGCAAGCACGTGCAAAGAAAGTGAAGAAAGCCTCCTCTTCAAGGCTTTCCCGTCGGAATGATAGAGAGCTTCCCCTCCCTCACCCAGGATTTTATGAAATCACACCTCAAGGGAGATTCATCTATTGTGGACCACCACCACCTATGCCTCCTACTCAAGAGAACTTACGTCCTCCTAGGTGTCGTAATGAGGACTATAGACTTGACAGACAATTACCAGAACAAGAGACAATCCCTGGGTGCATGAGAGATGAGCGCCAGGGATGTTATTATTCCCAAAGGGGCACACCGTTGCCATCTGTCTGTGAGGATCACCATCCAAATGACATTATTGACTCAGATGCTTTTGTGGAGATGATGGAGGCCCCTAATATAGACAATGATAAGGAGCTTAATGGGGACCGTCTGGATGACTTTAATAAATTTGTGCAAATGATTGGGAGAATGATAACTGCATTAAGCATTCCTGCTCCCAAACCTGTTTCTACTGTAGAAGACCATATGTTTACTCCTGAGGAACAAGACACTTCCTCTCCTACACTACTCCCAACATTGCCATATTTGCTTAAGTTGACAAAGGTCCCTGACATTTCCCCGTCAATTGCCCCAGCAATTCCTAAGCGGGTTGACCTTTTCTACAAGGTAGACCTTTCATCAGCAAATTGGATTGCCCGCCCCACTGCTCCTAATACGGTAGTGGCGGAAGCAGCTAGGTCTAGAAGGCCTAAAAAATTTTCTGTGTCACCACCAGACAAGGAAGGCAAAAAGATTGATTCCCTCGGGAAGAAAGTGCATATAGCTGCGGGGTTATTCGCTAGGATGGCTCATTACGCCACCTTTATGAGCGGATACCAGAGTTTTCTCTGGAACAAAGTCCTACCTTTTATTCATCTCCTGCCTGCTGAAGACCGCCGTCTTCCTAAGGCTTATCAAGAAGAAGCCCTTATTCTTTCCAAATTTCAAAAAACTTTTGCCAAACATATGGCTGAGACATCTGGAAAACTCTTCGCCACGGCCACAGCCATACGTCGTCATGCGTGGTTGCGTGCTTCTTCGTTATCAGAGGAGAGTAGGTTGTTGGCAGAAGACCTTCCAATGCATGAGGAAGGTCTTTTTGATCCAGCAACGGATGAGAAAATTAAGCATTCACGTGAGGTTATGCAGGCGGCCAAATATCCCTATCCATATTCTTACTCTTGGCAGCCAGGTAGCCAGCAGAAGCCTCGTTGGCAGCAATCAGCCCCCTTTTATCGTAAGTCCAATTATAGTGGATACAGTGCAACTCAGAACAATCGGAATGCTTCAACAAAGTTCCAATATAACCGTAGGCAGAGCTTTGGTGCAAAGCCTAGGTACCAACCATATAACCAGAATAAGGTTAAGACTGCGGGAAATCCCAGGCGTCGTCTTTGACGATCCATCTGTTTCTGTCCCGCAACAGTTAGGCTCTTTTCAGCCTGAGCCTTCAGAACTAGTTGAGTGTTTTCTATTTAAGGATAGACTTAGGCCGTTTGCACGGTCTTGGGCCGCAATAACGACCGATAGTTGGGTCCTCCAAATTGTTGAGTATGGTTATTCAATAGAATTTAAATCTCGGCCCCCGTTGGGACAGTTAAAAGTTACTCCTGAATCCCCAGCACTGCTGGAAGAGATTGAGAAGTTATTGAGTAAGGGCGCGATTTCGCGCGTTCACTCTTCAATGTTCAACAGGTGTTATTTTTCTCGTTATTTTTTAGTAACCAAGAAAGGTGGAGGTTTGCGTCCAATACTAGATTTAAGGGGAGTGAACATGTATATTGATTCGAGAAAGTTTCGTATGATTTCTCTCCCTATGATCCTTCCCTTTTTAAATAAAGATGATTGGTTCGCATCAATTGATTTAAAGGACGCATATTTTCACATTTCCATAGCTGAACACCACAGGAAATATCTTGCTTTCATGGTTGGAGAAAGGGCCTTTAATTTTAACGTCTTGCCATTCGGCCTTACTACGGCTCCTAGAGTCTTCACAAAATGCATGGCGGTGGTCGCTGCCCACCTCAGGACTAGGGGCATTACGGTGTATCCGTATATAGATGACTGGCTGTTAGTAGCGAGCTCATGTGACCGCCTGCGTGTGCATGTTGACACAGTTCTCTCTCTTCTCCAGTCTATAGGTCTTGTGGTGAACAGGGAAAAGTCCCATCTAGTACCTGCCCGCAGAATTCAGTTTATTGGAGCCGTCTTGGATTCAACTTACCAGAAGGCGTTTCTACCGGAGGAGCGTTTCGAGTCACTCAAGTCCCTGGTTGTGCAAGTCCTATGTTCAGGGGAAGTGTCAGCAAAGACAATTCAAGTACTACTGGGGCATATGGCCTCTACAACAGCGGTCACGCCATATGCCCGCTTGCGTTTCAGAACCATCCAGAACTGGTTCCTGTCAGTGTTCCGTCCTGGCCTAGACGACCCCCATGTGCGGTTTCGCGTGCCAGAGGAAGTGCGGACCTCCCTATTGTGGTGGACAGAACCGACCAATGTTACTGTAGGCCTGCCTTTTCAGCCTCCCGAACCGTCAAAAGTTGTCACGACGGATTCGTCTTTAAGAGGGTGGGGAGCGCATTTCAATGGTCTCACTGCCCGAGGTCTTTGGACTCCAGAGGAGGCCAAGTTCCATATAAACGTACTGGAACTGCTCGCAGTGGAAAAGGCACTAAAATCTTTCGAGATGGAATTGTTGGGCGAGGTAGTGCAGGTGATAACGGACAACACAACGACAATGTTCTATATAAACAAGCAAGGGGGAACACGGTCCCAGACTCTGTCAGGACTGACAATGCGTATCTGGGACTGGTGCATAGTGAGAGAGGTCCATCTGATGGCCGTTCACCTCCCAGGGGAGGAGAATATTTTGGCGGACACGCTAAGCAGGACACCCATTTCGAGCCACGAGTGGTCTCTCAGTCAAGGGGAACTCAATATGATCTTCGGGATCTGGGGGGTCCCGAAAATAGACCTGTTCGCGTCGAGGGAGAACGCGAAATGTCCCCTCTTCTGTGCACGCAGAAGAGCCAATCTAGCGCAGGGATGTCTGGGGGATGCATTCCTTCTCAAGTGGTCAGGAGATTTCCTTTACGCGTTTCCTCCGTTTCCCCTGTTGGCGAAGGT
Source organism: Anolis sagrei (assembly GCF_037176765.1). NCBI lineage: Eukaryota > Metazoa > Chordata > Lepidosauria > Squamata > Anolidae > Anolis > Anolis sagrei. Next base: position 116,181,849 of record NC_090023.1, on the reverse strand, counting down.
CCTTTCGAAGTTAAGGAGGGACAGAGGGAACTGTATTCTAGTGACACCATGGTGGCCTCGTCAACCATGGTTCTCAGTTCTTCTCGGGATGTCCAACGGGAGGTACAGACGTCTGTCGAGCAGGACAGACCTCCTGACCTTACAGGACGGAAGGGTTTGCTACCCGGATGTTCACGTGCTGAGGCTCACTGCCTGGAGGATTGCCCCAGATCATTAGATCTTACCTTAGGTTTGTCTAGTCCAGTTAGGGCTATTTTAGATGCGGCACAAAAACCGTCTACTAAACGTTCTTATGTTTATAAGTGGGCTCGTTACACAAAGTATATGTTAAGTAGGGGCTGCGACCCTGTTAGAGCTCCAGTTTCAGTAGTGTTAGACTTTTTGATTTCATTATCTGACTTAGGTTTGTCTATCTCATCATTAAAGTGTTACCTCGCAGCCATCTCATGGTACAGAAGGAAAGAAGGACTGCCCTCCCTTTTTGGGGAATATTTAGTTAAACTTTTCCTCAAAGGCTACGGGAATGTCAAACCAGCAGTTGCCCCTGTTATTCCCTCATGGAATTTGGAGATCGTGCTATCATCTCTTCAAAGTGCGCCTTACGAGCCTATGGCCACGTGTGATATCTCTCATCTTTCCTGGAAAACTTCCTTTCTGGTGGCAATAACGTCGGCTCGGCGCGTTAGCGAACTTTGCGCACTTAGATCAGATGAACCATATCTCCGGTTCCACAGGGATAAGGTAGTGCTCCGTACAGACATTGCCTTTCTTCCCAAGGTAACATCACATTTTCATATGTCACAGGAGATTATTTTGCCATCCTTCTTCCAGAACCCAGACTCCCCTTTGGAGCGTAGTCTCCATTTGCTTGATGTCCGCAGGGCGTTGGCGTTCTACCTTAGTAGAACTAAAGACATAAGAAAAACTCCTAAGTTATTTGTGAAGTATAGGAAAGACTCTTGCGGTTCTCCTGTGTCATCGCAGCGTCTATCCTCATGGATAGTTTCTGCAATCAAGTTGGCTTACCAGAAATCTGGACGTGAGATTCCATCTGCCGTGAAAGGACATTCCACAAGAGCAGTATCTACTACGGCAGCATTTTGGAAGGGTGTGCCCTTGGACGCCATTTGTCGAGCTGCCACATGGTCGACGCCGCTGACTTTTGTTTCACATTATAAGCTTGATTTGATGGCGAAGAAGGATGCGGCGTTCGGTCGAGCAGTGCTTTTTTCTGCGGTGGCATGACTCCCGCCATCCAAGGTGGGTAGCTCGCTAGTCTTATACCATTAGTGCGCATTCACAGCACAGACACGTAGGGAAAATGAGAGGTTGCTTACCTGTAACCGTAGTTTCCCTAGTGTTGTGCTGTGAATTCGCACGGCCCCGCCCATCCTCCCCGCAGTTTGTCATGCCTCCTCCTTCTGGCTGCTTTGGCGGCGGAAGAGATCTGGAGGCGGTTGGCCTGCCGCGGGCTATTTATGCTATCTTGGGGAGTGTGTGCGGGGCCAACCGCTTTTTCTTTTAAATTTCAACTGAAGATTCCGGATGAGACTGCGCATGCGCAGAGAGAGTACCATTAGTGCGAATTCACAGCACAACACTAGGGAAACTACGGTTACAGGTAAGCAACCTCTCATTTCTCTATGTGTTTTCCTGTCTAATAATAATTTCATTTGATATATCTTACAGCTGACTGGAAATGCAGACATGCTGGCTTGATGGCTCTTTCAGCTATTGGCGAAGGCTGTCACCAACAAATGGAGGGCATTCTGAATGAGATAGTTAATTTGGTTTTGCTTTTCCTTCAGGATCCTGTAAGTTTAATGTACTTGGTTTCCTATAAAATTTATATTTGCTTGCTCTGTGACATTACTAACTAGAGCTAAATATTTCAGCACCCAAGAGTAAGATATGCTGCTTGTAATGCAATTGGTCAGATGGCTACAGATTTTGCACCAGGCTTCCAGAAGAAATTCCATGAAAAGGCAAGTGGAAAGATATATAATGTATATCGACCAAATTCATTTTAAGATCTTCCACTTATGAAAGTAATTTGTGTTTTAGGTAATAGCAGCTCTTCTCCAGACTATGGAGGATCAAGGAAACCAACGTGTTCAGGCTCATGCAGCTGCTGCTCTGATCAACTTTACTGAAGACTGTCCAAAATCACTCCTTATTCCCTATTTAGATAACCTAGTGAAGCACCTTCATTCCATTATGGTATTAAAATTGCAGGAGGTAAGACAATCAAACAAACTCCACTTAAAGTTCTGTACTATTTCAGTGAATTTTAAATAAATGTCTTAAATTTGTCCTTTTTTACCCATGAACAGCTGATTGAAAAAGGCACCAAATTGGTTTTGGAGCAGGTTGTTACATCAATTGCATCAGTTGCTGATACAGCAGAGGAAAAGTTTGTTCCATACTATGATTTATTTATGCCTTCTCTTAAACACATCGTTGAAAATGCTGTTCAGAAGGAACTTAGACTCTTAAGAGGAAAAACCATAGAATGTATCAGCTTGATTGGTCTTGCAGTTGGTAAAGAGAAGGTATGTTTCAGCTAAGAATATTTCCATCCCTTGACCTGATAGCTACATGTTGTTGATGTTACTCGGCTTGTCTTGTTACTCTTTCTTGCCTTTTAGTCCAGAGATGCACTTTAGCTGACAAGATTCCAAATAAAAAACAGCCCTCAAAACAAACATATTTATTACCAGATTGCCTTGTTGATAGCTCTGCTTTTAAATATGTATCAATAGTATTTTTCTGTCAGCTTAGAGGAGACAAGGAACAGGGACCTTTTCTACACCCCGAATGTGATTTTTAGGAATAAATTTTCAGCCATTGTTTGTAGCTGAAGCTATCAGAAGTCTTCATATAATCTAAATAAAAGAAACAGAAATTAAAAACTATAGTAACCTCATTCAGTGCTTTCCTTTCTAGTTCATGCAAGATGCATCTGATGTGATGCAGCTCTTGTTGAAGACACAAACTGACTTCAATGACTTGGAAGATGATGACCCTCAGGTATGCCAAATAATTGATTCTAATTTTATTTTTTCAAAAATATCCCATAGAATCTATTGGTATGATGGCGATTTAGATAGTGGCTCTATCAAACTCTCTAACTGTACATGTTTTAAGTCACATGCTGTGATAATTGGACTCATTTTATCGGAAATAGCTGTTATGAGTGAGGAATGGTTGCACAAATGTTACTTTTTTGTACTGTATTAGCTAAAAGTGGCACCACTTTTTTTGGGATGCAGTTGTTCAAATTTGCGTCATTGCAATTCTAGCTTTCAGGAAGATTGCAAATGTCCATGACAGATTTTTACTTGGAATTAGAGTAGTAAGGGTCCACACACTTTGGTCTTATATTTGGCTATTGAGATTTTTAGTATTGCAGCACAAACTGAACTGTTAAAGCTTGGTTTTCCATTTTTACCTCAACCATTAGCTTGTTAGGTTGCCTCAGATAAACTACTGCTGTACCTTTGTCCCTCCCAAGAATATGGGAGCATGAGCCCTAGTTTGCAGAACTGATTAAATATTTGCAACAAGAAAATTTTATGAATTGCTTGTATTCAAAATGTTCCACAAATGTCAAGTTTTGTTCCTCTCTTCCCGGTATGGATCCCTTCATGGCAATAACTTCAATGTCAATCTCAGCACATTTTAACTTTTAAAATGTCCTTGATTTTCTGTCAGCCCAAGTAGTAATGTAACTTTGTATATTGAAGAAAAGGAAGGTGAAAATAATATTATTAATTTTCAGATATCGTATATGATTTCTGCATGGGCAAGAATGTGCAAGATCCTTGGAAAAGAATTCCAACAATATCTTCCTGTTGTTATGGGTCCTTTAATGAAAACTGCATCCATCAAGCCTGAGGTGGCTCTCCTTGACAGTGAGTTCCTCTAGTCAATTCATTCATAATTTCACTGAAGAGTTATGGTAAAACTATGCTAAAACTATATTTCCTCACACTAGCACAAGATATGGAGAACATGAGTGATGATGATGGCTGGGAGTTTGTAAATCTAGGAGACCAGCAGAGTTTTGGTATTAAGACTGCAGGACTTGAAGAAAAAGCAACTGCATGTCAGATGTTGGTGAGTGCTGTTTTGATCACATGCTTTGAAAAGAAATTAATAGTTGGCAGAACTGAAACCTTGAAAGATGAATAAACTACAGTTGGTAAACTATCTTTTAGACAAGCACCATGGGGAAGGCTAGGAGATGAGCAAAATTGCTTTCTGGTTCTTCTTTTACCGAAGTGTTTGAATGATTGCTTTTACAAAAAGTAGGGAAGGGTAAGTAGAGTTGAACTCATTGCAGCAAGGGTTAAGAAGGACAGCTGTTGATTTTAATTATTTTTTAAAATATATTTGAGTCAAATATTTTTAATTTAATAGTTTAATTGCATTGTAACTATAACATTTTCTTTCTTTTATTGGATTCCACATCTTCTGCCACTGTAATTGGGATTTTTTCCCCATCCCCATTAACAATTCTTCATTCATGGGAAAAACATGCTTGAGGGCGGGTCTTAGTTCTCTATAGTAGGGATTTTAAGTACACAGCCGACTACAGGATTAATTTCTACTGGTGGAATTCAATGGGTATACACCATTGCATCCAGATTGCAGTATCCTGAGAAAAGTAAACAATTAAATCTGGGTGGCAAGAGACTTTCTTTTCCTGTTAAGTGCAAAGGTGATTCATGAATTAGTAAAAGTGAATTTAATCATCAAGACATAATACCTCTGCGAATGTGGGATTGCATGATTTTTCTTTTAGCTTTTCTGATATTCTTTGTTTACTTCTGTGTCACTGGTTACCTAACTGTATCTGATGCTTATATAACAATTTAACAGTAGAATTCACTAATGTTACATGCATTTCTGTGCTTTAGGTTTGCTATGCCAAAGAACTGAAGGAAGGATTTGTGGAATACACAGAACAAGTTGTGAAATTGATGGTTCCTTTGTTGAAATTCTATTTCCACGATGATATCCTTTTACAAGTCACTGCCGTAATGTTCCAGCAGAGTTTTTATGTCACAGCTTTCACAATATATAAAAACCATTTGTTATCCTGAGAAAGAAGGTATTTGGGCTAGAGCAGAACACAACTGATACAAGTATAACTGTTAAAATGAATCCAGTTCCTTGCATCCTACTTTTCCTTAGGGTTTTCTGTGTGTAACTCTGCCTTGCTCATCCATGCATCTGATATAAGAAATAACATTATTTTATTGACTTTCACAGGGTAAGAAATAAAATTATTATTATATATTGGATGACATAAGTTTTAGTTAAAATGATGTGAATGAACATTTTCTGCATCCAAACCTTTCTTGTAGGATAAAACTGACAGTTAGTAAAATAATATCTTGAGATATCTGATTATATCATCCTTTTAGTTTAAGAATATTTCTGTTTGGGCAAAAAAAATTATTCAAAATGTGAAATTACTTGCATCTTTCTAAGGGTTGCAAACCTTAAGAGGGATTTTTAAATAATTACTGGGAAAATATATTTTAATTATATATTTATTAGTATCTTGAAATGCAGCCATATTATAATGTTTCAATAGTTAATTGTAACTTTAAATCTTATACTAGGTTTTGAATGGAAGAAACAGTGAGATTGGACCTTGATCATACTTTTACAAGGTTACTTACTTAGGCGATACCTCATTGTCCAAGTATGATGGTCTTTCAAGTGTAGTGTCTTGATGGTGGATACATAGTTGACTGTGGAACCTTATTCTTGACCTGCATGTTCTTCCACAGTGAGGACATTGGTTTCAAAGTGAAAGGTAGTCCCAGTCAGGATCAGCTTGACATGCTTTCCTCTTGGCACGCTTCTTCCTTTTTTCCTCCATCCGTGCATCTTCAAATTCTACAGCACTGCTGGTCATAGCTGACCTCCAGTTAGAGCTCTCAAGGGCCAGAGCATCTCAGTTCTTGGTGTCTATGCCACAGTTTTTAAGGTTGGCCTTAAGCCCATCTTTAAATCTCTTTTCCTGTCCACCAACATGCCATTTTCCATTCTTGGGTTGAAAGTATAGTACTGCTTTGGGAGAGGGTGATCAGGCATTCGGACAGTGCGGCCAGTCCAGCAGAGTTGATGGGGTAGGAGCATGGCTTCAGTGCTGGTGGTCTTTGCTTCTTCCAGCAACTGACATTTGTCTGCCTGTCTTCCCAAGAGATTTGCAGGATTTTTTGGAGGCAACGCTGATGGAATCATTCCAGGAGTTGAGTGATGTCTGTAGACAGTCCACATTTTGCAGGTGTATAACAGGGTTTGGGTGGACAGTAGCTTTATAAACAAGCACCTTGGTATCCCTACAGATGTCACGATCCTCAAACACTCTCTGCTTCATTTGGAAGAATGCTGCACTCGCAAAGCTCAGGCAGTGTTGTATTTCAGTGTCAGTCTTGCCTTTTGTGGAGAGGTGGCTGCCAAGGTAGCAGAAACGGTCAACATTTTCTAATGTCTAACATTTTTTAAAATATGTTTAGTAGTAATTTGCCTTAATGAGTGTAACGGGTTCGTGTGGCAGCTGCAGAATCAATGCCTTTGCTCCTGGAATGTGCAAGAGTTCGTGGCCCAGAATATCTGACTCAGATGTGGCATTTTATGTGTGATGCCCTAATCAAGGCCATAGGAACAGAACCAGATGCAGATGTACTATCAGAAATAATGCATTCTTTTGCCAAGGTAATATTCATAAAAACTAAAAAAAAATTGCTTCCTATCATCACTAAGTATAAGAGAATATATAGGAATATATAAATATTTGTGTTCTTCATGCTTTGCTTTCAGTTTGGTTGAATTGAATTGAACCTTTTGCTCCTAATCATACTTATAATGTGTGTGTGTGTGTAGCAAGGTTTTCAGTTCTAGAAGCCTAAAAACCTTTTAAATATTTGCATTTAAGTAATTCATATAGATAGTTACATTTTCCTTAATAAAGTAGATTATTTGATGTCTTTGGGGTGCAAACAAAACAAAAACAAGTATTTCCACAGCAATGAGCAGTGGGACCTTACAGGGGTTTATCATATGTGATCTTTTAAAGTATGTCAGATAATACCCTATGGCAGCAAGTATGCATTACCTAAAACTGATTAAGAAAAATGGATTAGAGAGAGCAATCCAAAAACCAACGGGCTATTCCCACACGCCAGCTGGATAGGCAGGAATCCTTAGCAGCCATTTTGTCTACTGCTGTTCATATTTCATATTTGTAAATAAAAATTAGAAATAGGCATAGAGGATCCTGACTTTGATATTCAATTATATATGTTTATACTTGTGTCACAAAATCACAGAGTTGGAAAAGACCCCAAGGGCCACCCAGTCCAACCCCTGTCATGAAGGAACACACAATCAAAGCACGTTCAACAGATGGCAATCCAGCCTCTGCTTAAACGTCCGGAAAATGAGACTCCGCAGCCTATAATACTGCCAAACATCTCTTACCATCTGGAAGTTCTTCCTAATGTTTAGGTGGAATCTCTTTTCCTGCCATTTGAATCCACTGCTCAATGTCCTAATCTCCAGAGCAGCAGAAAACAACCCTGCCCCCTTGTCAATGTGAATCTTTCAAATATTTAAACACAGCTATAATGTTCCCTCAGCCTTCTCTTCTCCAAGCTAAACATCCCCAACTCCCTACTCTGCTCCTCATAGGGCTTGGCTTCCAGATCTTTTACCATTTTGATCTTCCTCCTCTGCGCACATTCCAACTTGTAAATATCAATCTTGAATTGTGATGCCAAAAACTGGATGCAGTATTCCAGATGAGGGCTGACCAAAGCACCCTTCCAAGTCATAGGGTTTTTTCCCCTGATTTCTTGAACAGCCTCCATTTTGATAAAAGATTGTGTCAGTTTATAGAAATAACATCTTCAATGTCTTTATGACCTATTTTAAAATGTTGCTGTACTTTTCCTTTTTGCACATTCTTCCTCAACATTCATCAGTAGCCATGCCATGGTTTGCTGCTTTCTGCTCTCAATATGATGGGATTTCTATCGTAAATTATTAATACTCCCTCCCTTCAATTTTCATACATTCTTCTGATTCTCATCTCACTGTCAATATGATACATTCTGTGTATAATTTAAACATGTAGGATAATTAATGCACCCCTGCTTGACCGCTTTCTGGTTGGAGACAATTTTTTCTCCATACTCTGTCCTTTATAGGTTATTTGACTATGGGTCCTTCTAAAAATAAGAGACTGTTGCCAGACTGCCAACTTTTAGCAGGATGTATCTTGGCTACAAAAACAGCTGAAGTGATAAACATATGGGTCATGAGCTGTGTGTTGCCCACCACAATTTAATTGCTGACATAAAATACATACTGTGAGATCAAGCTGCATTCTTTATAACTTTCATGCTTAAATATAAGAAATGCACTATTTTTACTGTGGACATTTGTAGTTAGGAAGTATATATAAATGTATGTGACTGCCGAGTTTACAGAATTGTCTTTCTATAATTATGTTTACTATGTCGTTAGTCTTGAAGTTGTTTCAGTAGAATTTATTTTCAAGTTGATAATACCTTTATTTCATTAGTGCATTGAAGTCATGGGAGATGGATGCCTTAACAATGAACACTTTGAAGAACTTGGAGGAATATTGAAAGGAAAACTAGAAGAGCACTTTAAAAATCAAGAATTAAGGCAAGGTAAACTAAAAGAGTTTAATACCATCCAAACGGCAAGAGGCTTGAATCTTACTGATATGTGTATTTTGACATAGAACGTAAGCTTTCCAAATAAAAAACTTTTTAGAAACTCAAAATATGTATCAAATGTGGATGCAGTGCTAATTCTACCCTATAATACTATATACAGTGCCTTAAATACCTTAAAAGACACTGGACCCTGTCTGATCTTGGAAGCAAAGCTGGGTTAGCCTTGTTAGTATTTCAGTAGGAAACTCAACAAATGTCAAGTTCTGTACTTTGTATTTCATAGGAAGGAACTGAGGAAACCACCTCATATTTGTTGCCTAAGAAAATTATATGAAATGAATGGGCATCCATCAACAAGCAGTGTGAAGGCGCACAGAATTTTAAATTCTATTTAAATTTTAAGTTTTATTTAAATTTTATTGACCAGTGCTAGCTCAAAGGGGGGGGGGGGGGTCATAAAAATCTTCCAAAAGGTAGTTTTCATTTTTAACTGCACACATTAGGAACTACAACAGTATTTTTGCAGAACAAATTAAATAACCCTTTTTCCTATTTGAACAGCTTGTTACAAGCAAACCTTTATTATCCAAGGTTCCCTCTACACTTTTTACAGCAATTCATCTACCACTTGAGTTGCATTACCAGACGATTCCCCTTTGATCCTTTTCCGCAACTAATCTGAACATTAATTAACAAAGCTGTTCTAATTCTTTAACAATTTACTTTTTAATAGTGAAAAGGCAGGATGAAGACTATGATGAGCAAGTGGAAGAGTCTCTGCAAGATGAAGTAAGTTTGGTAGCTTGTTGCAAGTAGAAAACGCTTATAAACAATAGTTTAATACAGTGCTTTGTTGAAGAATATGTGCAGCCTCTTAGTGGGTGTACTTTTCTGTGATACTGGATGATCCTGGAAACATTCACCAAAGTGGTGAAACTTTTAAATGTATCAGTAATGTCAGCTCCGCATGGAAAAAGGAATAAGATTCTCCAGTTCACTCAGATTCTACTCCACAGGTTGTCTCAATACAACAGGAGTGAGATTATAGAATAAAAATTGCTTGCAGTCTTAGCAACAGGCAGCTTCCTGAAGGTTTGCAGTCTACTATAACAGAAGGCAAGCAGGTTGTTTCTCTCAGCAGGGTTCTAGATCTAAGCCTAGCAACAAATTTGCAGATTAAAAAAATGATTGAGACGATTCCTGTACAACTTGTCTGTTTCTCACTCTGTTATGCTAATGCTCATCAGGTCACATCTTATATCACAAAAGTCATTCTTCCATCAGTACAGCTAGCTTTTCTCCTAAGATAATGAATGCTACCACAGCTCTTCAAAATTTGGAACATTGTTCCCTAGTTCTAGCCATCTTGACTGATACCAAATTCCTGCTCTATCAAATATCATAATCCACACATTTCTTCTAACATTTCCTGAAGATCTTCCTGCCCTTTGGAAGAAAGTGTTTTCACATCCATGCAGGGACTGTGTGGCCTTCCCGGGAAAGTCCAGTTTGGGCTTCTCTGTGTGCTTGGAAGCCTTCTAGAAGCAAGGGAAATGTGACACCATAAAGATGAAGCATCACATATGGCACCTAATATGTGCTGATATATACCATCAGTGCTTCTGTGGCTATCTGATGAGGATGTTGTTCACTATAAATCGGCAGAGGAAATGATAGAAGAGTTAGGGAGAGTTGCACTTTTATGAACTAATTGTTAACATAATTTATCAGCTTTCATTTAACAGACAATGTTCAAATGTTTAAACATTTTGCCAATTTTTTCAGTTGCTAAACATTTTATTCATTTATATCTCACCTTTAATAATGGTACTCTAGACAGATAACAACATATTTAAAACAATATAGATTAAAATTACACAAAAGTGTCTATAAAATATAGAAATTTAAAAGCAATAACATACTTACAACAAATGTTAATGTTTTAATTTTTATTAAGATAACATGCAACCTTAAAACACTGTCACATGGAATTAAAAGTCCATCCCATCCCATTCAGTTTCCAAAAGCCAGACACCAAAAATAATGTCTTAACTAGCTAGTTGAAGGACAGTCAGGATGGGACCATTCTGACTTTCTTAGGTTAGGAATTCCAAAGTCTGGGAGCAGCCACAAAAAGGTCCTCTTCCTTGTTCCCACCAAATAAGTCTGAAAATGTATGGGACAGAGAGGACTTCTGTAGTTCATCTTGGAATTACAATGGACATGTAAAGAAAGTTACAGTCCTTTGTAGCATAGCTGAAATTTCTGATTAAAGTACAATAACCACAAAACAATAAAAACAGCACGGAAAGGTTGAGACTGCTTTTAAAAATAAAAATTATTGTGTCTCTTTCTGGTTTGACCAAGACTCCTTATGTAGTATTGTACCTGAGAGAAACAGTTCACATGTGGTCCACTCCATTGATTGTTTTGAGCTTTCTCTTTGTTTTCAGTGTAAAATAGTTGATTGGGGCAATTAAAATTCCCAGAGCTGATCTGTTTAATGAATGACGTTCTTTTCAGAAAGAATAAGGTGTGAATCATAAAGCAAAATAAAGACCACTGTCTTCAACCTTATACTTTGGTCAGTATCCATTGGTGTGTGAAAAATCCAGTGGAAAAGTATCAGGTTAGGTTTAATGAAGGATGCTTTATGATCCTGATGTCATTCAGGATCCTAAAGTTACCATTGTCAGACCATTGCGATCCAATCAGTTTTGATTATTTCTTCAGGTTGTACTAATAGTTTTGAATACAAAATTCTTATAACAAGCTTATTTCAGTGTATGAGACTGATTTGCTATCTATTTCCTGTTTGGTGCAGAACCATGAGTGATTTGCATACTTGATACTCCGCAGGCATACAAATGTCTTATGTAGTCTGTAGCATTGTGGTTTGGTTGGGTGTTGGGTGTACAGTCTATACTATAAGTAGATGGCAATCACAGACACGTCTTCAAACTCTTTTTCTCTCATGTGTAGGAAGCAGTACTGATGTTTTACCCTGTGACTGCATAGATTGTTATAGTCACAAAAACGTGTTGTAATCATTGGTTCCTTACACTGGGACCAGATTAATTTAGCAGAATTCCTGAGAATAAAATCTGTAATCCAAGTTTCACAACATCAGTGTGGCTATAGCTTACATTCTTCTTGTTACATTTGGAGTTTGAAAACTGATGTTCGGGTTTGTAGAACCTGTATTTGTTAATGGTAGCGTAATTACACTCATTAGCCATGGAGACAACACAGTAATTGGTAAAGTAATAGTATTACTATACCAACAGTGACTGAGATTCAGCTCCTTGCTAATTCTCTTTTTGCAGCTCCACACTTTGGGGCTGAAAATGCAAATTGAGGTAATGGCAGTAACAGTAATAGGAGTTGATCACTTTACAGTGGATCATTTCACCACATCTTTTATAATGAAACACAGGCAGTCTCCAAATTACAAAAATCCAATTTACGCATGACTCCTAGTTACAAATAGGGGTGAGACAATAGGTAGTAAGAGGAAATCTGTCCCTAGGAAGGGAAAGAGTTGTCACGAGGGAAAGATATATTCCACTGAAGCTATATCACCAATCCTTGTTTCCACAACAACCCAAAATTTTCAAAATCCAGTTGTCACAGGAGTGGACAGAAAGTGGAGTGAAATCTTCTGGACAGGAGCACAGAGAGCAAAACAAATGTTACAGGGATGTTAAGCCTTCCCTGTACTATCCCAAACTTTAAAAAATGGCTTCAGTTGCACTTTAAAAAGTACCTGTTCCAACTTACATACAAATTCAACTTAGGAACAAACCTATAGAACCTATCCTGTTCATAACCAGAGCACTGCCTGTATGTATAATTAGAATTTTATCATTTTGCATGGTGTTATGTGTAGCTGTATGTTTCATGGAGAAATATATTCTGTTGTGGGTTGGGCAATACTGCCAGCTTGGGGAATCCTTTGAGGTGGATGGAGTGAAAGAGGAGAGACAGGAAATCAAGCAACCATGTTGAATTGCACTAAGAAAAAAAAGCTACAGTAATCGTCCTGTCTCCTTTTTAAATATTGAGTCTGCCAATGTTGGGAAAGAAAATGAAATATCTCTGACTCCCTATGTTTGCAAGTACTGATAAGCCAGAACAGTTACCTCTTCCCTTTGCACAAATAAGTTAAAAATGAAACAAAAAGGTTATTTATTTATTTATTATTTGAACTTATATGCCGCCACTCCCCTGGGGCTCGGAGCGGCTTACAAGAATAGCTAAAATCTAACAAAATTTAAAATATGCACGCCAATGTTGGAATAAATGATTATTTGTTTTAGTTTGCAATTATAGCTTGCTTAGAAGAAGGAAACCAAGAAACTGGGTTTGGGATACAACATGAAACTTTGAATTTATGGTTTGTATTATCCACTCATATGATGGGAGTAATAGAGTGCAAGCAGAAGATCTATGTGCAACAGCACACTTCTCATTAATTGTATGCCAGGAGAAGTTAGCAATTCTGGCTCATTCATGTGTCATAGTTACCCACTTCAGACCTTTTCTGCAGCAGTCCCTCGCCAATCCAAAGATAAGAACAGTAAGGTCCCACATTCCTTTTAAAAAAATGCAAAATGCAGATACAAAAATATAAACTGTATGAGAAATATTATCTTTTAAGACAGTCAAAATTATTTGTGCTATTCACACTGCCTCTTTTTTCTTTATTAGCATGATAGTGATGTCTACATCTTAACTAAAGTATCGGATATTTTGCACTCAATATTCAGCAGTTACAAAGCAAAGGTATTACCATGGTTTGAACAGCTGCTACCACAAATCGTCAATTTAATTGTAAGTATCCTTTACTCTTTTTGACTAATTTGCAGCATAATGAAAGGGCACCATATTAATATAATCACTAGGAAGATGAATCAGGGATGCATCCATTTATTTATTTTGTATCAAAAGCATTCCATAAATTAGAATAAAACTGATAAAACAGAAGGAGCACAAACATCCATGTAAAAGGCTTACTGAGTTAAAATCACAATAGCTATGACCTATGTAACTCTTTCCTTTGACATAATATAGTAAGTAGGATGCTTCTCAATCTGTCTTCCTTCAGGTTTTTTTTTATGTCAGCTCCCTAGGTTACCCAAGTAATGAACTGAAAGAGATACATTTCAGATACATACAGAAAAACTGAATATATGTTTTTTCTACTTCATTTTTTGTTTTTGTTTACAGTGTCCTCATAGGCCATGGCCAGACAGACAGTGGGGTTTATGCATTTTTGATGATGTAATAGAGCACTGCAGCCCAACCTCATTTAAATATGCAGAATACTTCTTGAGACCAATGCTACAATCAATATGTGATAGCAGCCCAGAGGTTAGACAAGCAGCTGCATATGGTGTTGGAGTTATGGCACAATTTGGTGGTGACAACTATCGGCCTTTCTGTACAGGTATTTGATCTCATGCTGTTTCTAAATGGGGTGCAGTTATAGATTAAGTAAAACGCTTTTGCATGCTGTTAGAATGAAAAACAAAAAGTTGTTTCTAACTATGGGGACATTTAAAATCATGCAAACAGATGCATTTGGTAGTAGTGAATGTAGAGGAAATAAACTTGTAAATTACTATTCCACATTTGTATTGTATTTGTTACTGAAGAGTGCTTGTTAGGCAGTGAAGTTTTTTTTCCTATACACATCCTGCTCACAATTCCCCTTTTCTTCATTCACATACTCTCCGGATCTCTGATTAGCATTTAACAGCATGTAGATTCCATATAAGTATGCATTTGCAATGCACAGAAATTCCATATCACAACAAAAGTGGGATTTAAGGAAGAGTGTTGACAATAAGGGTTTCATGTGGATAAAAACTTGACACCGTTGCTTTGTATTAGGAGTACTACTAACCTAAAAACAACCTGGATGCTAACCTGTTTACTTCAGTATCGTGAATGAGGTTCCAGTGTTACAGATATGTATTAAGGGGTGAAACCGCACACTGTTTATCTAAAATATGCATATCTTCTGTTCATTAACATTTTATATTTGTGCATTTTCTGAGTGAATGCATCAGTTTTCATGCACAGGAAATTATGTACTTTAGCCATTTATATAGTATTTTGTCCTTCAGATTAACATTCAATTATATAGAGATAACTCATTCTCTGAATAAATATCTAGTACAATCTAGACAACAGCACCTGCACACAAGAGAAGAGATATCAGCCGGCTTGAGAGAATCCCAAATTTTACAGAAATACAAATTATTTTTAAGGGGAAAGTTCTAAAAATCTCGCCTAAAAAGTTCTTAAAATGTGGCCTAATATTTAAAAAAACGTGCTGGACATGTTTAGTAAGTATAGAGTACTAAGTATTAATTTGTGGAAATGTCTGGGAAGAGAATGTGATGATGTGCAAAGAAACACCATATTTTTGGAAGTTCTATTGGTCCTGCAGCATATTTCATTTTTTTATGTATTGATTGATTAGATTTCCAATTATTGCAAGAGGAGAACCTTTCTAACATATAGGATCACAATAACTGGGCTGACTCATATAGAATATTATTTATCAGCTTAGTCCAGTCCACATAGGACTTTATAGATTACATCTTGTTGAACAGAAACGCAATGTATTTTCTCTCTCTCCCCCCCCCCCCCCCCCCCGGCCAATTATCAGAGGCGCTTCCATTGCTGGTGAGAGTTATACAATCAACAGATTCCAAAGCCAAAGAGAATGTCAATGCCACAGAAAACTGTATTTCAGCAGTTGGAAAGATCATGAAGTTCAAACCTGACTGTATAAATGTTGAAGAAGTATTGCCACACTGGTTATCATGGCTTCCACTGCATGAAGACAAAGAGGAGGCTGTCCATACTTTCAATTACTTGTGTGACCTAATAGAAAGGTAAGAGGAAAATGCATTTTGACTCTTCCTCGTTTTCATTAGACATGTGTGGTCCAACCTTTGGCCTAATGCTGTTCATTCTCATGACTTGACTTTTAGGACTGCACTTAAAATATTCCACTGACACAAAGAAATATCCATATCCATCCTATGTAAATATTCAGTCACGTTTTGATTGTATAACATATTTTCATTTTGAGTCTATTACATGTCCCAACCTTATACCACCACCAGCAAGCTTTGGTTCATAGATTTATGGCTTTCAAGGAGGACTCAATGGTTCGTCATCTCGTGCTAGTCATAACGATAAACATAGTACTCAATCAACATCTGAAAAATCACATGTTTCCTACTACCCTAATTAGTTCAGATATTTTCGTAGCAGGATAGTTAGATATTTTCATAGCAGGATATATTCCTGTTTCCATATCTCCCCTTTCCATTCTAGGATAAGGTGAAGAATACTCCTTTAAAATGTAGTGGGTTCAAGATATTTTAAAGTAAAGTAAATGAAGGTCAAGTTTTGATGTCACCATCATTATTTGTGTACTTATGTTTGATTTGTGGGTTACCTAAATAACTATACAGAAACACAGCAAAATATTCCACAATTTATTATAGACTTGTTACTTTAAATAATAAAGTAGAAATGCCTGATAAGATACAATATGAGAAATGCAAGTCATCAGCAGCAAAAGTAAAATCAAACACTTCCTTTTACACTGAATGCTTGTTCAAGCAGATGTGTTTCTTTTTCGTGGTCTCTGTGAATCACACAGCTGGGTAATCTGCACCTGCACAGAGCCTCTTCGGAATCTTCTAGAATCACTAGACAGAAAAACTTGGCGGTAACCTCATCCACTCTCCCGAGGCTATAAAGGGGCCTTTTGACATCAAAACTCCCCATTTTCTTTTTGCTTGTGCTGAAGCTATTTTGTGGGGAACCTTAATGCATTGGGGTGATAGAAGCCTTTCTGTTTGATATCTTACTTCCCTCAACATGTGTTAAGTATATTATTGTTTATTTACTTGAAAGATTTCCACCGCCATGTCAATGACAACTAGATTTAAGCGCTGTGAGAACTGTAATACTAAAATGCCAGGTACACACGGCCATTCAAGGTGCCAAGTCTGGGGGAGGAGCAATGCCAAGCATTTACTCCACAAGCAAGGAAAAATAGAAAATACCAGTTGAAAGTCATTTTATACCAGAAGGCTCTTGCCCCTTCAGCTTCAGCATCAGCCACCACTACCAAAGGCATAGATTTGGGCATCTTATGCTCTCAAGTGGCAGACTCCCTTGGACTTCCTTTCCAAGCATGGGGTAACCCTTGGCTCTGCCTCAACTAGAATCATAAAATCATAGTTGGAGGAGACCTCGTGGGTCATCCAGTCCAACCCCCTGCCAAGAAGCAGGAAAATCACATTCAAAGGAACCCGATAGATGGCCATCCAGCCTCTGTTTAAAAGCCTCCAAAGAAGGAGCTTCCACAGCACTCTGGGGCAGAGAGTTCCGCTGCTGAAAAGCTCTCACAGTTAGGAAGTTCTTCCTAATGTTCGGGTAGAATCTCTTTTCCTTTTTTCAAAACTTAATAAAACCCATTGTATGAATCAGAAATTTTTATTTTTTTAGTAATGTAGGCACACACCTAAAGTTTTGTTTTACGTAGTTTTGAAGATCAAATTAGGTAGGTGACGTCCCCCCCCCCTTCTCCATACACTGAGTAAGCTGATTTCTGGCCGGCCACTCCAAATCTGCTCGAAAAGTAGGCCTCAATAGCAAAAGCACACTCCTCACTGTTCCAACGCATGATGTCGACTGAACTGTGTCAGGACAAAACTTTATACTCCCGCCTCTTGAACGAGACCATTAGCTCTCCGCTACGTCTTCAACCGACTGAATGGCGCGCATTTTAAAAAAGGAAGTTAGGCTGCCTCACCCTGTATAATATGCTACTTTTATGATGCATGTTTTACAACATTTTAACAACCATTAAGGTTAACTTCTGCTGTTCTGAATCAACCTAATTTCTTTAATTCACTGCTGTCATGATTCCTTCCACCTGAAATGTATTCTTTCAAGTCACCCAGTTGTGTGATTCACAGAGACCAAAAAGAACAGATTGCTTATTTGTAACTATGTTTCTTCAAGTGGTTATCTGTGAATTCACACAGCCCCCCTCCCCATCCTCCCCACTTATCATACCTATCACGGTCATATGAGCTGCAGCTGTTGCCTTGGAACTGAGGGGTTTTGGCAGCAGTCAACTTACTCTTTTATCGCCTCGGGAGAGTAGGCAGGGTTACCGCCATACCCTTTTCTAAAGCTTTGTGAGAAGGTTCCAAAAAGCGCAGAATACCCAGTTGTGTGAATTCACAAGTGACTACTCGAAGAAAAGCAAATTCCATAACCAGGAGGCCATCACCAAGAAATCTCCTGTAGGTCACTCTGCATACCACAAATAAAGCCTCCTTAAGTCTTCTTAATTACTTAGGTCCAAAGCCATTCATATTGTTTGCTTGGAAGGAAGGAAGCATGCTGTTCACTTCCCTGTTGCCCAGAAATAAGTCCCAGTCAATATATTCAATTATATTCATGCACCAACAGACTCTTTCTTGATAGATTATAAGTAGACAAATAACTCTTGATTTTATCTTAATGATCCAGAGTCCCTCCAAAATTTGTATTTACAGAAAATGTCACACATATTTTAGATAAACAAATGCAACTCAGTTCTAAATTTTGCTTTATAAAATTTGAGTTGATATTATGTGTCTTTTAATCTGAGACTGGTTTTGAATAGGACCTTAGAAGCACAGGATAAGTAGCATATATTTGAACATCTAACTGCAATAACAAGCTGTCCCACACATTTGTTGTGTGATGTAGCACACTGTACTGGGGAGACTAACTTTTGTGTCTTCTTATCTCTTACCACACATCAGTTTGCTAATACTACTTAAGTGTAATCTATCACATCTTATCACAACATAGTTATATACATTAAAACCCCATTTTGGATATTTGAGAGTATTGTAAAACAGTTCATAGCATCCTGGAATTTGACCAAACGATCTTCATTAAAAGTATTATTTTTTGAAACATTGTAATGTTTCCATGTTAAATTAACTAGCATTTCTTTGTTTTTGTTTGTTCTTTCGTTTTGCTCCACCCTGCTTTTCTTTTATTACCTTTCCAACAGTAATAATCCCATTGTCCTGGGCCCTAACAACTCTAACCTGCCCAAAATATTTGGTATAATTGCGGATGGTGAAATTAATGAAGCAATCAAGCATGAAGATCCATGCACCAAGCGACTGGCTAATGTAGTTCGACAAGTTCAGGTAAATATATATTAGGAAGAATATGTATGAGCAATTCTCAGGTTTAATTTGCAATGACAGAGTTTGGGGTGGACAGCATTATATAATTTCATAAAATATTTAGTAAACAATAGAAATGCTATAACTGTGTGTGTGTGTGTGTGTGTGTGTGGATGGATGGATGGATGGATGGATGGATGGAGGCATTTTTGAAGTACCTTGCATGAGAAGAGGGCAAGCAAGACAAGATCCCAGAAGCTGAGCTTCAACAAATTCCAGAAGAAGATAAAATTCTCCACTATAGCACATGTTTTTCCTGTTTTTCATTTGTTACAACGTATGTAGAGTATTATTTATATCCACAAGTGGTATCAAAATCCATAAGTTTGGTCCCAAAACTTATATGTAAGATCAACTTATACATGGATATATACAGTATCTTAAACTTTTTAATGCTCTGTCTCCACAGTCATACTTTGAAATAAGATTGAATGTCTTTCAAAGTCAGGCAATTGTCATATAAAAGGATTTCTTCTAACCTTCATAGATATTTAACATTTCTATTTCCTTTCTTTTTACTTGTTAGACTTCTGGAGGCTTGTGGACAGAATGCATATCTCAGCTCAATGCAGATCAGCAGGGAGCCATACAGGAGCTCCTGAACTCTGCGTAAAGGGCCTTAACGATCATCCACAAGAAAACTTCAAATAAACATTTACCCTTCGGTTTAGGTTTCTTTGTTTTGTTTTTGAGAGAGAGAACTGTAGTGCATGTAGGCTATTCTGCAACCTACAGGCAGAGGCGGCAGGAAGAAACGGTTTCCAATGGTGTTGCAATAATGAGTTTCTACCCAGCAGCACTGAAGGAGCTCCCTGTAAGCCCTGCAGTAGCACGGAAGAGTATTTTTCTAATGGTATGAACCAACCACATGATGGTGAAAGGGAAACAAGTTGAATTTTCATTAAGCATAAACTAATTAAGACAGCTTTAAGACCAGGTATTCAGTAGACACCCATTATAACAGATTACAGGCATTTTTACCCTCTAGTGTTAACATGTATTGGAGTGTGAGTATTTTTGTAGGGTAGAGAACACCCTTCTGCCCACCAAACCAGTAGATTAAGAGACTAATTTGATGACAACATCGAGCATGAAGACTTCATCGATATCACATTCGGTTTTCTGAAGCAGGCCTGTGTAGCATCTCAATGAGGAAAGCCATTGAGCTCCCAGCCCTTGAATGTGAAGTGTCTTTGGCATGTCTGACAGTATCTCATTCACTCCTCAATAAATGATGTTGAAATTCAATCAAAACTTGTGTAAAAGTCATGTGCTGTGTGGTCTCTTGTTTGCTTTTAGTGAAAATAGACTGTGTTTCCAAGTATTGTATGTTTTAGACTTTAAATGCCTGGTTTTCAATCACATACTTTTTTCTTCCTGTTACATTGTGCAAAAATTTGAGGAGCCATTCTTACATCTTACATGTGTTTCTATTTTTAAAAATAGTACGTCAGCAATCAGAAATATTTTGCAGCATAATTTTACAGCTTTTAGAAAAGATATGAAAATAGGTCACATTGAAAAAATAACATGAAGTACAATTTCTCATTTATTCTCACAGCTCAAAAAAGTTTAAGGCTTTTTTGTCACTCATGAGTTCTCGCTTGAACCCCAGGCAATCTCTCATGGAATCGTTGGGTTCTAAGAAACCATGGATGAGAAATCCTAGTCTAGCATAGTCTAGATTTGTTTTAACTGGAATATTAAGGTCAACGAGAGCTGTTTCCAAGAGGCCTGCAGAATAGTTATGTTCCTCCTTATCCCTTATACCAGAATATTTTGCTGGTTTTTAAACCAATAGCTGTTTCTTTGTGTCTTCTCACATTGTGATCAATTCTAATGATTCTTACACTTACCTCTTCAATTGTTTAGTGTTCTGGTTGTTTTAGTTTTGTTTATATTCCAGTATGCTAAGAGGAATATCTACTTTCATCTCAATATGTTGTTTTCTAGACTGGGTCTCAGTGAATGTTAACTGTGGCATCTAAAAGAGCAGCAAATAAACACTAAGAATTATGATAGAGCCCAAGAAAAAAAAGATTATATGCTTTGATAATCCGATTATTTGACAATGTAGAATAGGCCTGAATCAGATTTAAATCTATAGTTTCTAATGCTACACTAACATCTTATGTGCTCCTCATAGGATTTTTTTTTTCTTAATCTACAGGATCTGTTAATGGACTATATTTTCCATTTTAACAATTTCTTTCTCTCAGGCCCTTCCACACAGCCCTATATCCCAGAATATCAAGGCAGAAAATCCCACATTGTCTGAGTTTGGACTCAGATAGCCAATAGTTCAAAACAGATAATGTGGGATTTTCTGCCTTGATATTCTGGGATATAGGGCTGTGTGGAAGGGCCCTCAGAGTCCTTCTACACTGCCATATAATCCAGAATATCAAGGTAGATAAACCACTGTATTAGATAAACCTCTTAAATGTTGATGACATTTAACTTGTGTTGTTGCTTGCCACTAGATGGAGACAGTATAATTTAAAAGAGTTACAGCAACAAAGAGCAAGTGCTGTTTTTCAAGGGAAGGAACTATCGAAATCACCTCTGAATATTTATGACCTTAAAAAAGCCTGTGAAATTCATGGGTTCATCACAAGTCAACAGGGAACCTGAACACACACACACAAACTTTCTCTCTCTAGGGAGCATGTAGATATGCAATTATATTCACCTGTTCTGGGTGGAATAATGGTGTATTTAAAGGTCAATTTGTTTGGGGATAAACTTGCAGAGTATATGTCCCTATGTTCTGTGATTGAAAAAATAATATATGATAAGAATCTATCAAGAGCATTCATAGGAATAGGTTCAGTTCACTCCAGTAGTACCAATCAGTATACCTCTTTTCTTCATCAAAGGCTCCTACACTGCCATATAAAATCCAGATTATCTGCTTTGAACTCAATTACTTGGCAGTGTAGAAGGAGCCTAAGAGAGGTGGAAAACCTGAGGTCCTCCCTAGCCCCATTGCCTATGCTGGCAGCTGCAGTTCAACAACAGATGAATTGCCACGCACTCCTCACTCTGGGACTAGAAACTTGTTTTAACTATCTCAAGAGTTAATAGCCAGCCGCGGGCTATTTATGCTATTATGGGGAGTGTGCGCGGGGCCAACCGCCATTCCTTTTGGAAAATTTAACTGAAGATTCTGGAGCGATGCTGCGCATGCGCAGAAGTACCATATGTGCGTATTCACAGCAAACCACTAGGGAAACCGGTTACAGGTAAGCAACCTCTCATTTTAACTATCTCAAGAGGAAGGAATAAAGGAAGTCCTGGCTATTGGTCTTGGAAAACCCCTTCTGTTTTTTGCAGTCTACTGTAAATACCCATCCTTCTTGAAAAGCATTCTGCTTATGAAAGAAGCGAAGTGCCACCAGTCATCTATAAGGGTCTACTTTTTGGAGAAGTGAGGCTTGCAGCTGGAGTTGGTTATCTGGTCAGCTGACTGGGAAAAGCCTGGTGATGATTCAGGGTAAATTTAGGGCAAGTGATGCAATTTCCTAATAACTCTTTTTAAAAGCAGAGAAACATTTATTTTGCATATTATTATTATTATTTGAAACACAATATGAGTCCACAACAGACAAGATCACTCTGCTGTCTTGTTGTATTGGATCATACGTTGGACCTATCCCAAGTGTCTAGGACTGTGTGATGTATCGGCAAATAATGCGTGCTGATCCCAGTAAGGTGGCTTTTTGCAGCTGGCAGGTGGTAATTTTGTCAGCGCCGATTGTGTTTAAGTGCATGCCAAGTTCTTTAGACACTGCAACCAGTGTGCCGATCACCACTGGGACCACCTTGACTGGCTTGTGCCAGAGTCTTTGCAGTTCGATCTTTAAATCCTCATATCGTGTCAGCTTTTCCAGTTGTTTCTCTTCAATCCTGCTGTTACCTGGAATTGCAACATCGACAATCCATAGTTTGTTTTTTAACACGATTGTGAGGTCAGGAGTATTATTATTATTATTATTATTATTATTATATGGTATGGTTGCTGATGACACGACAAATTAAATAAATAAATTATATTTCTTACCTACCTCTCCTCCTGGACCGAGCAGGGTCACAACACTGCTAAAAACGCACAGTAATCTAAAAACGTTCTATAATATACACACATTAAAACACATTTTTACAAAAATAAAATGCACAGAACAAAGATCAAACATAAGACACAAGTTTAAAGTTCATGATTGAAACTGGCTGGGTAGGCCTGCCGGAAGAGACAGGTCTCCAAATGTGTTTTTAATTAAGACAACTCATTTAGCTATCAGGCTTCTTCCTCCTCAGCAGACTCAAGTTCTCCCAGGCCTGGCCGACTCAGCTTTATATTGCTCCCTCCTTGGAGATTTCTAAGTCACACCCAGATGGAAAGGGCCTGGGATTGCAGTCTACTCCCAAGGCCAGTCAGATAGCAGAAGAGCTGGGCGGAGCTGCTCTGTTTTCTGAACTCTTCCATCACAGCACACTCAAGTGTATATGTTTATTCTACATATTACACAAGAATAACTTCAAAACATTTGTGTATACATATAGAATTCAGTATGACTTCCTTCCCCCAATGACTGATTTGTGACACCAAAGATGGGACTGTATAAGTGATATGGCTGCCAACTTTACATTTTAAAACTTAAAAGTGAACCTTAAAAACCTACTTAATTGATAAAGTGTGATAACAACCACCAGTTATGTGATTGCCTTGAGCCAGTATCATCATCATCATCATCGGTGAACACTCATGTCCAAGTATAATTGTCTTAAAAAAGTCTAATGTTTTGGTCGTGGGTCATAGGTGACTGTGGAGGCTCCCAGCCGATGACCCAGGAGACATGGTGGAACTCTGTCTTCCTGGCTCCCTTCCTTCACTCTGGCTCCAGAGCGTCAGGTGACTTCTGTGGTGTTATATAATCCCCATGCCTCATGGACATTTGCATGATTTCTTGAGCTTTTTTCATCCATCAGATGTTGCTGTTGACTTATCTGGTCCTTCTTTGGACCTCAGCTTTTGCACTGGTGTAGATCTTTTTCTTAATAGTTAAATTGGTGGCTCTGCCATATTTGGAAGGCTTTCTTTTTTATCAGTTAACTGTTGGATCTCGTTAACATTTTCATTGAACCAGTCTTGATGTTTCTTAGTTTGGTATCCAGTGGTTTCTTCAGAAGCTGTGGTGATGGAGGTCTTTAGTTTATTCCAATGTTCCTCAACATTTTCAGGGTATTCTATGGGTAGATGACCCTTGAGTGCTATTTGGAGAAGGGCTTGTTTGGAGGGTTCTTAAAGGGCTTGGAGTCTGCATTTGGGGGTGATCTTGATGGCCATTGTGGATCGGATTAACCTGTGGTCTGACCAGCAGTCATCAGCACCTATCATGGCTCTTGTGAGGAGCACATTGTGGCGGTCTCTGGTGCGTATAATTACATAGAGGTGTCAATGCTTTGATCGGAGTGCTTCCATGATGTCTTAAGCTTGTTTTCCTGACGGAAGAGTGTGTTTGTGATGACAAGGTTGTGTTCTGCACATTTGGTGTGAAGCAGGATTCCAACCCCATCTTTTCCTATGGTCCCTGGCCACAGGGCAAAGTTTTGTCCAACTTTCACATTAAAATCACCCAAGGGGATGATTTTTCCTCCTTAGGTATCTCCAACAGCATGGTGTCCAGTTGACAGTAAAACATTTCCTTGATGTCTTCATCAGCATCTAGTGTTGCTGCATAGGCACTTATGATGGTTGCCTATTGGTTTTTAGGAAGGTTAATTCAGAGGGTTAAGAGTTGTTTGTTAATGCCGATGAGAGCTTCAGACAGATGTTTCACCAGTTCTGATAGCAAAGCCGACTCCATGTATTCTTCATTCTTCTTCAGGCAATCCCTTCCAGAAGAAGGTGTAGCTAGTTTTTCTTCCTTCAGCTGTCCCTCTCCTACTCTCCAGGTCTCCTAAAGTGCTGCTATGTCAATGTTAAAGCATCACAGCTCCTTTGCAATAATGGTAGTTGTGCATTCAGGGCGCTCACTGTCTGTGTTGTCCATCAATGTCTGTACATTCCATCTTCCACAGTTAATTTTTTCTTTTTGGCCACAAGGTGGTGATCCCTTTGGATGCGGGAGTCCAGTTAGGGATAAGAAAGGGCACCCCTCCCCATGTGAGGTGAGCAGAGTGGATCCTAAAAAGGGCTGTTCAGTCATGGATACAGATGCTAGACTAGTCAACTGCCTTGGACCTTGAAGTAGAATGACTGAATCCATATCCACCACCCATGTGCCAGTCTGTGACTAGGGGCTTCCAGATTTCACAGTCCTGCCCCTGTTGCCACTCGCTGAACGTCATGGGACATTTGTTTTATTTTTCTTGGAAAACACCTGTGTGTGTGTGTGTTTTTAATGTGTGGAGGTCAGTGCACACCCAATCAACACACAGTCTTCACAGAATGAGGTGCACATCCAGTGGCATGGTTAACACAATGACAGTGGTTTTATCTCCTCTCCCTTCTGACTTTTCGAAGAAAGGCTTTTTGAGCAGGCCTTTGCTAATCCATCATAATTATACGAAATCATGGAACGACTGACAATGCAATTGAATAACGATTTTAACAAGGAGATCCTCACGATAATGTTTTTATGGCTTGTACGGTTTTTATATTTTTATATTTTATGCTAAATGTTTTTAACAGTAATTTATTATTGTTTTACTTGTTGAGGCATCAAATGTTGCCAACTGTGAACCACACTGGTAAATAAATAAATAAATAAATAAATAAATAAATAATCTGTTGCAGCTTTCTTCTGCCTCCACAGCCTTTGCAACGAATACCATGTTGTTATCTGCCTATTCTCCTTTGAGGTCTTCGGATTGTTCTTGGTCTGGATCCTCCCCTGCAGCCCCTTCTGGGAGTACATGACTCCAACTGTTGTGCCCACAGGTTCATTGGAACATTCAAGCCCCTCACCATGACAAGGTGACAATCCTTCAAGGGGGTGAGCCAGTATGAAATCATATTAGCCATAGACACTTAGCTAGTATAACTAGGGATCATAAAATGAACTTTAAACGAACCTGTTGAGATCATCAGCAGGCCAAAAACTATCTAGTCCAGCATCATGTTCCTTCTTTAAAAAATGCAGAGGTGATCTTTAAAACAAAATCCAAAGGCCAAATGAGTAATTGTGGCAATGTCATTATTAGGCTAATCAAAAGGTTCATATTTCTTCAGTGTTGTGCACATTTCATCATTGCTCGCTTACAGTCCACTGGTTTCATCAGGCAAAAGTGGCTCAAAAATTACGTAGAGGGGAAAAGATTGCAGAGTTACAGGCTTGTGCCAGCCAGCATGGATGGTGGTTTCAGGTTTCCAGTAGGACTCCAGGGAACTGGGATTTCAACCCACCCTCATGAAAACCCATGCATAACATTGGGCAAGGCTTAGTTCCTCTGCCTCACAGGAAGGCACCTGCAAACCTCTCTTCAACAAATCCTATCCCAAAATCCACCTGACAGGTTGCCTTACAGGGTTTCCATAGCTTGGAAAGAACTCTAATGCACTCAGTAACAACTCTACAGCTTGCTTGCTTGCTTAAAGTATTACAGAGAAAGTGTCAATGTGGTGAATAATAGTTGGAGCATAACCCTTGTAGCTACAAGGTGACTGGGAACAAAAGCAGTAAAAGAGGAAGAGCAATGTTTCTGTTTCTCCATTTGTGGGATTTATTTCCAAAAGGTACACAATTGAAAAAACTGAAAAATGAGTTAAAGGTGGCAGCACATTGTTGGCTATGAATTGAATATTATGTACAGACCAAAACTATCAAAATGTATCAAATCAATTTGGTACAGGGCTTAGAAAATTGCATTTGAGAGCAAACGAATGCATATCATCAGCACATTTTTTTCAATTCCTGTAAAACTTGTTCAGATTAATTTGGGACCTCTTTGAAACAAGTTCCACATTTGAAATCACAAAACACCTGTTTTTGAGATTTGTACAAGGCTCTGGACCCCACTGTAAACAGAGTGCATCCAGTCTCTCAGAAAGCTTCTGTTCTGTCAGTGCTGGAGAAAAATGTAGGCTTTACAGCAGGCAAAACATTCTTAAGAGCCAAATTAGCTCACTTTACCTTATGTTGATGTTTACCACATGACACCAAGGGAAGCAAGGATCATCGTCAATTTATACTCAATATGATTATGCATCACTTCCAGGATCAGAGGCAGTTGCTAAAGAACAGGAGACAAGATTACCTACCAAATGAGCAATATGATGATAGGCCAGTGCTCTGATCCAACATGATTCTTTTGATGTTAAGATCAAAGGTAGGGCATGAGGACATCAAGCTTCAGTGCTGCTGGTGGTTTTTGGAGGGAAAAAGAAGATGTGGCTTATCAGATTTGTGTCACCAGCCCACTGCCAAAAGCCGTATGCATATGTGAGGTCTAACAAGATGTTCAACTCTATCCTTCAAATACGTTTGGGTAGCTCTTTTTAAGTTTGGAGTACATATTATAGTAGATACACCCGTCCTGCTGGTATGAATGCCACCAACTGCCAGTAAACTAAAATAGCATATCTCTCTCTCTCTCTCTCTCTCTCTCTCACACACACACACACACACACACACACACACACAATATATATATCTGCAGTGCTCATACTGTTATTTTGTTTCAAGCCAAAAATAAACACTCTAATTTGTAATCAAAACTATGTTTTGCATTGAAAACATAAAAGAATTCCCTCTAATTTGAACTTAATGGCACAGATACAGCATTTTAAAATAGTCAATGTTCCACACTTTCACCAAGCAGGTAACTTACTTACTTACTTACTTACTTAGGCGATCCCTCGTTGGACGAGTAAGATGGTCTTCCATTATGGATTTCCCTGTGGGTCCGTATGTGGCTGTGGAGCCCTATTCTTGCTCTGCATCTTCTTCTGCAGTGAGGGCATTGGTTTCCAGGTGGAAGGCATTCCCGGTCGGGGTTGGCTTGACGCGCCTTCCTCCTGGCACGTTTCTCTCTTTCACCCTCCACTCGTGCCTCCTCGAATTCTGCAGCACTGCTGGTCACAGCTGTCCTCCAGCTGGAGCGCTCAAGGGCCAGGGCTTCCCAGTTCTCAGTGTCTATGCCAGAGTTTTTAAGGTTGGCTTTGAGCCCATCTTTAAATCTCTTTTCCTGTCCACCAACATTCCGTTTTCCGTTCTTGAGTTCGGAGTAGAGCAACTGCTTTGGGAGACGGTGGTCAGGCATCCGGACAACGTGGCCGGCCCAGCGGAGTTGATGTTGGAGGACCATCGCTTCAATGCTGGTGGTCTTTGCTTCTTCCAGCACACTGACGTTTGTCCGCTTGTCTTCCCAGGAGATTTGCAGGATTTTCCGGAGGCAGCGCTGATGGAATCGTTCCAGGAGTTGCATATGACGTCTGTAGACTGTCCACGTCTCACAGGCATATAGCAGGGTTGGGAGGACAATGGCTTTATAGACAAGCACCTTGGTCTCCCTACGGATGTCCCGGTCCTCAAACACTCTCTGCTTCATTCTGGAAAATGCTGCACTTGCAGAGCTCAGGCGGTGTTGTATTTCGGCGTCGATGTTGACTTTGGTGGAGAGGTGGCTGCCAAGGTAGCGGAAATGGTCGACATTTTCTAATGTTACACCATTAAGCTGTATTACTGGCATTGGAGAGGGATGGGCTGGTGACTGCTGGAACAGCACCTTGGTTTTCTCAATGTTCAGTGACAGGCCGAGCTTCTCGTATGCTTCTGCGAAGGTGTTTAGAGTGGCTTGTAGATCTTCTTCTGAATGCGCACAGACGACATTGTCATCAGCATACTGGAGTTCTATAACAGATGTTGTTGTAACCTTGGTTTTGGCTTTCAGTCTGCTGAGGTTGAATAGCTTGCCATCTGTCCGATAGATTATTTCCACTCCGGTGGGAAGCTTCCCATCAACAAGGTGAAGTATCATAGCGATGAAGATGGAGAATAGAGTTGGGGCGATAACACATCCCTGTTTGACACCGGATTCCACCTTAAATGGGTCACTTTGGGAGCCACTGCTGTCCAAAACTGTTGCCATCATGTCATCATGGAGGAGCCGCAGGATGTTCACAAATTTGTTAGGGCACCCGATTTTGTGGAGGATGGTCCAGAGAGCGCTGCGATTCACTGTGTCAAATGCCTTTGCAAGGTCGATGAATGCCATGTACAGGGGTTGGTTTTGTTCCCTGCATTTTTCTTGGAGTTGTCGTGCAGTGAAGATCATGTCCACGGTTCCTCTGGAGGGGCGGAAGCCGTTCTGGGATTCTGGGAGGGTGTCTTCTGAGAGGGGCAGAAGGCGGTTTGCAAGGATTCTTGCGAGGATTTTCCCAGCGGAGGTTAGAAGGGAGATACCTCGATAGTTTCCGCAGTCTGTTCTTTCCCCTTTTTTGAAGAGGGTGATGATGGTGGCGTCCTTGAAATCTGCTGGGATTTTCTCGGTCACCCACACTTTTTCTATGAGCTGGTGGAGTTGGTGTGTTAGCTCAGGTCCTCCCTCTTTAAAGATTTCAGCAGGGATCCCATCTGGTCCACTGGCTTTGTTATTCTTCTGTTGGCTGATGGCATTGCTGACTTCTTCCAAACTAGGCAGCGCTGCAAGCTCATCCCTGGTTTGTTGTTGTGGGATTTGTGAGAGGACCTCTTCGGCCACATTGGAGCTGCGGTTCAGGAGGCTTTGGTAGTGTTCTTTCCAACGTAGTGCAATTGAGTTTTGGTCCTTCAGGAGTTTGGTTCCATCTGATGAGCGTAGAGGCTGTATGCCATGGTTTCTTGGTCCATAGATTACCTTTGTGGCTTTGAAGAATCCCTGAGCATTATGGGTATCTGCCAGGTGTTGGATTTCTTCGGCCTTCTTTGTCCACCAGATGTTCTTGAGTTCTCTTGTCCTTCTTTGGACCTCAGCTTTTGCACTAGCATAGATCTTTTTCTTAGCAGCACAGTTGATGTCTCTCTGCCATGCTTGGAAGGCTTTCCTTTTCTTGTCAATTAGCTGTTGGATCTCGATGTCATTTTCATCAAACCAGTCTTGATGTTTCTTGGCTTGGTATCCAATAGTTTCTTCGCAAGCTTGGATGATGGAGGACTTCAGTTTGTTCCAATGTTCCTCAACATTTTCGGGGTGTTCTGTGGGTAGATGGTCCTTGAGTGCTGTTTGGAGATGGGCTCGTCTGGAGGGCTCCTGAAGGGCTTGGGTGTTCATTTTGCGCCTTGTCTTCCTTCCTTGGAGTCTGCGCTTGGGGGCGATCTTGATAGCCATCGAGGATCGAATTAGCCTGTGGTCAGTCCAGCAGTCGTCAGCACCTATCATGGCTCTTGTGAGGAGCACGTCACGGCGGTCTCTGGCGCGTGTGATTACATAGTCTAAGAGGTGCCAATGCTTTGACCGGGGGTGCTTCCATGATGTCTTGAACTTGTTTTTCTGGCGGAAGAGCGTGTTGGTGATGACAAGGTTGTGCTCCGCACATTTGGTGAGAAGCAGGATGCCATTTGAGTTGCTGTTTCCAACCCCGTCTTTTCCAATGGTCCCTGGCCACAGGTCGAAGTCTCGCCCGACTCTTGCATTGAAGTCCCCCAGGAGGATGATTTTGTCCTCCTTAGGTATCCCCGATAGGACGGTGTCCAGCTGACAGTAGAATTTCTCCTTGATGTCTTCGTCAGCATCTAGTGTTGGTGCATAGGCACTTATGATGGTTGCCCGTTGGTTTTTGGCAAGATCGATTCGGAGGGTTGAGAGTCGTTCGTTGATGCCAGTGGGTGCTTCGCACAGATGTTTCACCAGATCATTCCTGATAGCAAAGCCAACTCCGTGCATTCTTTGGTCTTCTTCGGGCAGTCCCTTCCAGAAGAAGGTGTAGCCTCCTTTTTCTTCCTTCAGCTGTCCCTCTCCTGCTCTCCGGGTCTCCTGAAGGGCTGCTATGTCGATGTTGAAGCGTCCCAGCTCCCTTGCAATGATGGCAGTTCTGCGTTCGGGGCGTTCACTGCCACTGTTGTCCATCAGAGTCCGTACGTTCCACGTACCGAAGTTCATTTTTCTTTTTTGGCCGCAGGGTGGTGACCCCACTGGACGCGGCAGTCCAGTCAGGGATGAGTGAGGCCGACTATGTTTGGGGCACCTTTTCTAGCCCCCTCCCCATGTGGGGTGAGCAGAGTGGGTCCTCAATAGGGCTGCTCAGTCGCGGATACAGCTGCCGAACTACTCAACTGCCTCGGACCTTGAGGTAGAACGACTGAGTCCGTACCCACCGCCCATGTGCCAGTCTGTGACTAGGGGCTTCCAGATTTCACAGTCCTGCCCCCGTCGCCACTCGCTGATCGCCATGGGGCTTTGGTTGGTTGGTTTTTATTTTCTTTGGAAGACGCCTGTGCGTGGATTTTTTTAATGTGTGGAGGTCAGTGCACAGCTGATCAACACACAGACTTCACAGAGTGAGGTTCCACTGGTGATGTAGTTTAACACAATGACCGTGGCTTCTCAGTCTGTTGCAGCCTTCTTCCGCCTTCGCAGCCGTTGTAACATGTACCATGTTATCCTCCGCCTGCTCCGCCGTTGAGGTCTTTGGGTCTTCAGACTGTGCTTGGTCTGGAACCTCCCCCGCAGCCACTCCTGGGAGTGCAGGACTCCAGTTGTTGTGCCTACAGGTTCATCGGAACGCGCAAGCCCCCTCACCACGACAAGGTGACAGTCCATCGAGGGGGTAACACGTTATACATAACTCAACTCAAGTCAGACAAAAATGCTCATTCACCTCAAAAAAAACTTGCACAGTTGCAACCAAACTTTTCAAAATCACTACAAGACAGTACTTAATGTAAAACTCACATGGAGTTGGATGAAGTAAGGCAATAGTTTGGGAGACAAGGTATCTGGATTCTCATAACCATGTGGTTGAATAGATTGTGCCAGTATCAATTAAGAATGCTAATTTCTCAGCATCACTTGATTCGAGTTTCTCAAGTCGCTCCTGACATGAAAAAAAAAACTTGATTCAGGTTTTCCTCCAACTACTGCTTCAAGAGATAGAGAAACTTCCAAAAATAGATTTGGCCGGAGACTACCAAATTAAGAGACATACATATGTTATGTGTACTTTGTTGAAGCATGTAAGGCAGGGGTCCACAAACTTTTTGAACAGAGGGCCAGGTCACAGTCTCTCAAACTGTTGGAGGGCCGGATTATAATTTGAAAAAACATGAATGAATTCCTATGCATACTGCACACATCTTATTTGTAGTGCAAAAAACACTTAAAAACAATACAATAATTAAAATGAACAACAGTTTTAACAAATATAAACTTATTAATATTTCAATGGGAAGTGTGAACCTGCTTTTGGCTGATGAGATAGGATTGTTGTTGTTGTTATTGTTCACTTTCAAGTCGTTTCAGACTTAAGTTGACCCTGAGCGAGGGCCAGGTAAATGACCTTGGAGGGCCGTATCCGGCCCCCGGGCCTTAGTTTGAGGACCCCTGATGTAAGGATTTAGTGTGTGTATCAACTGTAAAATAAGATGCATGAAGCCGATTGGTCAGGCTATGCCCAGGGAGCAAACTGAGCCTGGGGCTTTTGGATAGTGTTACATTTTTGTTCAGTCTTCAGCTATGCAGGTGCTTAGAGCAGCAGAGAGAGAAGAAGTAGAGACAGAGTTTGGACTGTGCTCTTGTTTAATGAGCTGCTGGAAGGAATTTATCCACATGGACAAAGAAAGACCATTTTAAATTTCTCATAAAAGGATGCTATGTGAGTTGGTACAACTGATCACATTATACCTATGTTGTTCTGAATTAAGAAGAGTAAACTACTTGTTCTTTATGTTTCATCTGCATGGCATATTTTCTTTCTCTGGCAAAGCAATGTGTGGGCTGACCAAACGTGAACTACACATGGTTTACACCATTACACCATATACTTGTGGGCCATGAAGCTTTACAATACTTCCTGAAAAAGTTGTCTTCTGCATGTGAGCATACAAATCTGAAATTGCAATCGCAGTGTGGATAAATGGCTTATGCCATTTGAAAGCTCTTATAGTAGAAGGCATTGGATTTCTCAGCTGTTCTTAGAAAAGGATGCATAATTTCACAGCTCTGTGGGCTGCACTGATGCCATAATGAGGGGCAAAAAGAGGTTACTAACCAACAGCAGACATAATGAGACTATTAACCTCCTCATCCATCCTCTTCTGTTTCTTTGGAACTATTGCAATTCAGATAGATGCTTACGGTATGATTGAGTGGAGGTATATTCCCTCTGGCAAACCAAGTCCTTATCTGCTCATGCTCAGAGTGGTACATGACTGCTCCTTGCTGCTATTCAGTGATAATGCTTACTAGGAGCAGCATGGCTAACTTGAAGAACACAATACATTGGGAAGGAGAAGTTTCAGTAATTAACTAAACCAAGAGTGTTCGAAGTCAGTGGTGATTTGATTTGGCTGGCAAGAAACAGGGATACCCAGCTATCTAACAGTGGCAGAGGCGGCCCTAGGTAATTTTCAACAGTAAGCAAACAGTATTTTGGCGCCCCCCCCCCTCCCAACCAATCTCTGATATATATTTTCTGTTCGTCGTGGGAGTTCTGTGTGCAATATTTGGTTCAGTTCCATCATTGGTGGAGTTCAGAATGCTCTTTGATTATAGGTGAACTATACATCCCAGTAACTACAACTCGCACATGTCAAGGTCTATTTTCCCCCAAGAGCGCCTCAAGAGCGCCCCTGGGCAAAATCAACTATACTGCAAATGCTTACTTTGTGTAATGGGCTGAGCCATCCCTGAACAGTGGCAACCCAAATTATTGCTGGAGGCAAAAATAATGCTTAGGAGGAAACCCGGGATAATTTTGTATGTGAAAGATCTTGTGAACTTTGTTCTCAAATGATTGCAAATTCCTGGGCTAAACCTGTGCTCAGAAGCATGTGTTCCTTAATTCTTCCTTAATTATTTCTGCCTGTGCCGTTGTTTTGTTTCTGGTTCCCTTAGCAGACTTTGCAGTTCTAGAGGGGAAACACAGTCGATTATGCAAAACGTAACTTTCCGCAGCTCTGACCTAATCAGTCTAATGATATATACACTCATGAATTTGGTGGTGTTGGTCATACATTTGGCAGTGACTGGCTAATCTACTCTAATATCACAAAGGTGGGATGGGCAAAAGAGACCCTGGCTTCGATTGACCAGACTACTGTGATGTTATAGAGGCGCAGGATACAAAGATGGTAGGCCTGGGTAACAACGGAAAAATTTGTTTCTAAAATCGATTTGTATTTGGGGGGTTTTTTTGTTTCGATATTTAAAATAATTACAAAATTTTCCTTTTAAAAAGTTCGATATTTACGAAATTTCGTAAATGGTAAAAAATTAACGAATCGATTTCCGAAACAATAACGAATCGATTCGTTAATGGCGGACACGACCGCGAAATACGCTAAAAAACCTCCAAAACCTTCTGAAGCTTCCCTCTCCCTCTGTTGTTGACTGTTGGTGTGATATTATAATTTTTTTTCACTAATTAAACCATAAAACTGGCCCAGACATGCGGAAATAATAACGAAACGACCTCAAAACAATAACGAAACGAATACAATATCGAAATACGAAGCATTTACAAAACGTTTTTGAAAATTCGTTTTTTTAAATAATTGCTCCAGAATGGTTCGTTATCATTTTGTAATTGAAAAAATTAACGAATTATTAACGAATTACGAATTAATGAAACGAAACCGCCCAGCCCTAAAAGATGGTCTTGTGGAGGAACAGTAGAAATTAATGAAATGTAAGAAGAATTTATTTTATGTATTTATTTCCAACATTTCTACCCCATCCTTCTCAACCCCTGAAGGGGGACTCAGGGCGGCTTACAATGGCAGCAATTTGATGCCAACAACATACAACATACAAAAATACATTACAGCAACCTTATTCAAGAATTAAAACATTAGATTAAAATGCATTAAAACATTATTCATCAAGTAGCCGGATCCAGATCTGATTTAGTGACCAATGACTCAGTCCAAGCCTGTCCTTGTCAAAGTTCAAACGTTGTGAATACTACCAAACCTACTGTCCGAATGGCTGGTCCGAAAACCATGTTTTGAGCTTCTTTCTAAAAAGAGAGGTGGGATGAAGCCAACCTAATTTCGGTAGGAAGAGCATTCCACAAGTGAAAGAAAGATGCAAGCAACTAATTAATTAAACCAATACCTTTGCATTATTTAAGATAATGTATATGTCTTTCTTCCCATTTTAGCCTCACAACAGGGCTGAGAAGTAGTTTATGCTGAACGCTGGTAACTAGGCACAATTGGTTACTATCTAAGCCCCTTCTACCCTGCCATATAAAATCCAGATTGTCTGATTTGAATGGGATTATATGGTAGGCTCATATAATCCAATTCAAAGCAGATTATGTAGATTATCTGCTTTGATAATCCGAATTATATTGCAATGTACAAGGGGTTTAGACAGTTTTCTGGCTGAATTGGCAACTGAACCTATGCCACTTTAGTACTATTTCTATTTTCTAGCCAATACTGGTATACTAGTTCTCTAAAACATGAGTCTCGTGTGAATGGGTAAAAAGAGATGGAGGAAAGAAGGCTGGAAGATGCAATGGAGATGAGAGAATGTCTTTTGGGTCTTGCACCCTTTGTCTCACGTGGAACTGGACACTTGAGTTAATAAAAAACTCATAAACATATCCAAATCACCATTTCCTACAGGATCACTCCCTCCCAGAAGGCATCCCTGCAAGGGATTGGTTCTTCAAACTGACCAACTACCAGCTGTCTTTCTTCCCACCACAGAAATCTCCTCCTGCAGGTTGTGACATCAGGGGAACTCCTTGGCAATCATGGTATGGATCCTGGCCTGCCTCTCTTCTCAGCCAATCAGGGGAGAGAGTGGGAAGTCTGAATAGCTGTCAGAACTGTATAAAGTGTCATGTATTTGTATATGAATTTGTGCTTGTACATTTTGAAGTGTATTGCTTGTACTTGCATCCTATTTGGCCAAAGCACAAGAAACCTCTGTAGCTTTGCCTTCAACCCAAAGCGTTTGTTTTCAATCTGGGCTGATCTGGTTTAGTGTAAGCTCACCAGGCACAGACTTTCTTATCCACAATCCTAGCTGAAATCTTAACGACCTCAGTCAGCAATTTGGGAGTTGACCTGGAGGATGCATAAAATGCTTATTTTGTATACTGTTACAATTTTGCTGCTAGGGTGTAGAGAAGCATTTGTGGTATCTTCTCCCTCATGTGCCATAATAACTTAGTTGGCTTTGGTTACTATGTAGCTTGACAGGGGAAAGAAGTTGAAGTTTAGTGTTCAGTTTCTCAGGTTGGTTTTCTTCTTAGGGAACAGGTCATGTAGCTATTTAAATACCTTAAACATTAGACCCCTCCCTAACTGCTAATTCTACAAATAATTGCTAAAGCAATTGGGACACAATATAGTGATACTACCTTCCTGTATCACAATATGGCTGCTCTTTTTAAATATATCTCTGCTCTGACTTCTAAAACTTTTTATCTTGCATTGATAAAGATAGTTCAACATGTTCAGACATCTGCCCATTTAAGAAACTGTTTTTGTAACATGCATCTACTATGAAATTCATAATAAATCAAATCAAATTATTACTATTTTCACCAGCATTTTTACTAAATGGTAGAAATCTGATGTCAGTTTTAAAATCAGTCTCTAGTCTCCACTACCTCTGATGTAAAACCACATTGCAATAAACAATGACAACTTTCTGGTACAAGCTGTAATTACAATCTTCGAACTTGCACATCAGCTGAAGATAAACAGTAATTTTTTTATCCCAGAATGCTAAAATAATACAGCATTGAGTACAACAACAGTATTACAAATCACTTAAATCACAGGGGCAATAGAAAAGTAAGAAGGCATATTTACTTCCATGTCTTCTTTTATCAAGGAATACTAGTTCTTGTCATATGATACCTGTTATTTTGTATGTGATATATGTAAAAATGATGGCTCTAGCACGCAACAGTATGGAATACATCTAAAATGAAGCTACAGAAAAAAAATCTCATCATCTTCACTGTCTTCTTTCATGTACATCAAAATGAAAGTATTTTTCCTCTTACTTAATTTGCATCTTTATGATATGCCATAAAATGTTCATTCAAATGTTTTGATCCAGACGGTAGTAACTGCCTTTTGATTTTGCAGTCTACAAAATGCCTTAAAATTATTAGCATAATAATTCTTCATTCTAATATTACAAGGGAGGAGGCATGAGTGGTTCATGACATTTTGTTGTTTGAGGTGAAATAGCAAAGTGTTCCTTCATATTAAAGGTGTATAGTTTTCTAAGGCAAGGCAGAGATGGGGTTTCATTTTTGGAGGGGCCGCGTTGTCCACATGGGATTTTTTTAAACCCTCCAATAGCATTTTTTCTTCTCTTTGACATTAAGTACCAATTGTTCCCTTTTGACACCTCAATTCAACTATTTGGGGCAGATGCTTCCATCTAGGTGCCAAGAGGGAGAAAATTGTCCCTTTATTCACATACTCACACAATGTTTGATATTAAATACTTTTCATGTCCCTGCTTAATTGGTTTTCCCCCTAAGTTGAAATATGTATGCTTTGTTTTTTTTTCTTCCAGAAAAGGTTCTGTGCATTTATACCTACCCACATTAAAACACATAAACACAACCAGAACAAATTGTGCATGTCTCCAGGTGAGAAAGGTAAGGGCCAGGTGGAATGAACCCCTGGTTTGAGTAATTTCTCTCCTTTGCTATGGACAGCTAAATTAAAACGTGTCAACCTACTATCTACCATAATTGGTAGACTTATGTATAAGTCTCAATAGATTTATTCACAATGCCAGATTTTTTTCTTTCTCACTATATTTCACTTAAACCATTATTTTACATTTAATTAACTTACATTGCCTCTCTGCAATTTTGTCATCTGTGCACCTAGTTAGGAAATATTGCTTTGCTGCTCTTTGTTATCATTTTATGGCTTTTCATCATATAGAGCAGGGTCCTCAAACTTTTTAAACAGAGGGCCAGGTCACAATCCCTCTAACTGTTGGAGGGCCAGATTATAATTTGGAAAAAAATGAATGAATTCCTATGCACACTGCATATATCTTATTTATAATGCAAAAACACCTTTTAAACAATACAATAATTAAAATGAAGAACAATTTTAACAAATATAAACATGTTAGTGTTTCAATGGGAAGTGTGAGCCTGCTTTTGGCTGATGAGATAGGATTGTTGTTGTTGTTGTGTGCTTTCAAGTTGTTTCAGACTTAGGTTGACCCTGAGCAAGGGCCAGGTAAATGACCTTGGAGGGCCATATCCGCCCCCCAGGCCTTAGTTTGAGGACTCCTGATCTAGAGCAATTTGGTCTCACATACAAATTTTGACATCTTTTCTGTGTGGATTATACAGGAAAAGCATACAAAGTTGAAACATTTGACCAAGACAGGTAAGTTTGGCTAAAGCATATGAATACTCTATCTGAGACAGGCAGATAACCAAAGCAAAGTGAGAGGATGTGACAAGAGACCTACAAAATAATATTTGCAAATATGGAGTTTTATTTCTTTAACCTTGCTCCATTAGATCTTGGGGTGACCCAGTAAAGCCTATTCACAGTACATTAGCCAAATGAAAATACTTCTTGACATAAATGTCTTATTAATTTAGGAAATTAACTGCCTGCAGATATGATTAGGAGCACTGATTTAGACACCGTTAGAGAAATTAATAGAGGACAAGTCAATCAATGGCTGTTGGCCATTATATTTAAAAGGAGACTTCAAGTTCAGCAACAGTTATATATGCCAAGTAGGCAAACAAGAGTAGAGTTTGGGAGTACAGTCAGTGTGATATTTCCTACAAAAAGTAAATGTAATTTTTTCCCTTTTTTATTAGAGCTTTTTCAAAATACATTTTAAAAGTAAATGTATTATCAAGCTTTCAACCACAAAGTGATGTATCTGCACTATATGATATCAGTGCCTGGATATTGCCTTAGCTGTCATGATTCCATTCTATTGAATTCTAGTATTTATAGTTTGTTGATGAGGTAATATTTTCTGCCAGAGACTTTTAATGCTACATACGATTCAGGAAGTTGCACTAGAGAATTCCAATAAGCTCACCAAGTTACAAGTTTCCCTGTATTCTGTAGAATTTAGGAAGGGTGTTTAAAAACTGTATCAAACTCCACCCCAGCCTGGAGGCAACAGAAAAGAACTAATGAAGAGCTTCCAACTGGTGGATAATCTAAAATAACATTTGGTTTATAAGACACCATGGAGGAATGGCCAAAAGAAAGTGCTAGCAACCACATCATAAAGGAAAGCCAGATCCCCATGTGTAATGTATACATTCTATTTGTGTTTAAAACACATATTTTACCCAGTTAAAGCAGTGTCAAACTGCCTTGATTTTACAATGTATTTGAAATTCTGATGTTTGCAGTTTAGTGAGGCCCAGGACCTCTTTGGCTGAGACTTTTAAGGGCCCCTCCCTAAACTTCAAACCCTGTGATTCTACATGAGGCTGTCATAAAATTTAAAGTGGGATGCCCACACTATACCCACTCTTTAAAATGTAGTGTGATAATCTCTTCAGTTAAGTGAAAAAGTGGGGTATAAATGTATAAGAATATTATTATTTATTATTTATTATTTATTATTTATTTTGCGTATTTCTACCCCACCCTCCTCAATTTGATGCCTAGTGATGTTCCAAACAAAAAGCAAAGGGTGTCAGGACCTCTCTAAAACTGCTTGAAAGAGGGAAGAAGAAAAGGCTCGCCTGAAAACCGCCCCTCACTCAGGCTAGAGCTACACTGCCATATAATCATAGGGCATCACTCGTGGCCGTCGGATTGTCTTCCAAGTGTAGGGTCTTGGCAGTGGGTCAGCACATGACTGTAAAGACCTATTCTGGATCCACATGGTCTTTCATAGTGAGGACATTGATTTCCAAATGGAAGGCAGTTCCAACATACTTCTCCCTTTTGCCCTCCATTTGTGCCTCTTTGAATTCCACAGCACTGTTGGTAACAGCTGACCTCCAGTTACAATACTCGAGGGGCAGGGCTTCCCGGTTCTCTGTGTCTATGCCACAGTTTTTAAGGCTGGCTTTAAACCCACCTTCAAATCTCTGTTTTCCATTCTTGAGTTGAGAATACAGCAACTGCTTTGGGAAATGGTGATCGGGCATTCGGACAGCATAGCCAGTCCAGTGAAGTTGATATCAAGGGATCATCACTCCAATACTGGTGGTCTCTGCTTCTTCCAGAATGCTGTTGTTTGTCCACCTGTCTTCTTCCCAAGAGATTTTCAGGATTTTTCAAAGGCAATGCTGATGGAATCAGTCCAGAAGTTGAGGGTGACATTTGTAGATGGTCCATGTTTTGCAGGCGTACAAAAGAGTTGGAAGGACAATAGCTTTACAAAGAAGCACCTTGATATCCCTACAAATGTCCTTAACCTCACTCTCTGCTCAATTCGGAAAAAAATGCTATGCTCGCAGACCTCAGATGATGCTGTATTTCAGGGTCAACATAAACTGTTGTTGAGGGGTGGCTGCCAAGGTAGCCGAAATGGTCAATATTTTCTAGCATTGTACCATGAAGCTGTATGTCTGATGGTTAGTGTAGACTTATATGACAGTTCAAGATAGGTTCTGTAGGTTTGTTCTTAAGATGAATTTGTTTGTAACTCAGAACAGGTACATTTTTGAAGTTTCACTGTAGTCATATATATGTGTGTGCATGTGCTTTGGATAGCATAGGGAGGAGTCAACACCCCTATGGTGCTTGTTTTGCTGCCTGTGCTCATTCAGAAAATTTCACTTCACTTTCTGTCTCTGAGACAATTGGATTTTGAAAAATGTGCCTTTTTCAAACAAGGATTGGAGAGAAATCTTCAGTGGAGACACACCTTTCCCCCATGATAACAGCTCTTCCAGGAGTGAATTTCCTTTCGGAGGGGCTAATTTCTCTCACTACCTGTTGCCTCAGGGCCCTTCCATACAGTCATATAACCCAGAAGAGCAACACAGAATAACCCACAATATCCAGGTTATACGAGGGTTATCCAGAAAGTAAGGCTACAAGGCATGTAGCTCTTGCAGGGAATTTTCTCGGGGAAGTTGGTATCACTGCTATGTAGCGAGAAGCCGGCAGAAGCGAACGAGCAGTGCCAGTCGTCAGTAGCTCATCAACTGGCGTTGTGGTGAAGGTTAGAGATGAGCGTCCTCATTCCATTTCTTTTCTGTCTGTCTTTTTCATGACAATTCACATCAGCAC
The DNA here is from genome assembly GCF_037176765.1 of Anolis sagrei. NCBI lineage: Eukaryota > Metazoa > Chordata > Lepidosauria > Squamata > Anolidae > Anolis > Anolis sagrei. The sequence continues at coordinate 116,140,458 of NC_090023.1, read as the reverse complement.
ACTGCTCATGCAACACAAGAGTTGTTGACTTCATTTGGTTGAGATGTTTTAAGCCACCCCTTTCAGAGTCCCGATCTCGCACCCAGTGACTATCATCTGTTCACTAAATTGAAGGAACACCTGGGTAGAAAACAAACTGGCTGAAAAAGGCAGAGGGGAAACTTCTATGATACAGGCATCAAAAAACTTGTCGCATGGATGACAAAATGTATTCAACTGAATGGTGATTATGTGGAAAAATAATGTAATAGCTATGCTACAATCCATGTAAGCTTTATTAAAATGTATTCATTCTTTGTTTTTGTTTTTTTAAAATCTTGTAACCTTACTTTCCAGATATCCCTCATACACTGACATATATCCCAGTTTAAAGCAGATAATGTGGGATTTTATTCTGTTGTGTGGAAGGGGCCTCACTTCCCTTATTAACTATGAGTGGGATGTCTGTAACTTGGGGAGTGCCTGTATAGGAGTCTACTGTCATGTATCATGTTCTGCAGTTGATGGTGGTTGGTGGTGGCAGGCCTAGCAGTTGGTGATGAAAGGGTTAATGTAAGTCTTAGTTCTAAAGGGTTGAATGATCTGCGTTCATGGGTGAAAGCAATCAAGGGAGGCATACAAGAGATAGATTGCAGAGGGTGTTTCTGGATATAAGGAGCTAGCCTTGGAACTGATCTTTGGGAGAAAAATATTTGTTATATTTTGGTGGTAGATGCTGCTGGTTTCCCCCGAGGTTTCTGGATTTTCGGTGTCCTGACCTGTCTCCTAAACCCTTGCAACCTTGAATCTTTCGATGGCTTTTGACTACGGTATAGATTCTTGATCCCTGGACTTTGCTCATTGAACTCTTGGCATTTGACCACTGGACTAGACCCTTTGACTATGGTGTAGTGTTTGCTATCAGTTTTTGTTTTATATTCTTTGGCTGAGTGCTATCTTTACGTTTTATGTTTTGGCCTATTAAAACAGCTAGAAAGTAAGTGCTGTTTTAATTAAACTGTTACGAACCATCACGAAAACAGTTCTGGCCCAGACTACCTGTCCAAATGTATCTCCTATTATGAACCATCATGAAATTTAAGATCATCTGGAGAGGCCCTGCTCTCGATCCTACTGCCATTGCAAATGTAACTGGTGGGGATGAGGGACAGGGCCTTCTCATCAGTGCCCCCCACCTGTGGAACGCTCTCCCCAGGGACATCAAACTGACCACCTCGCTCCTATCCTTTAGAAGGAAACTTAAGACTTGGCTATGGGACCAAGCATTCAACCAGTTAATGGCAGCAAGTGAAAGAAGACTTAAGCAACTCATGACAATGAATTGACCCAGACTTGGATTTTGGCTTCTGATTTTTAATAGGTGTGTCTTAATCTATTGTTTTAATTATTGTTTAAATATTTTTACTGTATTGAATGTTTTATGATGCTGGCATGGTATGGTGCTTCTGTGAGAATGCCCTGAGTCCCCTCCCGCCCCTCCCCCCTGTGAGAAGGGCAGGGCAGGCATGTAGCGGGGGGGGGGGGGGGCTTGGGGGCTTCAGCCCCCCCCCCCGAAATTCTCATGGTGGTTCGTGAAAAGGCCTTACTGGTGCATTATTTAAACTGTTATGTTTATTCATATCATGATCTGATCACCATACTCAATATATCCCATATGCATGGAGGTATTGGGGTAATGATACAAAAGATTTGCTAGGGTCGACCCTCTTTCACTCAGACTCAGCCCCCCCCCCCCCCCCATCAAAATCCTGGCTATGGGCCTGGGGCAGGGTATAAATATAGAAAATAAATAAATAAAAACAAACTGGATGCTTGTTTGATTCATCTCTGCCCTGGCCTCCTGACATCTACACACTGACCAAAGGATATAGTTTCAAACTGCATTACATGGCGGCGTAGATGGGGCCTCAGGCAGGCAGCTGAAACCCCTTTTTGGTATTTTCTCTGTTGGGGGGTGGGATCTGAAGCGAGCAATGGTGGGCGGGGCCCAATGCAGGTAGCCCCGCCCCTTCCACGCCGGCCCCGCCCCTCAGCGCGAGGTCCCCTTCCCCTTTGTTCCCCTTCCCCTCCTCTTTCTTGGTCGCGGGAAGCCGACCTTTGGGCAGCCGCGCGCGCCCCGCCCCCCTCGCGCCGGGGAAGTGCACGAGACACACCTCTCTCTCTCTCTCTCCTTCTGAAAGAGCTCGCGAGCCCCTTCCCTCAGGAGGGAGAGGAGGAGGAGGCGGAGGAGGCGCGCCTGGACGCCACTGGAGGGGGCTCTTCACCACTGCTGCCGCCGCTTCCCTCTCCGCCTCCCCTTGAGGCGGGGGCCGGGCTGGACGGGGGAAGGAGGAGGAATCAGGCTACACATCTGAGCGGCGAGTAGCAGAGCCCGCTTCTTGGGACGGAGCCCGCCCTGCTCCCTTTCCCCTCTCGCCCTCCTCCTCCTCCTCTTCGCCATGGCGACCTTGGTCCTGGCGCTGCCCGGCCTCCCCTCTCCCCCCCTGGCCTCCTCTTCCTCCTCCTCCAGGAACCTTTAATGGCCCGCACTCTCGCTGCCCAGCGCCTCAGAGGAAGAAGAAGAAGGAGCGCCGCGGACGGTGAGCGAACAATGGCGAGGGAAAGGGGGGGGGGAAAGGGGGGGGGAAGCCTCCCTCCCTCGCTCGCCCAGAAGTTGCGCCTTTTGTCTCCGCGGCGCCGCTGGGGAACTTACTGGGGCCAAAGGGCAGCCGGCCCTTGGCGGGGAAGGAAGGAAGGGACACCCGCGCGGCTCTCTCCTCCGCTTCGGCTTGCCAGCATTGGTGTTCTCCCCACCCGTCTCCCTTCCTCCCCGCGCCGTTCGCTCTCCTGCCTCCGGACCCGCAAGCCGTGCACAAAGGAAGGCGAGGGACGGGACGGAGAGGCCGGGAGGGGAGGGGAGAGGGACGGAGAGGCCCCCGCTTTCCTTTCTCCTCTGGAACCGTTCATTTCCACAGAAGGGCCCATGGGTTGAACCCCTTTTGAGATGGGAGGCGAGGGAAGGCGTGGTGAGGGAGCCTTCTTCTTTTAAATGAAGACTCTCCCAACAAAGTAGCAGGGGGGCGTATCAAGGCAGGGAAGGCTGGCCTGGCTCTGCTTCAAGGTGAGGTGGGGTCTTGCCGCTTTTTGCTCTCTCTGCCCGGTTTGCGTGGCCTCCGCGCACCTTTGTGTGGGAAGGTGGGCGTGGGAGGCAGGTCTGACCCGTGGAAAGGACGGGGACTCGCGATTCGTTGTCTGTGGGCCCTTCCATACAGCCTTATATCCCAGAATATCAAGGCAGAAAATCCCACAATATGAGCTTTGAGCTGGATTATCTGGGGGCCCGTCCACACAGCCCTATATCCCAGAATATCAAAGCAGAAAATCCCACATTACCTGAGTGTGGACTCAGACAGGCATGTAGCCGGGGGGGGGGGGGAGGTTGGGGGGCTTAACCCCCCCCCCCCGAAATTCTCATGGTGGTCCACGAGAAGGCCTTACTGGTACATTATTTAAACTGTTATGTTTATTCATATCAAGATCTGATCACCATGCTCAATATATCCCATAATGCATGGGGGTATTGGGAAAATGATACAAAAGGTTTGCTAGGGTAGACCCTCTTTCACTCAGACTCAGCCCCCCCCCCTCGAAACAAAATCCTGGCTACGGGCCTGGACTCAGATAACCCAGTTCAAAGCAGGTAATGTGGGATTTTCTGCCATGATATTCTGGGATATAGGGCTGTGTGGAAGGGTCCTGGGTTATCTGAGGGCCCTTCCAGACAAGCCCATAGCTTGGGGCAGGATCCATTGTGAAGGGTTTCAAGCCCAGATCTCGTGGTCCTGACTCAGGGCCCTTCCAGACAAGCCCTATCTCCCAGGATCTGATCCCAGGTTTTCCACTTTAAACTGGATTATATGAGTCTGCACTGCCATATTATCTGGGGGCCCTTCCACACAGCCGAATAAAATCCCACATTTTCTGCTTTGAACTGGCATATATGGCAGTGTGGATTCAGATGACCCAGTCCAAAGCAAATATTGTGGGATTTTCTGTTATTCTGGGTTATATAGCTGTGTGGAAAGGCCCTGGGATAAACAGAAAACCTAAGATCAGATCCTGAGATATAGGGCTTGTCTGGAAGGGCTCTGAGACCACACTGCCATATAACCCAGTTCAATGTGGATTTTATACAGCTGTGTGGAAAGGGCCTATGAGTCCAGCATTTGCAGATGTGCTGGTGGTCTAGGACTCCTCTGGTGGGCTTTTGTTTTCCTGCCTCGGGGCGTCATTATGTGTTGAGTTGATCTTGGTGAGCTTGAAGGCGGCAACTCTTCCCCCAATTTTCAGGAAACCACTCTTTCAAAGAAGTCACCGGGCAAAATGTGGATGGATATATATTCGGTGTGGTTTCCCAGTGGGATGGCATCCCTTCCAGCTTGGTGGAAATATAGATGTGCAGACACAAAGAGAGTCTAATGTATGCCTGCTATTTTGTCTAAGCAAAGGGTTGTATTTTTTGAACATAACAAAAGTAGCAGCAATGTTGCAACAGTAGTATTAAGATCTTGCAACATTGGAAGGGGGCAAAAATACCTTAAGGCACCAGAGCTCCTCTGATCTTGGACTCTCAGCAGATTCAGCCCTGGTTAGTACTGAAGTGGGAGACTGTATTGTCAAAGACTTTCATGGCTGGAATCACTGGGTTGCTGTGAGTTTTCCAGACTGTATGGCCATGTTCCAGAAGCATTCTCTCCTGATGTTTCACTCAAATCTTTGGCAGGCATCCTCAGAGGTTGTGAGGTCTGTTGGTCAATCTCCATGTATCTTAGAACAGCTTCTCCCCATGGGAGACTGTCATTGAATGCCAGTGGTATAGAGCATATTTCAGATGAAGGGACTGGCGCAACCATTTCTGAGGCCCCTTTTACGCTGCCATATAAGATCCAGTGTAGACTCACATAATCCTGTTCAAAGCAGATAATGTGGAATATCTTCTTTGATAATCTGGATTATATGGCAATGTTGAAGGGGCCTAAGTATTCCTTGCCTAAGAAAACCCTAGCCAGGATTTTGTTTCCGGGGGGGGGGGGGGGGCTGAGTCTGAGTGAAAGAGGGTCTACCCTAGCATACCCCAATAGCCCTATGCATATGGGATATATTGAGCATGGTGATCAGATCATGATATGAATAAACATAACAGTTTAAACAATGTACCAGTAAGGCCTTCTCGCGGACCACCATGAGAATTGGGGGGAGGGGTTGAAGACCCTAAACCCCCCCCCCCCCCCCCGGCTACATGCCTGCTCACCCCTACATGCCTGCTAAACCTCATTAAACAAGAAAAACCCATGTTTTAAAAAGTCAAGAGAAAGTCTGAGTTCAGCTACATTGGGGTCCATTATATCCCAAGGACTCAGAAAACATGTGATTTCCATGTGGGTCACTAATGTGGACGGCACCAGCATATAACCACATTTTTAAAAACCCCAGGCATTCCTGCACTCTGGGCATGTGCTGCAGCAAGTCTGCATGGGGAGAAAAATAGTGAAAACCTCTGGCACATGTCCTGCTGATCGAAATAATTCCAGATCAGTGTGGATGATCTGGCATAATTGCTCTGGGGCAGCGAATCCAGGTGGAGATTCTTTGGAAGGTAATGGTTTTTTTTAAAACCTCTTTGTACTCTGGATTAAATTCCTGTGTAGAAGCGCCCTCAGACTCCCGTGAGTTCACCTCCATAACACTTGGAAGCCCAACATTTGAGAATCACCACTCTAGTCCATTCAACACATGATGACCATTTTGTCTGTATTTGGGCTTTAGTTACATTTTTTGCACTGTGACATTAACATCTCAAAATCCAACCTCATGAAGATGTTTTTTGTTGTATTCCTTCAAGTGATTTCTGACTTCTGGCAACCCTATTTTGGGGTTTTCTTGATAAAACTTGTTTGGAGGTGCTTTGTCTTTCCTTTCCTCTCAGGCTGAGAGAATGTGACTTGACCAGGGTCAATCAGTTGGCTTTTGTGGCCAAGTAGAAATTTGGACTCTGGTCTCCATATAGTCTGATGCTTAAACTATCACACCACTTTGGCTCTGTAATCCCATGTTTGTGGATCTCTCTCCTTTGACCGGCTGGTTCAGGTGCATCAGAAAGAAGGTTCTTTGTGCTGTTCCACAAGTGTGTTTACGTCAGTTCCTTTATTACCATTCAATAGCAACACTGGATGACTCACTACTGAAAGCATGAAGTGACTCAGTATTGAAACAAAACATTGGATTTAAAGTAATAAAACATGTGAAAGTCCTGCTATGTTCTCTTGTGGCTTACTCACACATTCAAATTGTCACTGTAGCCTCAAGAATGAAGATACTGGTCAATTTACTGTCTACTTGAAAGTTAGAAAATATTCCATGTCTAGATCCAAGGAAGTCATGCTGCCCGTCTATTCTGCCTTGGTCAGATCACACCTGGAATTCTGTGTCAAATTCTGGGCACTGCAATTGAAGGAAGATGTTAACAAGCTGGAATGTGTCCAGAGGAGGGTGACTAAAATGATCAAGGGTCTGGAGAACAAGCCCTATGAGGAGCTGCTTAAAGAGCTGGGCATGTTTACCCTGAAGAAGAGAAGGCTGAGAGGAGATATGATGGCCACGTATAAATATGCGAGGGGAAGTCATAGGGAGGAGGGATCAAGTTTGTTTTCTGCTGCCCTAGATACTAGGCCGTGGAACAATGGCTTCAAACTACAGGAATGGATATTCCATCTGAACATCAGGAATAACTTCCTGACTGTGAGAGCTATTCAGTAGTGGAACTCTGCCCCATAGTGTGGCGGAGGCTCCTTCTGGGTGACCATCTGTTGGGGGTGCTTTGAATGCGATTTTCCTGCCTCTTGGCAGGGGTTGGACTGGATGGCCCACAAGGTCTCTTCCAATTCTATGATTCTAAAGAAGACTCTCACAGGTTTGAATATTGTACTAAGACTCTGAGAGACCAGGGTTTGAAGGTACACTCAGCCACAGAAATCCACTCTTTTAGTTTTAGAGGAATGTTAGGGCAGCCTCCCCCCCCCCCCCACCCCACCCTAAAGAAATCTTGCCAAGAAAATCCAATGAAATGTTTGCCTTGGGGTTGATATAAATAAGAAATGACTTGAATGCATACCACAACAACAAATTACACCTGGCCCATGGTGGTGGTAGGGTATGGAATCTACCCTGAGTGTATCTGTCCAAGGTGCTGACTCCTCCCATGGCCTCAATGCCTAGGACAGTTCCTGGAAAATTCACTCTAAAATCTGGAGCAGGTTGAATGACATCTGAGTCTCAGTGGTCCCAAGACTAATAGCAATGGCAGATAAGAAAACTCCTTGCTTCTTTATCCACACATGTAACACTCATCTGCATCAGTTGCAGACAGACATCTCTTGCTGTATAGCTCTCTTGGGACTGTTTGTTCTCTTTAAACTTCAATGTTTGCTTTCTTTTACTGGGCTTTTGACTGATGCATCTTTGAGCATGAATGAAAAATTGAGGAAAGAGAGGAAAATGAGTATATGTATATGTGCTCCTCACCTCATCATGCTTAGGATTGCCAGAATTTGGAATGGAATAGGGGATCATGACTGCATCTATATCATAGTTAACATGCACACCCTGTTAATTGTATGTCAACACAATCATATGCAAATACAGTTAATTATTTACAAATACAATACCATGCAAATACGCACATACCTCTGCTCTTTAAAAAGAAGCGTGGAAGTAACAGCCATGCAATTTCCTATAATGATATGGTTTTTTTTCCATTTTTAATTGTTTTATTGGTTTTTCCCACTCCCACTCTCCCCTCCTTGTACATGCAATTTATACATCAAACTACAGAAGTTACATTTGAAATATCAGTCTCAGACTTAATTTTTTTACTCGACATCTTAGCACATTTTCTAAATTACTTACTTACTTACTTAGGTGATCCCTTACTTAGACGAGTAAGATGGTCTTCCTTGATTACTATTTTTGTGGGTTTGTAGGTGGCTGTGGAGTGACCCGCCATCTTCTCCCACAGTGAAGGCATTGGTTCCCAGGTGGAAGGCGGTCCCGGTCGGGGTTGGCTTGACGCGCCTTCCTCCTGGCACGTTTCTCTCTTTCACCCTCCACTCGTGCCTCCTCGAATTCTGCAGCACTGCTGGTCACAGCTGACCTCCACCTGGAGGGCTCAAGGGCCAGGGCTTCCCAGTTCTCAGTGTCTATGCCAGAGTTTTTAAGGCTGGCTTTGAGGCCATCTTTAAATCTCTTTTCCTGTCCACCAACATTCCGTTTTCCATTCTTAAGTTCAGAGTACAGCAACTGCTTTGGGAGATGGTGGTCAGGCATCCGGACAACGTGGCTGGTCCAGCGGAGTTGATGGCAGAGGACCATCGCTTCAATGCTGGTGGTCTTTGCTTCTTCCAGCACGCTGACGTTTGTCCACTTGTCTTCCCAAGATATTTGCAAGATTTTCCAGAGGCAAATGTATCTCTGGCATTGGGGAGGGGATGGCTGGTGACTGCTGGAACAGCACTTTGGTTTTCTCGATGTTCAGTGACAGGCCAAGCTTCGTGTATGCTTCTGCGAAGGTGTTTAGAGTGGCTTGTAGATCTTCTTCTGAATGCGCACAGATGACATTGTCATCAGCATACTGGAGTTCTATAACAGATGTTGTTGTAACCTTGGTTTTGGCTTTCAGTCTGCTGAGGTTAAACAGCTTGCCATCTGTCCGATAGATGATTTCCACTCTGGTGGGAAGCTTCCCGTCAACAAGGTGAAGTATCATAGCAATGAAGATGGAGAATAAAGTTGGGGCAATAACACATCCCTGCTTGACACCCAATTCCACCTTAAATGGGTCACTTTGGGAGCCATTGCTGTCCAAGACTGTTGCCATCATGTCATCATGGAGGAGCCGCAGGATGTTCACAAATTTGCTTGGGCACCCGATTTTTTGGAGGATGGTCCAGAGAGCGCTGCGGTTCACTGTGTTGAATGCCTTTGCAAGGTCGATGAGTGCCATGTACAGAGGTTGATTTTGTTCTCTGCATTTTTCTTGGAGCTGTCGTGCAGTGAAAATCATGTCCACGGTTCCTCTGGAAGGGTGGAAGCCATTCTGGGATTCTGGGAGGGTGTCTTCTGAGAGGGGCAGAAGGCAGTTTGCAAGGATTCTTGCGAGGATTTTCCCAGCGGAGGTTAGAAGGGAGATACCTTGATAGTTTCCGCAGTCTGTTCTTTCCCCTTTTTTGAAGAGGTTGATGATGGTGGCATCCTTGAAATCTGCTGGGATTTTCTTGGTCACCCACACTTTTTCTATGAGCTGGTGGAGTTGTGGTGTCAGCTCAGGTCCTCTCTCTTTAAAGATTTCAGCTGGGATCCCATCCGGTCCGCTGGCTTTATTATTCTTTTGTTGGCTGATGGCATTCCTGACTTCTTCCAAACTAGGCGGTGCTGCAAGCTCATCCCTGGTTTGTTGTTGTGGAATTTATGAGAGGACCTCTTCGGCCACATTGGAGCTGCGGTTCAGGAGGCTTTGGTAGTGTTCTTTCCAATGTAGTGCGATTGATTTTTGGTCCTTCAGGAGTGTGGTTCCATCTGATGAGCGTAGAGGCTGTATGCCATGGTTTCTTGGTCCATAGATGACCTTTGTGGCTTTGAAAAATCCCTGAGCATCATGGGTATCTGCCAGGTGTTGGATTTCTTCAGCCTTCTTTGTCCACCAGATGTTCTTGAGTTCTCTTGTCCTTCTTTGGACCTCAGCTTTTGCACTGGCGTAGATCTTTTTCTTAGCAGCACAGTTGATGTCTCTCTGCCAAGTTTGGAAGGCTTTCCTTTTCTTGTCAATTAGCTGTTGGATCTCGATGTCATTTTCGTCAAACCAGTCTTGATGTTTCTTGGTTTGATATCCAATAGTTTCTTCGCAGGCTTGGATGATTGAGGTCTTCAGTTTGTTCCAATGTTCCTCAACATTTTCAGGGTTGATTCTCTAAATAATTCCTAACTGGTTCCCACATACTCTTAGTTATTGTAACCTTTTCAATTTTATCTATTTTATTCCATTTGCAATTTGTTATTTCCACATTTAACATATTAATTATATAGTTATACCAATTAATCAGTGTCCATTTTGTATAATGATATGTTAGGGTGATACTCCAAGATTTTAAGCAGCATCTGATCACTGCTGATCACTGTTGTATGGCTTCAACATCTCATCAGAGTCATTCTTTCTTAAGGTGTGCTATGGTGCTACTCCCACTGAAAGTTAATAAGCTGAGAGTGAGGGACCAAAAAATCTCAAGATAGATACAGGAGTAATAAGTTCCCAAATAAATTATGCATCATCATATTTTATTCTTGACTGCATTTTGAATAGGAACCAGTGTGACATGATCAAGGGCATAGCCATGTTAGTCAGTATCGGCATCTTTGTGACTGAGGCCCCATCTACACTGCCATTTAATGTAGTTTTATAATGCAGTTTAACTGCATTGAACTTAGTGTAGACTCATAAAATTAAATTCAATGCAGTTAAACTGCATTCTAAAACTACATTAAATGGTAATGTAGATAGGGCCTCAAAGAAAAGTCAGTAGTATAAATAGTAATAGACTCAATCAACTTTATAAGATGCATGGAAGGAAGCACCTGCTGACAGACATTTATACTAATGAATCTGTGGGGTGTTCATGTCTAGACAGAAATGGAAATGCAAAACATGAGTATGGTGATGAGGTGGCAAATTCCTTTTCTACAATGGTTATAAAAAGTACCATCAAGCCAAGATCAATAAGAAAACATGTGCAGTGGGCAGTTCTTAGTCTAGTTGCAGTTGTAGAATATGGACTAAAGACTAGATGTAGTAAAGTGAGCATAAAGTATGGCTTGTATTAGGGATGGCATCGACTGTGGTTTGCAAGGTATGGGTTCTTCTCTCCCCTGATCCTTGTGACATTTCAAGTGACTTTATGCCTCTCTTCATCTCTCCTAGTCTAAATGTATGTCCTAAGATTGTTTTGTGCATGATGGAGACTCAAGTATACCACGTTAAGCTCATTGGCCAAAATGTGGGCTATGCACCTATTAAACAAACAAATTACTCTACATGTAGCAAGAAGTACTCAAGGTCCACCATCCTACACAAGTCACAAGTTTTAAGGAGTTGGAATTAGTACAAAATTTCTTGTGAGGAGGGATGTGATTAGGTACAGTGTTTATAAATCTTGTGGGTGTGGGGTGGAGTCTTAGGTAGCATTCTTCTATACTGTTATTTATGTTTCACCATTTTTATTTGTGGCTCTGTGACTGTTTTTGGTGAAAGGGAAAAATCATCATTATCTTTCACCTTCTTAATTAGTATATTTGTGACTTTTTTGGTATTTAGATACATTCTTTAAATATTTGCTGATGATTTTACAATATTTGTTCAGTCTGTTACTCAAGACTGACTTTGTTTGTGTGTTTGTTATTGATAAACAAAATAATGAAATGCCAATCCCCCTCAGTCGTGAAATGATAAGCATGGATGACTTGTAGTTAAAAATCTGTGTAGGTAGCTTCAGGATTGTGGCCCTCATTTTTGATAAAGAAAGGATAGGTATAGACTTAGAAGAAGCTTCAGGATGTATGGAGAGGGTTGTTTTTATTGTTTGCCTTTGATTTATTTCTGATATTTGGTGAACCCAAGTTAAAACTGTACAGGAGTTTTCTTGACAGGATTTGTCCAAAGAGGGGTTGCCTTTTTCTTCCTCTAAGGCTTAGAGAGTTTGACTTGCCCATCGTCACCCAGCTGACCTCCATGGCCAAGTGGGGATTTGAACCCAGGTCTCCAGAGTCTTATGCTCAAGCAATTATACTACTGTGGTTCTCATGAAGAAGGTTATACAGTACTCTCAAATCCCCACTCCACCTCATCATGGATGGAATTCTTCTTCCTTACAAATATTTTTTTTTTGCATATCTGTGTTGTTTTATAACAAAATAAACCCCTGTCTTTATCCTAATGGACTATCCTCCTCAGGTGGCTCATTAGCGAAGGAATTTAAAACCATTGGGTTGGTTTTTATGACTGATTTTATTCCCGTAAAATGTTTAGTCTAGAATGGAATAGTTGAGCCAAAAGGGCTGTAATGATGGAAGCACCCATGTCCTGAGATTCCCAGTTGCAGAATTATTTTTCCAGTGAGGTTTGCCTGGTGCCAATTTTGTACCAAGCAAAGATATTTTTTCTGTCTTCAATTGCTTGTCTTATTAGTAGAACTTTAAGAACTTACATTTTCAGACTACATCTCTCAGAATCCTGCACCACCACGAAAAGTGAAGGGAAACTAACATTTATACCTTAACTTGGAAATGAGTTCATTCCTGGGGGGTTTGTTGTTCAAATACATTTTTCAAATATTTCACCATTATTTCACAACTTTTACCTGATCAATTGCCCAAGTGAGGATTTAGTATAGAATGCTTAGCAGGGAGCTTGGTTTATTTCAAAAAGTTGTAAATTATGCCTTTTCTTTGCCTTAAGCCCCATTGAGAAAGACAGAAATAAAACTAAATAACAAACTTAGGCCTGGCTTGTCTAAAATTGAGATTGTGATGAAAAGGTGCCTGCAAGTAACAAGTTTGGGTTACAACAGAATGCAATTCATATAAAGCTGCCTGAGACTAGATCATTATTTTCCAGTCTGATTACTTGTCAGTCCCCTGACCATCAGTCAAAGATCTTTCAAGCTCCTGAAATCTGACCTATTTTAGTTGAAATGCAGCAGAATGAACCTCAAATCTTTAGTAAGCAAAGCAAATCCACTGTTGGAGAGTTGCAGCTTAGATCTTTGAGCAGAAATACTGTGTATGTGAAACTGTTTTCTGCATTATTCTTTTTACTTGAAAGCTAATCAGGATCAGCCCTGGTTGGTACTTAGCTGAGAGACTGCCAATAAATACCAGGTGTTTTACTATATTCCAGAGGAAGGAACTGGCAAAATAACCCGTGAGTATTCCTTGCCCAAGAAAACCCACTGAAATGCACTTGGTCACCACAAGTCAACAGGTAACTTGAAAAAAAAAAAACACACACACACACACACATTTTAATTGATAGCACCCACAGTAGGGTTATATTTAATTATGGCTCCAAGGTTGGATCAATTGCAATCAGTGTGATTATTCAAGTGACATTTCATTAAGTGATTAAAATTAGCCCTCCGCTTAGTATATGATATTTACTACCAAAATCAGACTTGGGCCATATGAGGTGCATGCCATCGGCTTGATTATAGAGATGAGATCCAGTGCAGTGCTGTGATTGAAAGGGTTAAACTAGGACATTGGAGATCCAAGTTGTAGGCACTCAACCATGAAACTCACTAGGTGACCTTAGAGCAGCTTCTTTCTGTCTCTCTTTCAGCCTGACCTATATCACAGAGTTGTTGTGAGGATAAAGTGAAGAGGAGCAAGAGAGCATTGTTTGGAGAAAAAAAACAGGATAAAACTGTAATTAACAAGTGCATAATGAATAACATATTTTTTCTTTATGCATTTGCTTTTACTGAGCTAGAACTGATAGAACCCCTTAACAGATTTATTTAATGTTTACCCCAAACTAAAAAAAAAAGTTTGCATGGGAAATGTATTCACTTGAATTTCAAGTGAAAAGAAGGACAGTACACAGTTGAAGATGTAAGATGAAAATGAAAATAAAAGTGCCAATCAATTCAAGGTTGGGTCTGTGCTTTCTGGTACAGATGGGTCTTGAGCTTATTTATTCTTCAAACCATTTGGGTACTTGGATGTTACTGCAATAGGAAATAGTTTGTGTAATCTTTATTTATAAACAAGGAATAGTAATTTTTGATGGTTACATTTCCCTGTATCACACTGAAGAGAAAAGCACTTTTTGAGAAATTTTAAAGTGCCTTCTGCAAATTGCAAAATGTTAGTGATGGATTTCAGTTTAATTATTTAAAAACTGGGAGTGAAAAAAATGAAAATCTACTGTTGACATTCTTTGGTATTGAAAAACTCAAGTCTGGCATAACTTTTAGAGCCCCTGATCCTCAGACTGTTAAGTTGTGAGCAAGATAGAGGTTGTATTTTTTAAAAAAAGAAAAGAAAAGGGTTTTTCATATGACACATTTTTAGAATTAAAGCATGATATCCTGCATATCTCCTTATGATATCTACTTCCCTCAAGTAGATTGGTCCCTACAGATAGAACAAGAGATTAATGCTAAGATGTCAGTGTATATAGTTATTTGGTGTTTTATCTTCTGAATACATTTTTTTACTTTGTGTAATACATCCAATATACTTTATCTTAGTATATTGTAATATACCTATTGATATTGGAGTCAGTCCAGTCTAAATAAAATTATTATGTTTTACCAATCCCTCTAGACATGTTTACTATTAAATACATTGCTATTTGTATTGCATTCGCTTTGGAAAGATAAGCCTCCTTCGAACATCTTTGGCAAGAAATCATATTAAGTTGATTCAGGTGCTAAGCCAAGACATGGATGTTCAGGAAGCAGAAATACTTGTTTTCTGCAGTAGTTATTTGAAATAATGTTCCAAATTAATAAAGCATGATTATCAGAAATGCAAGATCAGAAGCCATGGTATGGAGTGAGTTATCAAACCATGGGTAAGTCAAATGTGGTTTGCTGTGATGACTTAATTGTTCAAGCCATAGCTGCACTTCATAAAGGTCTACAGTACACCAATGAAAATGGGAGTTCTGACCAGATGGTGTACTGTAGACCTTTATGAAGTGCATCTATGGCTTGAACAATTAAGTCATCACAGCAAACCACATTTGACTTAAAATTTCCTTGTGCTTTCGAGTTCAAAATATGGACGGGTTTTAAGCTGTGTTTCCAGAAAACTGAGATATGTTTGACCTGAACCTGCTAAAATAGCCAAAGACAGCTTGGCATGTATCCACTGTACTTTTGGCATCTACCACTATGGGAAGCTGTAGTTGATTCCATTTGTGTTTGTTCAAAAATGAGGAATTGCATGCTGAGAGCAGTAGTTCTTAAGCCAAATCTTTTCTTTAAAGTGTGGGCTTTTTGATGGCATGAAGTTTTAATGCTTGTTCTTGCTATTTGCTCTATCTTTGGAGAGTTTATACTTCATTGAAAAAACTATCTTCACATATATGTATCTGGCTACGACTTTACTGTTGTTTTATGAAGCAACTTGATAACTGTTTTCTGATACTGCATAGAACCATTGACTTAGCTGAGCTATGGATAGGATTTTATACAACTTGGGGTGTGTGTGTGTGTATTAGGAAAAGAATACTCAGATACAGTATTTCCTTTGAACTGTAGCCTAGAGCACATGGTATTTGTTGGTGGAGCCCCCGGTGGCACAGTGGGTTAAACCCTTCTGCTGGCAGGACTGAAGACCGACAGGTCGTAGGTTCAAATCCAGGGGGAACGTGGATGAGCTCCCTCTGTTAGCTCCAGCTCCTCATGAAGGGACATGAGAGAAGTCTCCCACAAGGATGGTAAAACATCAAAACATCTGTGTGTTCTCTAGACAACGCCCTTGCAGATGGCCAATTCTCTCACACCAGAAGTGACTTGCACTTTCTCAAGTCGCTCCTGACACACACAAAAATGTTGGTGGCTTCCCATTCAGGCATTAACCAGAGCTGATCTTGCTTATCTTCTAAAATCAGACAGGATCTGGTGGTTTTAAGACATTTAGGCCTTAAACAAACTAGCATTCTTCAGATATATATCTGAGTAAAATTTCTGTAATTCCTTACTGTTGGCCATGTCTGCTGAGTTTTTGGAGCCAGAGTCCAAAAGTAGGAAGATGGCAAGTAGTTTATTTTTGTTGTGTACATTGACATTTTTGACATAAGGTAGCCCTATCATTGGGTTTTCGTGGGCCAAGAGTGTGTGATTCACCCAAGGTCACTCGAGGTTTCCATTGCCAAGTATGGATTCAAACTCTGGTCTCTAGAGTCATAGTCTAATGTTCAAACCACTATAAGCCATTAGCTTAACAAGAGTAACCTTTTGTAGAGAGGGCACCTCATGATAGAGAAGGCTCTGTAGCCCTGCACAACTAATACTGATCAGTAGGGAGGGGGGGGTCTGGGTCCTCCCCACTTTACTTTACCCCTCTTGATGATTGTTCATTCTATTTTTTCCTCCTCCAATTCATTTATGTGAGAAGAAAAACAAATGCAACAATTTTAGGGCTGGCATACTTTGTCCTTTCTGAGACTTAAAAGAAGACAATGAAACTCACCAAGTTTCACCAAGTCGGTGAACCCACCAATTTGGTGGAATCACCAGACTCATGATACAGTTCTTCCCCATGTGCTCCACTGTAGCCAAAGTAGTGCTGGTGCTGTGGAGCTTTCTGCTGTCACAGTAGGGAGACCTCTAAAGGAGACCCTTTTTCTCTCCCTGCAGGTGTATTGGTGAAGAGGAAGCCCACAATAACCAGCAGCTCATCTGCAGCTGTCTTTGGCATCTTAGAATTGCTCCCTCTAGAACCATTACTGTATTAGCAGAGAAAAGTGGGCAGACAGGTTTAAAATCACCAGTTTGTGTGTGTGTGTTTTTTTTTAAAAAAAATGTGTCAGAGGTAACTTGAGAAACTGCAAGTCGCTTCTGGTGTAAGAGAATTGACCGTCTGCCGGGACATTGCCCAGGGGACACCCAGATATTTTACCATCCTATGGGAGGCTTTTCTCATGTCCCTGCATGGGAAGCTGGAGCTGACAGATGGGAGCTCACCCTGTCTCACGGATTCATTATTTTGGAAGATTGCGGACAACTGGAGTAGTGTAATAGATCTACAGGAATATTATGCTATTGGTGCTAGGAATAAAATAATGCTTGTACACTTACTGTCTCATTTAATCGTGATGGGGTCACAATCATCCTGACTTCTTGACGTGAGGTTCTATGAACACAACCAAGAAGGCAGACCGTGTGTCTGTCACCCAAGGCCCTGAATACCTAAGAACTGAGAGGTATATCATTTGGAGAATAGCAGGTAATGAACTGGCAATGACAACTATGCACAGAAAAGTGATCTCTTCTGTGGTTTAAGACTGAATTAAGGTGACCATGTCCCTAGACTGGGTCCATTTTGTGCCCATGTTCAGGCTGCCCCACTGGGAGCCAGTTTTGTACTATAGTGGATTGGGCCTGGCAGTTTTCACAGAAAATGACCCAACTATGAGCTCATCTACACTGATCACTTATTCCAGGCCAGCCAGAACCAAAACACTCTGGACTGGCTTTGGAGGGCTGGGGACAGCAACGCATTCTGTTCCCAACCTGCGGCAGAACAGAGTCCAGCTTGGCTGACATTGCTTTGGGCCAGCTGGACTGTCATTGTACTGTCCCTGATGCCATCACCATTTGCCAGATGGCAACAAAGGTCCATGAGATCTCCTGCTATTATGGGCACCCATGCTTATATCGGCAGACATGTCGGCATGACTAGGAACAGACCAATTGGCATCAGCTCAATCCTCCTGGCTTCACTGTGCCAAAGTTGTGAGATAGTCCCTCTGAACATTTTTCCTTTAAGATCACCACAGTACAAGAAGTGTACTGCAGTATCAGCACTGGATTCCCTAACCAGTAGAGTTCTTGGAGCATTTACAAAAATTGGTGCATTGATTATCCCACCTTACACTGGCTGGACTATGCAAAATTACAGGTCTTCAAGAAGTATGTGTGTGTGGACAAGTTAAGAGATATTTTATCAATTATCTGCATTTCTTTTCAAGTGTAGAGTGAAAATGTGCATTTTGCTGGGATCAATGCAATTCTATATTAAGGAAATGGTGGATTTGCAGCCATATAATGTGTGAGATGTTCCTTAACAGTGAAAGAAAATGGTGTGGAAAAACATTTGACAGAAATACGAGCTTAGGCGAAAGGTCTGTGCTCACCTAATGTGATTTTGGGCTGGTTTCCTTTGAAGAATTGATCACAGTGACATACACAGCTCTCTTCTTTTTCAAAACCCTTTGCAATGTTGAGCGGATGCTGCTGTCCAAGAAAGGTGTTCAGCATACCTTTGGATGCACAAAACTAGTTGGACAAGTTCTTTGAATCCTGGCCAATGCTGAGCATTGTATTCATTCAGTACTTCTTTCAGGTGCATGTATGTGAAACACGTGTTTCTGTAAATTATTCTCTAGAGTGGGTTTTAAGCAAGAGGCTGGAGGAGCATAGTACAGGTTTACAACAAAGATAAAGGGTTTTAAAGGGCAGGGGTTAAACAACTTACTATTTGATATTTGAGACCTGAAAATAATAAATTTCTTAAAAGAAATTTGGAAGAAGCAAAGAAGAGGGCCAACATAATATGTCATTATTCAAAGGTTAAAATAATCCTGGCTTGTACACAATAGCAGCATTGGGCATACTGGCTGAGGAATTTCATAGAATCATAGAGTTGGAAGAGACCTCATGGGCCATCCAGTCCAACCTCCTGCCAAGAAGCAGGAAAATTGCATTCAGAGCTGTAGTCTAAGAAAGGAACTTTCCCAGGTCCTACGTTTGAGTTTATTCTGATGTAGATTTCTAAGGTAATCAGAATAGATTTCAAGCAACTTGCTAGTGACCAGACTGAATATTGATAGGTTTCTTCTGCAGTGGCTCATAAAAATTTGAGCCTATCTTGAGTTGGAAGTTTGTGAGGATTCTAGGCTGCCTAAATACCAATGATTTCAGTGGGATTAAAGCAGCCTAACCTTGCATAGGATCTTGGCCAAAGACTCCAGTCAGTTGGAAGTAAATGCTGCCAGGTCATTTGCCTGTTTCTGTGAAATGTACAATGTTTGCTTTCTTATGTAGAGGCGGCTTATTCTAGGCTTTAATGTTCTTGGTTGTTGTAGCTCAAGCATGCTGTTCTGTGTTAGACTTAATTGTGTATATATGGTTTGCAATTTAATAATAAACTTCGTTAGTGGAAGATTGTATTGTGTGTGTTGTCATTACTGATGTGAACAGAGCCATCTAGCCTATATACAGTGTTGAATGGACAAATGAAGTGTGTGAATTGGATATTGTCATCCCTCTGTTCTGTATTTTTTCTTGCATTTAAAAAACATTTTCAGCTGCTGTGATCTTGAGCAGCAGAAGTGTTATATGCATGATCACCTGGTTGACTTATTCTTGGGAACGTGCACACATGTGTAAACAAACATAAATATTGAATTAGTTGCCAGGAAAAAATGTGTTCTGTGAAACAGTCCTCTCTCAGTAGGATTCCTGAATGTTTGCTCTCTATTAGGTTTGTGTTCTTATGTTTGTTTTTTCAGGGTAGAAAACTGGCGTTGGGCTGCCCATATTTGTGTATATCTGATATACTAAAATCAGAATAAAGAACCTCTGTTTAAACCATCATATTTCAATGAGCTCTGATTGTTCTGTTTTTCAAAACAAGTACTTAAACAAAAAAGTGGCTTCCAACAAAATGTTGCTGGCATGAAGAACTCCTATATTGATGCTATTTTTCAGGGTTTCAGATAAACAGTCATACCCTTTTTCATGATATTCCATTCCATTTCTCTCCTCCTCAATATTCATTCAACATTCTGTAGCAACTGAATTAACTCAGTTCTTGATGGAGTGTTTTGCGGGTTATGCTTGAGTGTGTACAGTATGCGTTTGGTTTTTATTTTATTTGCCACCTCCACCCATCATAGTTTTGTGGTAAACCTAGGGGTTCTCTAAGGACACTTCCACACATCATTAAACCCACAACAAAACGGATCCAAGTAACCCACTTCTGTATGGGTTCTAGTCCCCGTCCCTCCACCCGCTCCCCTGACTCCTCGGGCATCATTTTCTCGCACAACGAGGCTGCGAGGAGAGGCTCCATAGTGGACCCCTTTAAGTAATTTTTAGGGGGTAAATTGGGGGCTGGGGGGAGGAGGTGCCCTCCCGCACCTTTGGGCTCCATGAACCTAAGGGTGCAGAATGGCTGTGTGTCATGCAACGCAACCTAGAAGTCAGTCCCCACAATACCTCAATAGACCCTGATCTTTCACTAAGATCCAGATGTAATGAGATATTTAATTAATGCGGAGTAAATTGGTAAAACCCAGTTTACTCCCCATTGATTTTTACTGGAAGCATTGTTTTGACCCCTTTGGTAAAACCAAAATAGGTTCCATGTTTTCAGCCTGTCCGGATAAGCCCTCAGACTGCTGAAGGCTCCCTCTTGTCTGTGGGTTGTATTGTTTTGGTTACTTAAGGACCAACATTCAGGTAATTGTATTGTCGAAGGCTTTCATGGCTGGAATCACTAGGTTCTTATAGGTTTTTTCGGGCTATAGGGCCATGTTCTAGAGGCATTTCTCCTGACGTTTCGCCTGCATCTATGGCAAGCATCCTCAGAGGTAGTGAGGTCTCGTGCCATTTTTTGGGGCTCCCTGGAATCTGGTCTGACGTTTCCTTTGTCTTGGAAGACAGTTGATCCGCATCGCTGGCATCTGGTTTCTTCCTCTTCCCTTTGACATCCAAAGCAGCTTTGTCCTCCGATGGATCCCTGCAGCTTCCGTTGACCAAGACCACCGTCTCCTCGCTGTCCATCTCCCAGGGCACTTGCTTTTCTTTTTTCATGTTTACCTTCTTTTCCTTCTCCTTCCTCCAGGCTCTTCCTCCTGGTAATTGAATTTGCTGTTGGAATACACAATGCTAGTGGATTTTTTTTCCTGTTGGTGGCATACCACAAGTATGGATAAATAGGTCACAGTTGTTGTGACCCTCCTTTTGAAAGTTTGAATCCTTTTCTGAGCTCTAGCTGTCTGTTTAAGGTGTACTAAATGGGCTACATCACTTACTCTTGAAGGCTGGATTAATAATTCTTGATGCTGTGCTGGAATGTCAGTGCCTGTAATCCTAAATCAATTTTTAAAATTGTTTGTTCTGCAGAAGAACTTCCTTGCTTTGCGCAGAGAATGACAATTGGCAATCTCAGCTGAAAAGCAAAAATAAAGCTTTGACCTTATCAACTTCTAAATTAGCTCACATTTACACGAATAATACTTGCACTTGTGTTACAATCAAACAAAAACTGTTTTTGAGAGGCCCACATTTTTGTGTTGATTTGTGTGTGAATATATGTAGATATGACACATAAGAAGAAACATCCCCTAAAAGTATATTATCTGGTATTGTGGTTTTTATAAGAAGGTAAATTATACAGTAAAACCAGCAGTGATTTTTCAGAGTAGATTTTTCATTTTTGAGCTGCTTTAAGTGTTTTAGGATGTAGCTCTCCACTTTTATAAAATTGATCTAACTTCTCTAATATGTATAAATTATGCAAACTATAGTGATTTTTCACTTTTGCTGATTGAGGAACAAATAAGATGGCAGTGGAAACTGATGTAGGTATCATGTTACGGCCCCCTCTGCCTTGTTTGCTAATGCCAGATTAGAAATTTGCTTATTAGCTATGCAGCCAGAGGATAGTTGCATTCACATAACATTATGAACAGCAATGTTGGCATGTACTGATGACAAAGATATCAAATCTTCTCAATGGGCCCTACTTACAGCAAGAGTGGTTAAGCGAAACATAGGGCTTTATTTGCTCCATGGCTAGTTTATTGTGCCTGTCAGTGAACATCTTCCTTTCTGGAGTTGTTTCCTCCTCAGAACCAGAGAATGAAGCCAACAACAAACCATGGATCCTTTCTCTGCTTTGTTGGGATTGTGTACATTGTTTGCCGCTGGGAGTTGTGCATCATGAAAAGACACTGTCCACAATCTCTGAAAGCATAGCTGTAAATTTTGTTGAATGAAACAGGAGCTTTACTTGACTATAATCTCAACTGAAAGAACTACAGAATTCTGTGATTGTTGTAGGATCTGTTCTTTTCCGAATTACCATAATCTGTCATATTCACTGTTATTTAAAAAGCATCTAGCTCTTAAGACGTGTTGAATGATGTTAACACCCCTCTTTTGTGTTGTTATAAGCAAACTGCATTGTTCTCTATTGAAATTTGAGAATAGGCACACAATTATCTGCTTGTTGGAAATACATCACAATCAGTAAAATGTACCTAGATGTTTTCAGCCATTCACTGGATTTATATCTAGTGAATTAGATATAAAACATATGAACTGTTTATTCTAATTTTCTGTAAATTTTTTTAAAAAAACAGGCAGCCACTCCATTCTGTTATTTTGTAAGCTCTCGCTTTCATGAACCCATTCTTTTTGATCCTTATTATTCAAGCTTTCTTGCTCAATCTCTGCGCTGAAAACCCCAGAGCTTGTGGGTATGTGTATATCTGCCTTTAAGTTGCATACTTGACATCTTCCATATACATACTTGTGGTGTCTGTTAACATGTCTCTCTTCCCACTCCCTCATAAATGTTTGCTGGAAACCTTCTGTTCTTTCCTGGTGACTTCATTTTAAATACTTCATCATACAATATGTAGTATTTGTGGTTAGGTTTTTAGAGACTCTGGGAAAAAGATTCTTGCCCTTTCATTTTTAATCTGGATGAGTATTTGTAGCATTCATTGTTTATCCCCTATGCTTCATTATATCCTTTTAAAAATCTCTTAAAAACGCTTAATTTGTTGTAAAGTTTTCCTCTTAAATCAAAAGTACGCCATTTTATTTGTGGAATGCATTTGCTCTTATGTCAAGTGTTGTTAAGTTAAGGAGAATGACCTTTGTGTTTCTGAGATGTTTTCATGCCTGTTCGTTTCAAATAAACGTGGTTCTGAAGAGTCTCCCTGTTGTTGTTTGAACTACTGAAATAAACCTGTTTGCAAAAATACATAAATAAATAAAATCTGTTGATATTCCTTGCTGAGAAGCTGTGTCTAGGCATGCTGGCTTGAATATTTATTTCTTTTCAGTGAATGGAGCAGAATCAATATTTATGGAATGGGGCTCCCTTTCCTTCTGCAGTTCCCCAAACCCCCTAAAGATCTGCTATAGTCTTTGGGAAAATCTGGGAAAGGTGTAGGATTTGGTGGGTACTGCAGATAGAGGAAGAATTGGCAGAGATCCCCTCCCTTATGTAAACAGGCACAATTTAGGACATTTTCTTGAATCTTAATGAGTGAACTGACTTACTGCTTCAGCTTGTTGTCATTTTCTCAAATTTCCAAGCTGTTTTCAACAGACTCCTTTGTGAATAGACCTTTTAACAAATAGCTCCAGACTGAAAACCCATTTTGGCAGACTGCGCAATTATTACAAGTTGTAGACAGCTTTGTATGCTACCATTTGTGGCAAAAATGTTTCTTTCCCACAGCATTACTATGGTATCTGAGAAGTGAATACAGATATTGTGTGCTTTTTATAAAAAGTAGCATTTATATGCCATCAGACCATGAATTTTGGATTTCCTCCACTTGTCAAGTATGTGAATACTGACTTGTTCCCTAGGGACATGTATCACCATTGTACTGGTTGCAGAAAGAGGGAAAGCGAGTTGTGATGATAAAGTACCAATTGGAATCAAGATGGATCCAGTTTCCATCCACTTCTTGTGGAAAACCTTTAGCGAGGCATAGTATTCACTGACAGATCATTACATTTAGATCTCCTTAAAATCAGTAGATCAATTGTGTCTCAGTAAGATAGTTTTTTTTTCAAATTCAACTCATTTTCAGAGGAAGCCTGAGCCACAGCAAATGGAGCAATGCACCTCACATCACAATCCAAGCTCTGTTGGTTCATACAGGTCAGGATATAAACTATATAAATAGTCGAGGCATCTATCCATTCACCACAACTATGTTTGTGTTTGACATTCTGACTTGCTATATCTAAGGCCCCTTCCACACAGCTATATAAAATCCACATTGATTTGGATTATATGGCAGTGTGGACTCATAATCCAGTTCAAAGCAGATATTGTGGATTATCCGATTTGATATTCTGGGTTATATGGCTGTGTGGAAGGGCCTTAAATGAGCCCATTGAGGGGGAAAAGTGGCTGCATATAGAATAAATCTGAGGCCCCTTCTACGCTGCTATATGATTCAGCTAATCAAAGCAGATAATCCATATTGTATGATTTCAACTGGATTATATAATCCAGCTCAAAACATATAATCTGGGTTTTATATGGCAGTGTAGAAGGGGCCTGAGAGTTGGAAAATAATATAAATAATAATAAACTTTTATTTGTATACTGCTCTATCTTCCCGAGGGGACTCAGGGCAGTTTTCGGCATAGGTAAAGCATTTCAATTACTGACACAAAAATAATCATCATAAAACATAGACATAATACAATATAACAGCCGTACATATTTAAAATTCAAAGTTACTTTTTGGAATTGTAGTTCATATAATATTCCCGTATAAGGATTATGAAAACTCTAATCCAAACAAGTAACTTTTCCAAGCTCTGCACCTCAGCATGTCTACCTATGTAGTGTTTATTTCCTCTGCTACAGTGGAGGCCCTTCTGCTTGTGCTCAAGCAGCTGACAATATGCAGCCTTGAATCTCTCCAACCCTCAGTATCCCAGGAGAGAGGGTACCATTGTGCTCTTAATCCAAATGTAACTCAATATTTCCAGTTTTGATTTCTTGGAATACAGTACAGTACTCTTATCTGTGGGTGGATACATCCTTGGACTTACTGTAGTTTTCAAAACCGGGGGTATTAGTGAACCCTCTTGAACAAATAGCTCCCAGGAGAAGGATACCATATAATTATTCTGAAGAAGCCAGGAAATGCCTAGAATTACATATTTTGTCAACTGCAGGTAAATGGCACAGTGGATCCTAGTGCCATGGAAACATGGGCCACACTTTATATACAAAAGTGATCTTTCTGTCCCCATTTCATTTTCTCATACAATTATCTGCATTGCCTTCTCTTCTCTTGTTTATATTTTATAGTTCATGCTTTCCTTTTGTATGTTTTCATTTCTCTTTAGGTTTTGTGTGTGGGTGTAAATAAGTGGTAGTCTTGTCAAATCCTTACTCATCTTTTGTGGAGAGGAGAGATTCTATCTTTTAAAGATGATTTTCATTCATAGCTATTTTCCTCTAAAACTATCCGTATAGTAAGAACTATGTTGCTTAGCAATATATATTGATGTTGCTTGCCTATTAGAAGTGCTATTGATGTTCAGTGGGGCTAAAAGGACACATACTGCACATCCCTGCTCAAAATGCCCTTCTGGTTTGATGATAATCAGTTATACGTGGTTTTTGTGTGACTTTGTGTTGACCCCAAATATAATCATCACATGACAATCCATACAGTCTTCATATATATATGCTAATCCTCATTTTAAAGGTTCAACACTGTGATAGACCTTGAGCACACATTTGTCCATTAGAGAAATTCAGCTTCAATAACTTCTTGTATGTGAACCCTACCTCCCTGATGTTCAAGTTTCAACCTATATCAAAGCCCCTTATAGCCAACTTAGTACAATGTGCAAAATATTTCATTAGTTGCCTAGCTGATATTTGTATAACGTCCACTTATTTTTGAGAAGAAATGCTAGCCATGCCTTTTTGACATGTGATAAGAGAACCAAAAGGTCCACATACCTTTTGGTTCTCTTACCACATGTCAAAAAGGCGTAATCTGGAATTTCAAACAACAGTGCAGGATACTTGGCTTTCCTTAATTTTACACTGAACTAGTTTTTTACTAAATGAATTGTGACTTTTAGGGAAGAAATATCATGGTGTAAAAGTAAGTGCCTTTACAGAAATTCTGTTTTATGAGGAATAACCTTATGGATTTTTACAGCCAGAAAGTAGTTTTGGCATGTTTCTTGTTTCACTATTTTGAGAATGTCATAGACATATTTCATGGTTGTAGAATTGCTTGCTGTGTTCATTCATCTGGAAAGAGTATTGCTTACTTGTTTTAAGCAGACTAATGATATTTGTTTTTACAGCCAAATGGATTTTGTCTCGCTTATGTATAATATCTAACAGTATACATATTTTTAAAAATGCATAGACGTGAATGTGCTATAATATATATCTTCCCTGTCTGGGAAGAACAAAAACAGGTTTGTTGTTATGACTCTGAAAGGTAAACCATTGATAATATCCCAGATCTGAAGGTAATTGAAAGAAAGATTGTTTCTTGTGATGTTATCTCTAGAAAGCAATGGAGCTGTGGGATCAAATATACATGTGCATGAAGGAACATTCTCTACTTCAAGTTACTTCCATTTCCCCCCTTAAACCAACCTTATTTGTGTTGTAGGATGTTTATAAATAATGTTGTTGTTGTTGTTTCAACTTCTTTTATAAGCTTCTTAGGTAGTTGTTAGAGGTTGAGAATACATTTCATGCTAGCATACTGTTTTCAGTGAAGTCCTAACTTTTAATTTGTGCTGTAGGGGGTTTAGGAATAATCAGAACCCCCTACTACTGGATGCCAGCCTCTTGCTGGCATAACCTACTTTTGATGCCTGATTTTAGAGATCAGCTCACAGAGAGTTATCCAAGCATTACTCTGCCAACTGAGATCAACCAGCAAAAGATCAAAACAAGGTGAGAAAGGATAGAGCAACAGAGATTCTGGGTTGTTGTAGGTTTTTCAGGCTATATGGCCATGTTCTAGAAGTATTCTCTCCTGACGTTTTGCCTGCATCTATGGCAGGCATCCGCAGAGGTTGTGAGGTCTGTTGGAAACTAGGAAAAAATGGGTTTATATATTTGTGAAATTTCCAAGGTGGAAGAAAGAACTCTTGTCTGCTAATCAAGGTGGCCAATTGAAACATTCACACCTAGCTCCAACAGACATTCCACAGATATATAAACCTAATATATCCACAGATATATAAACCTATAAACCTAATTTTCCTAGTTTCCAACAGACCTCACCACCTCTGAGGATGCTTGCCATAGATACTGGCAAAACTTCAGGAGAGAATACTTCTAGAACATGGTCATATAGCCCAAAAAAAACCTACAACAACCCAATTTCTCTGTTGCTCTATCCTTTCTCTTTCTCAACCCAGTGATTCCGGCCATGAAAGCCTTTGACAATACAAGAGAGAATTCATGTTGCACCAGATCCAAACCATGCTGAGCACAGATACACAGCCAGTATGTTGTCATAAAGTAGGTAATCTGGAATAACTTCCCACATTCCTTATCTAGGCAGATTTGAATTCAACGCAACTTCAGCTGGCCTTGTGTCAGTTAAGTTGGCCCTCAGCCATTTTAGTAAGTTAGAATTGTGGTCTTAATTGGTAGTGTGGCAGCTGTGTTTAGCCAAAGCATGCTGATTTATTATGAAATGAAATTATGCTGGTAGAGTTTGTGCTATTTTCTAGGAATCCCAAGAAAGGGAGTTATTACTGCTACATTATAAATCTGGAAACAAATGATTTTATATGATGTGTGAGACAAGAATATCAGATTAGAACAAAATGTTGCATATTGGTTTTAGAGTGGTGTCTTTGTTTTTAAGAGAGCCAGCATGGTTTGAGCTTTGAGCTACGGCTCTGGAGACCAGGGTTTTAATCCCTGCTTGATCTGGAAACCCACTGGATTATCTTGGACAAGTCACATTCTCTCAGCTCAGATACAAAAACAAAAACCCTCTTAATATACCTTGCAAAAATCCCAGTGATAAATTTACCTTTGGTAAAGGTAAAAGTTTCCCTCTTACATTAAGTCCAGTCGTGCCCAACTCTAGGCGTTGGTGCTCATCTCCATTTCTAAGCCGAAGAGCCAGCATTGTCCATAGACACCTCCAAGGTCATGTGGCCGGCATGACTGCATGGAGCACCGTTGCTCACATTTGTATGTTTTCCAACTGCTAGGTTGGCAGAAGCTGGGCTAACAGTGGAAATTAACGCTGCTCCCTGGTTCGAACCTGCAACATTTCAGTTACCAAGTTCAGCAGCTCAGCAGTTTAACCCACTGTTCTATTAGAAGTCACCTTAGGGTCACCAATAATACTTGGCTTGTAATTAAACATTTGCAATTTATGTTTGTAATTTGAAAATTTGAGAATCCTGAAATGTATCAGGAATTTCAGTGTCATTCTTGCATTTGCATCACTTTTTGCAGATCAAATGTTGAAATTTCTTTCAAAATCTTTTAAGTCATTCTGATAGAGTTCCATTATATGGCTGTCTCAGAATAGTCTTATTATCTCCATGGGCTGCGCTGAATGAACTGAGGGTTGTAAGTCAGAATGAGATGAACTATGTGTTCCCCTCTTGATACTGCTGGATTGCATCCCTGACAATTCCTTATATTTTGTTACATTGATTAGTGGTGGTGGGAACTGCAGTCCTACAACATTAGGAAAGTTACATGTTTCCCCAGTATTTTAAAAGGAATTTTGAAGCTATTGTTGAAATAAAAGTTGTTTGTACGTAACTTGTTTAATAGAAAATTATCAGCCAGTTAACTAGCTTTAAATACATTCAAAGCTTTTGATAGTGTATCTTGGCCTTCTTTAAAAATGATCTTGGAGAAATTTGGATTTGGAGAAAGATTTAGAAGCTTTATTGACAAGCTGTATTAAAAAGTATGCTTCAGTAATGGTGAACGATGGCCTAATGGAAAAAAATATATAACCTGAGGTATGAGACAGGGATGCCCCTTTCCCCAACTTTGTTTGTGATAGTGATATAAATATTAGCTGATGTAATTAGGGAAGAGGTTAATATAAAAGGAATAGGAACTAAGGAAAAATATAGACGAAATTTATTTGCAGGCGATATGCTTTTAATGATGGAAAACCCAATGCAAAAATGGGAAAATAGAATTTGTTTAATAGAATTTGGAAGAATTCTATTAAATTCTATTAAACAGTTAATTGGAACAATTCAGAAATGTTATTATTAAACTATCAGGAAGAAGAGGGGGAAAATTAAATCACGAGGGGAAAATAAAAATTAGAGAAACAATTAAATATCTAGGATTAAACATATCCAAAGAACTAGAGAATTTAGATATAAACAACCTTACTAAATTAAGAAAAGAAACAAACATGAAACTGTTAGAATATGCAAAACTTAAATTATCATGGTTTGGTTGGATAGCATCAATTAAAATGAAAATATTGCATAAATTACATTTCTTTTAAATATTTTGAATCAAAAAAATTTTAAATGGCAAAATATGCTAAATGTTTATTGTAATGGACATAAAAAAGGCAGAATAAATAAAAGCAAATGGTATAAAACACAAAAAGAGGGTGGCTTAGACCTCCCAAATACTATCAAGCCAATCAAATAAGATACGTAGCAGAAGGCTTAGCAAAACAAAGAGATTTGGAATAGTTAGAAGAGCGTGATAAAAATATTGAAATTGGAATATATTTACATTCTAGATAGATAAAAATAGAAGACATAGGAAGAATTTAGTATTATAAGTTAAGTAATCCCTTATTTAAAATATTTTGGAAATCTGGAGAAACTATAAACAAAAATTGATACCAAGTATCTCACCCCTAACTCCAGTATTAATTACAGATAATTTCCCTGATATTTTTTAAGAACTACAAGAAGAATTCAAAAGAAGGGAAATAATGAAAATAAAAGACTGGGGTTTAAAGATGACAAATATATAAATAATTAAAGATCAATTAATAAAAATAGTGTGTGTGTGTGTGTGTGTAAAATAGAACTTTATTGTACTTAACAAACTAGAGCCAAGAATAATTGAACGTTGTAATAGTCTTCTAATGAACACATTAGCTTATAAGAATCTTCTAATGAATGTATTAGAAAAGTAGTACTTAAACCTAAATCAGATTAGAGATGGAGTTGGGTTTGAGCTTTGAGCAATGTAAAGATATGTTGTACCTTGCCAAGTTATCATGAGTACTTCGCTGTAAGAAAAACTGTTACTTTGGGTTTGCAACGTTGAGTTGATTTTAGAACCCCGTGTATGTTCTAACTTTTGTGTTTGAGGCTGCTGCAGATTGGTCAACAAATCATTCTCTAGGATCTACTAATAGCCCTGTTTGAGGGCTCTTCTACACATGAATTAAAATGCAGAAGAAACCAGGATAAAAGGGAGGGATGGCTAAATGACATTTCACAAAAATGTGCGGTGATTCAGATTAAGAGTTGAAAAGCACTTGTTTAAAAGGTGTGCTTAAAACCTGATTTTGTGCTGTTTTTCTCCAGAAACAGCCTTACAACATGAGTAGAAGTAACAAAAAAAAACCCTTTACTTCAGCAAAATAATAATAATAATAATAATAATAATAATGCAAACAGCAGTAAAGGAAACAGAAGGCAAAGTCCAAAAGCAATGCAAGGTATTACAACAGATGTGAAACAAAAGTCTTTGGCAAGAAGTCTTCACAGCAGACAGGAGTCTTTGGAAAAAAGCTTACAGTATATAGGAACAAGAGTCCTTGGCAAGAAGTCTGGTTGAAAGCCAATGCTGTAGCTGTAGCTGTAGCAGGAGACCAAAACTGAAATCACCAAGTAGATCGGTTGCTGTCAATGCTGACTTCGGGCTTCACTGCTGATTTATAGCCCTGAGCTCCCAGCACAAATGTTCCTAGGGTGAGGTCTAATCACTCAGCATTTTAGCTGTGATTCTAACTGACCTTCTTCTTTCTTCTTTTGCCATTCGCCGTTCTTGGAATGTAGGGACTTGTACAGGGTAAGGCAGCATAACTTTCTTTTTTCAAAACTTAATAAAACCCATTGTATGAGTCAGATTTTTTTTTTATAATATAGGCGAATACTTAAGGTTTTGTTTTACGTAGTTTTGAAGATCAAATTAGGTAGGTGACGTCCCCCATTCTCCATACACTGAGTAAACCGATTTCTGGCGTTTGTCATGACTCTTGCCAGCATAGCAGGTGTTATGTTGGCAATTTCTTCCTGGATGTTGGTCTTCAAATCTTGTAGGGTCCTTGGACGGTTCACATAAACATGGGATTTCAGAAAACCCCATAGAAAAAAATCACAAGGGGCCAAATCTGGAGAGCGGGCCGGCCACTCCAAATCCGCTCAAAAAGTAGGCCTCAACGGCAAAAGCACGCTCCTCACTGTTCCAATGCATGATGGCGACTGAACTGTGTCAGGACAAAACCTTATACTCCCGCCTCTCGAACGAGACCACTAGCGCTCCGCTACATCTTCAACCGACTGAATGGTGCGCATTTTAAAAAAGGAAGTTATGACTCCTTGCCTTCTCCTTCCTCCTCAACAATTGGCCTCAAATCCCTAAGTGCTACCTCTTCAGCCTCCTGTTCTACCTCCTCCTCAGAAGCAGAAGAGTAATCCACAACAGAATATATTGGCATAAAGACCGATGCATGGTTCCTATAAGGAATACAAAGAAGATATCTAGAAGTAATGTGCCATTCTGTGAATGATGTACTTACAAGGTGGCTAATCAGCACAGTTTTGTTGCTTTAAGGTATATGTGACAGATATATGGTAAAAAAAACTAATTTTCTTCTTCTTGTGTAATCTTTAAGGCACAGAAAAACCATTATTTAGGGTAATTTTTCCCTCCACTTGAGATGTATGTGCAGGTTTTTATACAGTCAGAATAGTATCAGGATGGTATGTTGCCCTTTTGGATTAGCTCCATATCACTTAATGTCCCATTAGTATTTTCTGCGCTTCAAGTAAAAAAAGAATTCACACCCATCAGAAATTTTTTTAAGTGGTTTAGTTTATGATGGGTAACTGGCCTGACCATCTAGTGTACCAAATTTACTCGTTAATCTTTTTTTTACTGCTGTTGTGGTAGCAGAGATTTTCATTCTCTACTGCTCCATCAATCCATCACAATGACAGAAACACTTTCAACTAAATTCTAGCTTAGCATACATATTTCCCTGTTGCATGCATTACTGTGTAGAATAATTAATAAGCAATTAAATCTTTCTATCTCCGCTGGCTAGCAGTAAATATTGGTTCTTAGGATCAGGATTTTATATCTGTTTCCTAGCAGAGCTATAACCTTTGAGTGATTCACTACCAAGTCAAAACAAATTATGGTTGGCCATAATGGTTTATAACAAATTTGTTGTGACTCTATCTCTTCTAATAGACCATGGTATGTGAATCAGACAGAAACTACAATCTGAAGCCATGGTTTGTTGTTATCTGATGAACATTGATTAATTTAAAACAAGCTTTTTTGTGGTATTAATAGACTTGTCTCTGGCTTGACTCCACAACTACCTACTATGAAATGCATGATATTTGATCAGATATCAACATGTGTGTTCTGAATCCTGAATTAATATGCACTTTACAAGGAGGTTAGACATGCCACCTGTTGTTTTATGTTTTGCTTGTGCCTTTCAGTCCCATAAAAATTGGTCTGGGAAAATATATGAATCCACACCTTTTTCTCTACGTCTGCTGATTTTCATTCTGCTTCTAATAGAGAAGCAGGCTGTATTCCTTAAAGTAAAATAAATTTTACTTTTTATATTGCTACAGAAATCTCTGTAATGTTTTTGCAGCTGCAAACTGGCACACTTGCAGTGTTAGCAAATTTGAGTGAGTTCATAAAGCAATCCTCATAGTATTGGATGTGGGCAAAGATGTAAAAATAAAGCTAGAGCAATGAAGAATTTGCCAGTGGAATCAACAGTGAGACCACTGAGGTAGGGCAAGATTTTTAAGAGCTTCAGGTGGAGTTTGACTTCTTGGTATGTGGTTTTGATGGTTGGGTTTGGAGACCATTTGGAATATATATTCTGAACTTGTTATGTCTTAATGTTTCTCTGCAGCTTCAATCCTATGGATTATGGGGAGGGATGGGGAGTGGGAAAGAAAGTGCTAGTTCAGCAAGCAGTGTTAGCAAATTTGAGTGAGTTCATAAAGCAATCCTCATAGTATTGGATGTGGGCAAAGATGTAAAAATAAAGCTAGAGCAATGAAGAATTTGCCAGTGGAATCAACAGTGAGACCACTGAGGTAGGGCAAGATTTTTAAGAGCTTCAGGTGGAGTTTGACTTCTTGGTATGTGGTTTTGATGGTTGGGTTTGGAGACCATTTGGAATATATATTCTGAACTTGTTATGTCTTAATGTTTCTCTGCAGCTTCAATCCTATGGATTATGGGGAGGGATGGGGAGTGGGAAAGAAAGTGCTAGTTCAGCAAGCGAGTTGAATCGCCCTTTGCACACATGCACTGAACATTGTTGACTAAAACATAAAAGTAAATGCATAAGCTGTACCTGACTTTGTGGGGAAGGGGTTCTGTTGTTTGCATTTTCCTTGAGGACTGTGTATGCATGTCTCCATATACACACTTGCTGTTCTTTCACTGAACCCTGGAAAGAAATCTGATTACTTTACTTCTTTAAACAGATCTTGCTTGGCTTTCACATTAAAGGGTTATGTGGTTGAGTGAGCACAAAACCTTTCAGTTGGCACAGCAGTTTTATTTATACAAAGTGCCTGCATCAAAGTTCACATAAACTTGAGGTTTAGTTAATTTCATTAAAAGGCATGAGTATGAATGGCAATGAGAAAAAAAACCACACAAGACTGTAGGAATTTATCAGAAAGTGTTGCTCATGGGACAATTTTGCAATATGCATTTCTCTTTTATGCATGCAAAATACTCCTTAGAATTTTTTTGGCTAATGTTTTGAAACAGATATGTAGCATCTTCCAAAGGGTAGGCATACTAAACATAGAATCTGCATGAGAGTAAGAAATCATTTGTATTTGACACAGTAAGAGTGAAGATTCAAAATTCATAGGAAATACATAAACAAGGAACTGATAAAACAGGTTCTCTTAATAGCTAAAGATTAGATGCTATCACCAATAAACATTTAAATGTGTGTTATATTATTGTGGATCTATCTTAATATTTATCAAGTCTTGGAGTTCTAGATATTTACTACCATTTTGCCATTAGAAGATATAAACAGTTTGTACTGTACCCATTGGGCAAGTGGCCAAATGATTTTGAAAGCCTCCAAACATGAATGCTAAAATCATATTGCTATTCAGACTTTTGCTGGCCTTTTTAAAGAGTTCATTTTTCATCTCATAAAGAGAAATCTATCCAGCGTTTCCTGTTTGCTCCAGCATGATGAAAGATGACACCAGCTCAGCTGATAAATTGCAGTTCCTTATCTCTTCTGCAGCTGTCTTGGGCACAGATAACAAGTCTCTTCACTTGTCTGGATATTTGCCACTCATCTCCTCCAATAACTGTTTCTGTTCATATAGTCAGCCTTAACACTTACACATGCAGTTACCCTTATGAGTCTTTTATTCCTCCATGTTGCAACATCTCACTTGAGCCTCCTAGATAGATGAAATCCCTGTCAATATAACAACTATTTCTCCATGTGTAAGGTCCAAGGAAATTGAAGTTTCTAATACTTGGTGCCTGCTTTTGGGGGAAAGTACTGATGCTATGTTCACTTGTATGAAAATGAGTAGGTTGTGTATAGGGTCCAACAATGTGCATATAATAACAGGAAGCAGCTATGTCAATGGAAGCAAAAGGAACATACTCTCTTTCCTATAGAGTCTTGATCACCCTGAATATTTGTGCTAGAAGGCTGAGATGTGGGGAGGTCATAGTCCTGTTGAGGTAAGCAAAGACTGCCTGGGAAGAAGGACCCCACCCCCTCCCTGGGTTCTGTGGATGGACCTGTAACCATTAGTGGAGTGTTTGAAACTCCAACCTATGTCTCTGCCACCATGGACAGTTGTAGGCAAAAATATGTTTCTCAAGCCCTAGACTGTTTCATGTTATGATGCCTCCATTTCCCAATTTTTTTTAAACCCTGCACCTGACAATATATTGGTAGTTTCTCTGATAGGGAACTGGGGCCACAGCACCAATTTGAATCCATGCAAAGTCTTCATAAGTATAGCAAAAAAGGTAGGCCCCATTTATACTGCCATATAATACAGTTTCAAACTTCATTTGATGGCAATGTAGATGGGGACATAGAATGATGTGCCTGCTGCAAACTCAGCTGGATGAGCTCAGCTGAAGTATCAAAAACTATATCTGCACATTCCACCTCCTTTCTTCCTTTAGAATTGGAAAAGCACTCAGATTGTAGAGTGACACAAATCCCTGTTCTGTTCATCCTCATTCTTTCATCTACTTCATTCTCGACAACTAATATTATGTAGATTTGAGGCCTGGAATGCCAAGCTTCCAAAGGACCAAATAAGACACAGATGGGCTGAAGGCAAAATCTGACGCTTTATTCTCAATGGCCAGAAATGATGTCAGCTGAGACAGCACTCCAAAGAACTGACATATCGCAATTGTGAATACATAGCATTTTGCAAGGCATTTTGACAGCTGTTCATAGATTCCACACTCATTTCTGATTGGTTCAGAGAGTATCATGATAGGATTCACTTCGCAATCAGTCTTGGGTTTCATCTGTCTTTGCTATGGCTGAAAACTTTAATGAACTGTCATTGAATTGTTTTGAAGTGTGTGTCCATTTATTAATCCTCCCATGTGAGGGGTGCAATCACAAAGGAGTATGGTAGGGGAAGTGATATGAGCTGAAATGGAACTTAATATTCCAGCTCCAGTTAATGCAACGGGTCCCAGTCCAGAAGAACAAACAGATGCTTAGGATGCTGGTCTTATCAATGGAAGAAGTCCAGTTTGGTGACAAGAACAAGGAAGTGTTCCCAGGGATAAATCAGATCATATCTGGCAGGAACCGAAAAAATAACCTAGGGTCTCTTGTGCAAGTCTTGTTTGTGTGTGTGTGTGTGTGTGTGTGTCATGTTTGGGGAATCATTTCCTGACGTCTGAGTGTGGTGAGGCAACATTCTAAGGAAAATCATGAGAGATTATTGCAGGGCAAAATGAAAAAAGCTATGTGTGCGTGCTGTATATCCCATTCAACCCATATCTCAAAAATCATAACTTTGGGGTCTAATTTTTGATAATACTAACCAAAAATATGTCTGGATAGTGAAGCTAATTCTGTCGCTTGCCTTTTAATAAGTACAGATTGCGTATCCCTTATTGGAAATGCTTGGGACCAGAAATGTTTTGGATTTTGGAATTTTTCAAATTTTGGAATAACTATGTGCATATATATACATAATAAGATACCTTGGAGATTGGACCCAATTCTAAATATAAAATTAATTTATGTTTCATATACACCTTATGCATATTGCCTATAGTAATTTTATACAATACTATAAATAATTTTATGCATGACACAAAATGTATGCCTCGAACCATCAGAAAGCTAAAGTTTCACTATCTCAACCACCCATGTGGACGATTTTGGAATATTTTGGATTTTGGAAATCCTGAGAAGGGATGCTCAATCTGTAACTAGCAGGGGTAACTCTTGCTGTTCTGGACTTTGTGCTCCCTTCTAATTTATAACCTTGAGATTGAACTATTGCAACACCCTCTGTGTGTGTGTCTTCCTTTGACTCTTTGGAAGCTTCATCAGCTGTGGAACATAATGACTTCCCCTTTGGCAAGGTGAGGCTCTGGGAGCATTTTACTGAAGTCATCCAGTTCTCCAGTGAATTATGTCTTGCAGGCATAAACCAAAGAGCTGATTTTCACTTGTAATGGTCTTGTGTCATCACTGTCTTAAAGAATAAAGTGGAGGAAATTGATGGACCAGTGATTTGTATGTTTTCCTTCTGTGTTTCTGATATAAAAACTGGAGAGAAGAAGATTGTATATTTCACTACAAGAGTGTTTGCAGTTTGTGCCTATAAAATATACAGGCTTCCACAAGATTATTCTTGTGGCTCTACAAGGAAGGTTTTGAATGATAAAGAGTGGTTTAGAACTGCAACCTCAGTGTGTTATAGTCTGATTTCCAAATGCTCCTTTATATGCTCAGTTTTCTAAAGGTTAGTTTTCTGTCCTGAATCATAAGTTGTTGTTTTACCACCACTATACATTGTACTTTACAAGTAAAAGAACAACAAAACAGTTGTTCAAAGAACAACAAAACAGTTCCTTCCGCTCAGGCTTACATTCTAATTCAGACACAATACAAAAGCAAAAGGAGATGACATTGTAGGAAGCAACTAAATCCAGCAGCCACTGTCTCTTCTCGCTACTTAGGCCAGGGCAGTGGTGGTTGCGATAGATTTGCGTCTGGGCATGGGCCTGACAGAGCCATGCCTGCCTCTTCTTCCCTCCCTCTGTGGCCAGTTGGAATGTAGCAAATGTCTCTTTAAAGGAAAATATCAAATCTTCTTTTTCTGTTCTTGAAACCAGATTTGAGCCAATTCATTAATATTTATTTTGAAATTGTGCTGGCAGTGCCAGGAGATGTGAATTTCTTTTTCTTGCACTGCTAGTTTTGCATGAATTTATTTAAGCCACTCATTTTGCAATCAGGTAGCTTCCCCAGGTTGCAGCCATAGGGCCAGCAACCTGGCAATCATTGTTAGAGTCTTTAGACCCGCTCCTTTTCCCAGAGTTTTGGAGGCAAAGGAGGACTTTTGTTCAGTCTCACTGTTTGAAGCCTAACAGCAGGACGTGTGGGTTTCTCTATCCCACCTGCACAAAGGCTTCACTACTTACAGCTCTGCTGGGGGAGTAAAGGAATAGTTTCACAGCTTTTGCTGGGGGAATACAGCCAGCCTTTGCTGGGGCAACAGGACAGTTCCCACAGCCTTTGTAGAGTAATCTAAAGGAAACCTTTCAGCTTGGCAGATCTACAGAAATCTTGTCTGATAAGGGACCACTCGGGCTATCCATAAAGTAGCTTGGAGCCAGAAGTAGGGGCCTCACGCCAGCAAGGTAAAGAAAGGTTGCCCAACAGGGGTCAGAAGATTTCCCTAAGGAAGACAGGAACAAGTAAAAGAACAACACCAGTTGCCTGCCCTTGATGTCAGATTGAGGAAGCTACTGGTTTTCCAAGGTTATAAAGTGTTTAATTCATTTGCTTGAAGATTTAAGCCTAAATAAAGAACTTTGTTGAACTTATTTTGAGCCTCAATAGAACTTTGTGTTGGGAAATCTAAGGGGCCCTTCAGCTGAAGCACCCCGGCATCCCGTTGGGCATACAGAAGGCACGTCCTCTAAACAGACATTATTTGGATTATTTTGCCCAGCGTGCAACAGCACAGAAATACTTAATTCCTCCCACTCAAAAGTATCCCTGCATATAGTTTGTAATTGCAGCATGTCAAATTGCATAATATTCTATCAGCATACTCTAGTTTCTTCAAAAAATCTTAAGTAGTTTAGTCTTTGCTTATGTAATTTAATTTCTCTTGGTTATTTAATTCAATCCCATCATTAATCTGATCTATTCTTGTATTTTCACTAGCATTTTAAAGCTTGGGCAAAATTAATTTTGGTTATAGGTGCCTTGTTTTTTCCCCATCTTGCAGGGTTTATTATTATTATTATTTTGGTCTGAAGCTATACAGCCACAAATATGATTGTTGACTGGAAATTTTATTCTGGCAATCAGAACCATGATTATTTGTTCAGCAAGAAAGGGTCACAGCAATTTTGCCCATATATCTTTGCTTTGTTTGTTTTCTAATTGTCAGCATTTCCTCTACTAAATCATTAAATTGTGATTCAAGATGAACTGGAACTGCTGTGTTTTTACTCTTATTAAACTCTTCCAATTGCAGTCTGGCTGAGAGCTACCATTTGTTTTTTAAAATTACCTCTGATTTCAGTGCATGCCCTTTCCTACTGCTCTTCCCTAGCTTTCCAATTCACCAAAGTCATTTGCCTGTGTCTGGCTGTCCATCCTCAGTTGGCTTGATCTCTGTTGCAGAAATCTTTCATCCTTTTTCCAGAAGATATGGAAGGAATCCTGCAGGATGGATTTGATTATCCCTTTTGTTCTAGAGAGGAAGGGAAAAGAATGATCTTTTGGTATTCCCTTGTAAGGAAGCAAGCCCAAAAGACCAGGGTTTGTTTCCTGCCTCTACTCCAATAGGTTGTACTCGTCATTGATCTCACTGTTACAGCCTTTCCAGTCTTTAATTTCATTAAATTTCGTAAACATTTCTTCCTTAAATCTTTTACTCTTATACTTCTTCCCCTCCAGGCTATTGCTTCGCCATATAGCCTCTGTCTAGCCTGAAATGGTCCAGGGGTTAGGGAACTGAGCCAGACTAGCAACAGAGTGGAAGGGGTGAGTACAACCCTTGCCCCCTGCAGTTGGGGAGGATGTTGTGGCTTGGCTTGAATTGGTTATTGCTTCAGAAGTCACCACCATGAATGCCCTTCTAATTCAGTGGTTCTCAACCTGTGGCTCCCCAGGTGTTTTGGCCTACAACTCCCAGAAATCCCAGACAGTTTACTAGCTGTTGGAATTTCTGGGAATTGAATGCCAAAACATCTGGGGACCGATTGGCTGAGAACCACTGTTCTAATTAATCCCATCTCCCTTTCTCAAGAAGAGTGCTATGTCTAAATGATCCTTGAATCCTTGAAAGAACATGTCTTCCTGGTGGGCCTGGAGAAAAGCCTTCTCTGTTATCTGGTTGTCGCAGGTTGAATCTAGCTTCAAACTGCATTAAATGGTCAGTGTAAACGGGACCTTTATCAGAGAAGTGCTGGCACATTACAATCTGCAAGAGATTCCTCTTTTATCTGCAGAGAAGGGAACTTTGGTTCTTACCTGCGATACATCTTTTCAGGAGATAAGGAGTGGACCACTTGATGCACCCTAAGGGTGCTGACGTGGAAACATGTTGAAATTGTGTTGCAATGTGTATAGTTCTCCCCTGCATGGAACAGTCTGTTTAGTAAATATATATTTTTTCTGAAACACTTGTTTATTTGGCTATATTAGTGACTGGCCTTTTAGGGCTTGTTCGCCCATCTAGGAGCACCAGTATGCCTTTCCCCCCCCTGCTTATTTGCAGCAAATGGAGTGCAAGCAAATCTTGCAGCAAGTCCAATCTGCAAGATATTTGTTCCTCTCCCATATCCTGGAAACAAACTTATAACCGCTTTGAGTCGCCTAAGGGCTGAGAAAAGCGGAATAGAAAATAAATAAATAAATAAATAAATAAATAAATAAATAACAGGTAAGAGTCAATGTTCTTCTCTCTATCCTGGGTCTTTCCCCTCTTATCTTGAGAAGACTGCACTTTTACACTGGCTCACACATGTCAAACTCATGTCATTTAATGTGGCCCAACAGATTTTCAATGCCAGTGCACCATAGTTATATTTATACAGTCTTACAATTACAAACAGTCTTTTGAAGGCAACCATAAGGATGATGTAGCCCTCTGTGAAAATGAGTTTCACCCCTGCACTAGTTCATACCAACCTTTCTAGGGCCAATTACTTATTTTAAGAAAACTAGTCTCCTGAGAACAGGTTTGCTACAAAGAAGGAGACCTCCCCCTTCAAAAAAGAATCCAAACTCGGCAGGTTTATCTGCTTTCAACTGGATTATATGAGGTTACACTACCAGATAATTTGGGATAAGCAGATAATCTGGGATCAGAGATACTGGGATATAGGGCAGTGTAGATCCAGCCTTTGTGGTCAGTGGCCATGATTGCTGGCAGATTCTGGGAATTATTGTTTAGAAAAGTTCCTCATCTAAGATCTGAACAACTTTTTATAACTCCTGGCTTGGGCAGTGTTTTCCCTTCTATTTCTTTGGAGACATTCCAAAGCACCTTCTCTTATTGCCATCTCGTTCTTGGTCTGTTTTTTTAAATAAAAAGTGCGCTCTCTCCTCACCTCCCCTTTCTTGCATAAAACTGCTAGTAAAAGAAGCTGTTCTGTGAGATGTACATTCAAGTAGTGAACAGGTCCTTTTCATTTTTTCATGTTTTTCTTTTCTGTTCTCTGTATGTAAGTATGCATGTTAAAAATATGGATACTTCAGTAGTAGTTGCAAAATCAACATGTGAAATAAAAGCAAACACTTTTGGTTAGCATGCCACTTATCCAGATTTTTTTTCTTTATTCAAAAATAAAGTGTGTGCACATCCAAATTAACTGAGACCTGAGGTCAAGAGGTAAAGTTACCAATAGTAATAGTAGTAACAGCAGAGAAAGAAAGTAAGCAAAACCCCTCAATTGTACTGGAATATACAGTGTCCTCTGACCTTTCCTTGTTGCCCCCTTTTCACATGTCTCACAGTATTCCCTCCCATCCATATGTTGTGTTGTATATGGATGGGGAATGGTCTTGGGCACACCTGCCATTGTTGGCAATTGGAAGGATAGTAGTAAAGCTCTCAAGCAAAGTAATGCAGAAGCTGAACAGCACACACACATGCACAGAGAGAGAGAATAGGAAACAACACTGACTTAATCTAATTTTGTAAAAAAATATTTTCCTATATTTTTTTACAAATACTTTTGCCTAATCAAGCAGATGGTTTAGTGGAGGAGAGAGAGAGAGAGAAAGAAAACAGTTGCCCTTAAGAACAATGCAGGGAAAGAGTGGTAAAATTTGGAGAAAACAAGCATGAAAGGTTGTCAGTTGTCTTGCCCATTTCTGCCATTGTAGGGAGAATTTTTTAAAAAAGCTATAAGAGACCATGGTTTTTTCACATGGTTGCTGATCCCTCTGGCCCACTGAGACATTTATGAGGGTTTAATCTTTCAGAATCAAGGGAGATCAATAACAGTAGCATATTACACCTCAATTGCTTGCTTGTCCTTTGGGAATGAATACATGAGTGTGCAGCCTTCCTTGGGTAACTCCTCCTCGGGGATAATGAATAGAGAAGGAAAATTAACATCTTTTGCGTTTCTAGATTTGGAGGTTTCAGAATCTGGAATACTTTCTGGATAATATTGTGCTTGTTTTAAGGGGAACAAGATTCTTTCAATGGTGTCCTTGTGTGATACTCCACAGAAAGGAACTGGTATTGTCTTCTATGGCCTTGGGTATTATCAG
The DNA here is from genome assembly GCF_037176765.1 of Anolis sagrei. NCBI lineage: Eukaryota > Metazoa > Chordata > Lepidosauria > Squamata > Anolidae > Anolis > Anolis sagrei. The sequence continues at coordinate 116,098,634 of NC_090023.1, read as the reverse complement.
ATTAATTAAATACAGAAGCAGAAATGTATCCTATTTTCATATTGTAGTGAGAAAGAATTGTTCCTCTTTCCTTAAAAACCATATACAAAATGAATGTAATTTTATATTCCAGAGTTTTAAAACAAATATTGTAAATTGGGAAGCTGCGGGAAGTTATGTGAGTTTAGCAAATTTAGGGTATGAATGTGAGACTCTCAGTAACACTGTGTACTATATTACTCTCCCACATTCAGGGATTATTTAATTCTTTTTTTATTTTTAATGAATTTTATTGTATTCCTTTCATTGTTTTCCACATTTTCAGAGCTTATTATAAAAAGTGAAATATACTGACCAATAGCTCTGTTACAAAACAGAAATTAACAGTCACAAATAAAATGAACAGTATATCATGCTATACCAAGAATTCATGAGAGAATGTGAGGGACCTTGAGGGGAGGAATCTTTCTTATCATATACCTGTATTTACTCAAGTATAATGCACTATCAAATGTAATGTGCACCTCAATTTTGAAGGTGTGTGTTATTAAAAAAGCATGTGCTATAAAATGTAAAGCAAGATGATGGTGGTCGCCAAAGCCTGTTGGGAAGCTCTGCCCCTCTGGTCTTCTTGCCAGCCTTTTTGCAGCCACCATCAGCTTCCCACCAGTCTTTTCATGACCACCACTGCTTCTCTCTCCTCTGTCCCCAGCTGGAATCTCTTGCCCAAAATTCAGGTGGGTTTTGATGTGTGACTCTAACGTGCCACCAAATCTAATGTGCAGCTCAAATTTAGCATTGTAATTTAGCCAAAAAAGGTGAGCATTAGACTCAAGTCACTATGGTACAAAAAATTATTGCATATGGGGGAAAAACATGTCTTCAGTTTCCAACCCCTTGGCTCATGTGACATTGAGAGTTAATTTATCTATTGTTTATCTGTTGCAACCACAGAACTTGTACTCCCATTTTCCATTTGATAGGTTGAGTGGGATAGCTGAGCCAAGGTTGAAGTACTGGGACTTTTCAGTTAGACGAGATGGTGAAATGAGGCACCCCTCCTTCAGCCTTCTCTCTCTCTCTCTGAGATTAAATGTAATCTTTTCAACAGCTGGAAAGCCAAGAGTATTCATTTTGTTGTGTGCCTTCAAGACATTTTTGATCCATGGTGACTCTTAAGGGCCTTTCCACACTGCACCTGAAATGTGTAAGTTAAAAGGGGTGAGTGGCTAAATGATGCTAGTGGTAAATCCGCCCTAATTTGTTGCAATGCACAAAAACACGAGTTAAAAAGGTCCCCTTTTATCCCGATTCCAGTCAGAAAATGCACATATTCACATCACTGTATGTCCCTGCACTCAAGGAAAACACGTGATTTCCTCCCCCCTCCCCCTCCCCCCGTGGAGACTGCTGAAGCACATGTCAACTTTTTAATGCCTGAAACAGCTGATCAGCTGATTGGGCTGTGAAATGAACACGCAACTGCTTTAAAAGAGGCACGAATGGGGCGCAATTAGAACGTATTGAAATTCTTTATTTTAAACTTTATAATATTAAACAGAGCTTGAACTAACAATTGGGTAAAGAGAAATCAAGCTGAAGCTTTTTTAAAAAAACCCACTTTGTTATGTGCAGAATCTCATAAGTGCACATGCAAATCTGTTTATAATTATATTAAGAAATTTACTTGTGCGCACATACAGTCCAGCACATAATGGAGTGATCGTACGTCTTTGATAGAATTCACAGTTTTTATTTGTTTTACTTGAAAAGTACCACATACATTGATAGAGCTACATAAATAGATGATGATGATACCTATTGACTCCATTTTTGAAATTAGATGAATACCATGTTCTTGTAGACTGAGTGGCCCTACTCTAGCTAATACTAAATTGGATTTAGACGTTGTTGTTGTTGTTGTTGTTGTTGTTGTGTACCTTCAAGTTCTTTCCAACTTGTGGTTACCCTGAAGCAACCCTATTACAGGGTTTTCTTAGCAAGATTCTCGGCAAGATTTATTCAGTGGGAATCTGCCATTGAAATTCTCTGAGGCGGAGAAAATGTGACTTACCCAGTAGATATCCATGCATGTCCAAGTGGGAATTTCATAGAATCATACAATCATAGAGTTGGAAGAGACCTGGTGGCCCTCCAGTCCAACCCCCTGCCAAGAAGCAGGACAATCGTGTTCAAAGCACCCCCAACAGATGGCCATCCAGCCTCTATTTAAAAGCCTCCAAAGAAGGAGCCTCCACCACACTTTGAGGTAGAGAGTTCCACTGCTGAACAGCTCTCACAGTCATCGTACCTTGGTGTCTTTTAAAGTAATATGATCTGTTTCCTTCTGCCAGAAATAGGAGTTTTCTTCTCCAAACATGGGTGAAGTGGAGCAGAGGCCGACAGCAGGATCCCGGTTGGGAGCTCCAGAGAATGCCGGGATCAGTACTTTGGAACATGGACAAAAGCTGCCCAATACGCCTACAGGAAAACTTATTTCTATCAAAATCCAGATGCTCGATGATACACAGGAAACTTTTGAAATTCCGGTAGGATGACATTCTATTGTTTATTGGTTAACTAGTTACAGTTTGATCGTGAGCAGTATTACTATCTTGTCTTTGTTTAAAGGCAGGTTGAAACTATGTTGAGAATCTGGTTTTTAGTTATTTTATGACTGCATCATAAGGTCAAATGAAATTACTGAACGTTTACTTTGGTATAACATTTGATCATCTTTCACTTCAGAATTTTCTAGCACTTTAATTGTAGATGATCAGGTACTGGAATGTGCTGAAATTTAATTGCTTTGAGCATAACTTCATTTTTAAAAAACTTAATGTAATAGTTGTGTCCTCATGAATGATTCCCCCATGAGTTGGTTTTCATTGCCTTTGCAATAATCATTGCATAACAAATCAGTTTTCTGAGGCTGCATCTTAACAATACTCCTTGTATTTAAGTGTAGCAAAATGTGCACATTGTGACTCACTTGTGAATGGAACATGTGTTGGAACATCTGTAAAACATTGAGCTGCTTCCTTGCTGTTTGTTGAAATCAGTGGTGATTTAAACTCATTTGTGATCCTTAGAACAAATTCTGTTAAGTATCATTCCTGTATTATGTTATTATAAAGGAAGAAATCTACAGAATTATTCTAAGCATAGTTCTCTATACCTTAAACAAACATAGACTCATGAAAAAATGTGAATAGTGGAAGGATTTGTTCCATTTATTTATTTATTCCCTGCTTTATCTCCCCCCAAAGATGACTCAACACGGCTTAACATAAAAGCATTAGTGCACAATTTAAAATATACAAACATTAAAACAGAATTAAATATAAACAGTATTAAAAACCATTCAAACATATTCAATGCATATTCAAGTTAAACCACAGCACCTCCTGATTTGATCTTTAAAACCTTCTTCTTTAAAAGCCTGTCTGAATAAAAGGTTTTAGATTGCTGCCAGAAGACAGCAGGAAACCATTCTGGCTTCCCTGGGAAGAAGGGGTCCCAGAGTCGAGGAGCAGCCACTGAGAAGGAAGGCCCTTTCTCTCATTCCCACCAACCGAGTGTGAGGTGAAGGTGGGACCAAGAGAGGGGCCTCTCCTGAAGATCTCAGGGCCCAGGCAGCTTTGTACAAAGAGATGCAGTCAGCCAAATAACCTGGACCTGAGCCATCTAGAGCTTTAAAGGTCATAACCAGCAGTTTGAATTGTGCCTGGAAACAAACTGGCAGCCAGTGGAGTTGCTGCAACAGGGGAGTTGTCTGCTTCCTGGAGCCAGACCCAGTTAGCAACCTGGCTGCAGCTCTTTGGACCAGCACCCTTCCGAGGCAGTCTCATGTTTCTGAGCACTCTTCAGAGGCAGCCCCACGTAGAGCACATTACAGTTATCCAGATGGGATGTAACCAGGGCTGTAGCCAGAAAAAAAATTCGGGAAGGGGTTGAAAATTTCGAGGGGGGTTTTGAAAATTGGGGTGGGGGGGGTTGAAACCTGCCTCTTAGCTCACGCTGAAGCAAAGAGCACAGCAGGGGCAGAGCAGCCTTCAATAGCCTGTAGCTCCGCCCCTGTCAACCACCTCCACCAAGTCTGGCCTCCTTAATGAGAGCATTCAATACTCCCCCCCCCTCTTAATTTTTTGCGTCTCATAGATTTAGCATGGGGATTTGGTTAACCAGTCAAAATTCATGAGTAAACCAGGTTTTTTTTTAACCTGAAAAATTTCGGGGGGGGGGGGTTGAACCTCTAACCCCCCTCCCCTCACTACAGGCCTGGATGCAACTAAGGCATGTACCACTGTGGCCATATTTGGCTTCTCAAGGCTTTTTATGTCTTCTCAAGCCCCATTTATGTTCTGCAATATTTTTGTGGTAGATAGAAGAAAGGGAGAGTGTTTACCTTAACCCCCTAAAGTGCTGAGGCAGAGGGAACTTAGTATTTCTGTTTTCCAAAGGCAAACAGAGAGGAGGAAAACAATGCTGACACAATTACCCCTCCAACTGTGTTAGGGGATGAATTCTATACAGTTGCCCTCAATGGACAGGTTTATCTCCACTGATCCAAGGAAATGCCTATGCCTGGAGTTGGTTTAGGAGAAACTGCATGAATATTTTATTTTCTGAAATTTATGACATGTCTCCACATCTTTCCCTCTCTCATCTAGATGGGATGAATTATGTAATAGTATGATTGCAGATTTCTGTTATGTGCATCAACGGTAACAGATGGATTGAAAGTCACGGGTGGATTTAGCAATGAGTCAGTGATATAATCTTTGAAATGCTTTTGAAGCTAAATAAAATAAGTAAATGGGTAAGTGTGTATGTGTGTTTGAAAAGGTACTGATGATAAATATTGGTTTTGTCTGTTCCAAATTACTGAAGTGCTGGAACTGCATTCTTTCACTCTCTCTGTCGCTGGCTTACTGTGTGACCTGAGGGCAGTTGATTAGCCTTACAGGATTGACTTTCCATCTGTTTAGAACAGGGATTTGCTTTCCTAGTAGTGCTGTTGTTTTAAGGCATTTTTTTTTCATTTTTAATGTGGCAGTTGATGGTTCACTAAGTCACTGCTTATAAGGTGTTAGGAAATGTCATCAGCACTGACTGTACTTAGTGGTTGATGACATCTTGCCAAGCCCTCCTAAAATCTGAATCTGAGTTTGCAGATAACAATATATTTTCCTCTGAGCTTGGAAACTCTATCCTTTTGGACAATAATTTGTACAGTTTCCTGTCCGGTATGGCCAGAGTTCATGTTGGCTGGAAAAAATAATGTTTTTCAACATTTTAGGAAACCTCTTATAAAAACACTTTATATTATTCATATGTGGCACATTAGGTTTTGGAAATAAAGATTATTTGAATATAAGACATAACAGTTTGTTACTCAAGTACAGACAAAGAACTTATCTACACCAGGCAGTTTAGCCAGTGGAAATATACACTACAGCAGCCCCAGATTAGGCCATTATTCAGCTGGCTGGGGAGCACATCTGCTCTGCTGGTGAGACCTCACATTCTCCCATGTTGTTGTTGCCACTTTCCCTAACCACCCACTGAGTTCTGTCCAAGCTCCTGGCCATTGTGGGCACTTCGACCAACAACAGAAAGGAGTGCCTGTGCAATTAGCACAGCCAAAAGAGGCAATCTCCCCTCCTTCTTCCAGATTGTTCAGGCACCTGGAAGAAGAGTTTCCGACTCTTAGTCCCGATTGTAGTCCCGATTTTGCCCAAAGTAGGACAAGCTCAACTTAAAGCAATAAATAAACAAACAATATGTGAAGCAAAAGCACCCCTGATGACCTGGAGCAGTTGTGATGATATGGACATGGTCCATCCTCTGTCTCTGTGCTGATAAGAGCAAGGGAAGGATAGTGGAGCTGGTGTTCAGTCTAAAGAGCAAATAGAGCTGATTTGGACCCAGTCTAAATCTCCAGACTACCTCAGAGCCATGGGATACTCCAGAGTTTCCGACAAACTCCAGCGTAGTCCCAATTTTGCCCAAAGTAGGGCAAGCTCAACTTAAAGCAATAAATAAACAAACAGTATGTGAAGTCAATTTGCATCCTGGAGACAGACAGCCTTCCGTTTTGGGTGCTTCCAAGTTTTTGTGTAGGTTTTTTTTGAAATGTAGAAAAGCCCAGAGCTGCTCTTTTGTTGGCAATTCTTTTGTTTAATGTATTGTCGAAGGCTTTCATGGCTGGAATCACTAGGTTCTTGTGGGTTTTTTCAGGCTATAGAGCCATGTTCTAGAGGCATTTCTCCTGACGTTTCGCCTGCATCTATGGCAAGCTTCCTCAGAGGTTGTGAGGTCTGTTGGAAGTAGGAAAAATGGGAAAAAATCTTTTGTTGGTCACTCCTACTAGCCTTATTCTACTGCAGGCTTGTCTCTCTGCAGCTAGTCTTCATCATGGTGCTGTCTGGCCCATAACAACGAAGTTCTATAGCTTCATTGTAGACTATATTGCACCCCATAGGTTTGCTAACACTGATTTGATGAGAGCTAGAATTGCAGTACCAAGGTCAGTGCTTTCTCATTTAATTTAAACTTGGGGGGAGGGTTTTAAATTTCATTTAAAGAAAATTACTGGGGTGATGGTTTTCCTTTTTTTTTTTACAGAAATTGATAGCTTATAAATAAACGTTTGCTTTTTATTTTAAAGGTTGGTAGCAGATTGTAAAAGTTAATTAGTTTTTCTTTCTTCTACTTGTAGGAAAAATTAAGTATTCAATGAGCTCATTGAATATTTATATTAAATTCATTCTCTGGTTGGTCATAATTATTCTCCCCTACACCTCTTATCCTTTTAAAAAAATAGGTTTTATGATTTGTGAACCCAACTTCTTTATCAAGCAGCCTCCTTGCCAAAACTTTTCATTCCTGCCTTCCCTTACATATCTGTGCAAAGAGACAGTTAACCCCTTTGTCTTTATAGCTAATTCTTAAATTGTGTATTTAGATACAACTGTATGATGTACCTAAACACACAATAGGAACAACAGACAGTACCTCAAGAGTTGAATTTTGGGTTTGTTTTGGCTAAAAGTGTTCTTTCTCTGTGGCATATTCCCAACCTCTCTGCCTTGTTCTTTCTTCGTGTCTCACAAACCTGGAACCATGGCCCGGTGTTTTTATATTCTTGACTTGTTGCCATTCTGGTCTGAGTTTTTTCATTTGCAGTCCAGTAACATCTCAAAACTCAAGCTACTATAAGACCATAACATCCCACCTTGCTGTCTATCCTGCTTGTGTCAATTGAGGGCCCTTCCAGGCAGGTCTAAATTCTGAAAGGAACTGGGATATAATCCAAACAGCAGCCCCAAACCTCAGAATTTAGGAGGAGTTGTGCTGATCCGAGATCAAGACTGATGGGCAGGGGCACTGCCAGCCTCCTCCTCCCTGCCCCCATCCCTTCCCCCATTTACCAGAAGAAGGTTCTGAATGAGACTCCAGGCTTTTTTCCTTCTCCCTTCAGAGGAGCCAAAACAGGACTTAGAGAAGTGGCCGGGGAGAGGGGGATTCCTCATCCAACTGTGGTTTTTATTATTCTGTTGTGTCTATTTTTAGCTTATTCACCAACCCTAAAACAACAACAACAACAAACAAACAAAACTTTATTTATATCCCTCCCCATCTCCCCGTGGAGACTCAGGGCAGCTCACAGACATAAAAAGGCAAATATTCAATGCCTTGTACAGTAATAAATAGTACAATTTAAATAAAATACAATTTAAATAATATAAAACAGTTATAAAAGCAATAATAACTATACTATAAAGCACATTAAAACAGCAACAGTAAAAGGGAAAATAAAAAGCTGTTTCCATAAACCATTCCACATTTCATAAGGCCATGTATTCAGTCATTCATTTCACCATATGTTTGAGAACATGGGAAGATTTTCAGTTGTTTCTTGAAAGAGGGCAACAATGGGGCCATTATGGAGTCTTTTAGGAGAGAGTTCCAGAGGCAGGGGCAATTGCAAAGAAGACCTTCTCTCTCATCCCAACCAGCCAGGTTTGGGACGGGGTAGGATCGAGAGGAGGGCCTCTTCTGATGATCACAGTGTCCATACAGGCTCATGTGAGGAGAGGCGGTTGGCTAGGTTATCTGGACCAAAACTGTTAGTCATCTAATTGAAGTGTGGTGTATAAATTGCCTTTCCTTGTTTCTCCAGATGATTACACAAGCCAACAAGTATTTTTCATCAGATATAATTTTAGGTCATTTTTATAGAGCTTTTTTTGCACTGAATTCAGATCTGTGTTTATTTTTTCTCTATCACATGTAGTTTTTGAAATGAGGCTAATCAAATACTTTCCTCTCTCTCAATCTCTCTTTCTCACCTCCTACCCCGATTGGTAGTTCTAGGTTTAGGAGAAAGTGTCAGAGAAGGGAACAATGTAGTGTCCGCAAAGCAGTTGTTTTGTACTTTTTCTGCCTGCTTTCATTGCAAGATGTGAGTTGCCTTCCCTCCAACTTTGGATATGAACAGAAGGTCAAGTGTCATCTATTCACCATTCTAAGGCTTTATTTTGCCTGCCTGAAATTGTGTGACTGTCAATGTCAAAAGCGCTCCCAATGGAAAATAGGACACTTTAAAAATTCACTGTGGTCCCAACAGTCAAAGCTGGGTCTAGTGAAATTAAGGAGAAAGAGAATGACATTTTTCTTTCATAACTAGGAACTGGGATTGTTTTCCCAGTTGAGCACATTTGACAGTGTCTCCTAAAGGACTGACGTTTCTCTGAAAGATAATTAGATTATCTTTGTTGAAATGCAGGGAGTTTGTCTCTCATCTTTTGAAAATTAATGTTTTTTTCCAGGAATGAGGAAACATGGACTAAGTACTGAGTGATTTAAAAGCTTAACTGCATTAGATACAGCTGTCTTAATAGAATGCTTAAGACAGTATGTTATCTCAAATGTATTTTGTTAATAGTAATATGTTCTAAAATTATATCTTGAGAAAGCTTTTACAAAACTTTCCAGTGTTGACTTTCGGTAATCCCCCACTCCACATTTTTCTTCATCCCAGTCTCAAAATAAATCAGACTCTACAAGCTTAGAAGCACTTATATGGAAGAGAGCCCCAGTAAAGATAGGAGGCCTTTCATTTTGAAACAAAAATATAAGATTACGCTACATCTTTATTTCTGAGAAAACACACATAAGAATGTGTTACATCTTTAATACTTTTTATAATAATTTTCTTCAGAAAAAGCTCACAAAATCTACAAACAGACATAAAAAGCAAAAATACGAACCATAAGACAAAATAAGTTGAAACCAATTTTCCTAATATAAAAAACATACTATACTATAACCAATAAGCATCACAACACATAGAACTTAACCCCTAATCTAAGGGCTTTCCATTCTATGCCTAGTGGTTTTGTTCCCTCAATTTTCCACACCCATCAAAAGAGAATAAAACATTGTCCTTTCCCCATATAATGACAGTCTTCCAATTCAAAAAACGAATTGTGACGGTTTGACCCCATATTTGCTGAAGAAATGTAATAAATAAGCCCCAGTCTTTCTTAAAATTGATTAAAGATTTCTCCTTAATCAACATCATGAGTTTGTCCATTTCTGCTGGTTCACACATCTCCATGTATCAGGGTAGTTGAATCTTTCCATCTTTGAGCACAGATTATTCTTGTTGCCGTGTACATATATAACTTTAGTTTTTCATATTTTCTCATTAATTCTGAGAAGACACAAAATTGTGCTGTCCTAGCAGTGGTGCTCTTTTAACTTGCAAATTCAGCAGGTATATCATATAAATATATATCTGATCAGGTCAGATTTCCTAAAAACATGAGCATAAAGTTTTAAAGCTGTTTGGAAATACAACTCAGTAGTTTTTGTCTCTCCCACCAGTTTGAACTAGACATAAACTAGCCATTGTGTAATTTTTGGCTCAACTGCATGGGCCCAAAAACTCAGAAGTGCCTGAGAAGCGACTTCCAGTGCTTACTGCAGGGTAAACTGGTTTAGCCCCAGGTTAAGAAAAGTTGGAGAATGCTCTGGAGTTTGGGCAAAGTTGCAGAGCGGACCCCACTTTGGGAACAATGTGGACATCATGGCCAGGTCCCATGTGGATCAGTCAGCTGTCCACATGGGATGCTGCCAGAATACTCCTTTTTCTCTGGGTTTTCAGCACAGGGAAAATATGCCAGATTGAGCCTGTGTTGCCCCCATCACCACTGCCAGGCAGCCACAGAGCTCCTTCTTCTGATGTGGGTGCCTCTGCTGAACAGGAGCTTTTCCAGAGTTTTGCAGCTGTCTGGCAGCAGTGATGGTGACAGGAAAAGTAAGGTAACAAACCTTTGAAGCCATACCAGTTTCAGCCAGCCTGAACCATGTACATTCTGCTTTGCTGCCACTGTTTATTATTGCTCCAGACTGGCTGTGTATTAAGTGGCTAATGGAGAGAAACATCAGGAGGAGAATCTGGGTTAGGATCATGCCAGAGAAGTCAGAGCATTTCTATTGAGCATATTTTCTCCCCCCAAATTATTATTCCATTTAAATATGAAACTTACAACAATACCACTGTTGCCACTGTTAACAGGCAACAATAGTTTTGGAGAATATGCAGAAAAATGGTGGGGAAAGTGGCATGATATTCTTCCCCTCCTTCGGGTAACCTTGATTTGGATTTTGCTTCTTTCCTCCCTCCCAAGCTATCTGAAAAGGAAACCCCATAAGATATACTTTTGCATATTTAATGATACAATCATTTTGTCCTTTGAGTGACATCTTGTTTTGTGCAGAAACCCCACAGTAGGCATCATTTGCATCTTCTAATTATTTCTCTATTAATTGTTTATTCTTGAGGTCCATCAGTTAAGCCATTTGATGCAGGCTGCAAAAGGTGAGTTAAATTTAGACAATGCAGAAGATGCCACTTCTGTAGACTGAATAGGCACTAATTTTTCTGACAGTGGTAGCAGTCAGACCTTACTGAAAAGCATAGGAGCCTTGCATGTTACAAACAAGCTGGGGGAGAAAAGGTGGTGCAGAGCTAGAAAAAAGCTATTTTTTTTTAAATTAGTCTTTATTAATTTTCCAGTATGAGTAAAAAAGACATAGAACAACTACACATACAAAAGGTACACATCTCACTTGCGGGCAGTTTCTCCTATTATGCTTCTTACATAGTTATTATAGTGTATAGTATACTCTGCTGCCCGCCCCAAACTTCCTTCCCCTCCCCCCCCCCTCCAATCATGCCTACATAAATATTGACACATAATACTCAACACCTATCACACACTCTAATTGACTTCCGGGGTTGTCTGCGAACACAATTTCAGATTGTCTTTGTCTAAGTCATATTTTGTTGAACTTAATACTCATAGAGGTCATTTACTGTCTTAATTTTCGTGGCCCCAGTGGGCATATTTGTTTAGTCACCTACTAGTATTTTATGTTTTCTTTCTTTAGGAAGGTTAGGAATTTACTCCAATCTGTTTTGCTATTTGTTGTTTCGTCCTTCCTTAGCAGTTGGGTTAGAAGATCCATGTTCATAATATCTATGGCCTTGATGACCCATGAATTATATGTTGCTGTTTCACTGTTTTTCCATGTTCTGGCTATACAGATCCTAGCCGCGGTGGTAAGGTAAAAGAGAATTTTTCCATCATTCCTATTAATGTCTGGGTTGCTCATTCCTAATAAAAATAGTTCTGGACTAAACGCTATTTCAGTTCCTAGTATATCCTTCATTTTTTGATATATCTTTTTCCAGAATTTCTTTATCTTTTTGCATCCCCACCACATGTGTTTAAATGTACCTTTTTTCTTCTTACATCGCCAGCAGTTCTTGTCAGATTTTCCTTTGCTGTATTTTGCTATTTTCTCTGGAGTCAGGTACCAAAAATAAAACATCTTGATCCAATTCTCTTTGATTTCAGTGGCATATGCATATTTAAGTTTTTTGGTCCACATTTCCTCCCACTCCGACATAGTAACTGTTCGCCCTATCATCCTGGCCCATTTGATCATAGTCTCTTTGACCTGTTCTTCTTCGGACGCCCAAACTAGTAGTTGCTGGTCCAATTTTTTGATCGTCCTTTTCTCCGTTTTCAGTATCTTATCCCATATTTTTTCTTTTCTCTCGAACCCTATTTTCTTATCTTCTTTAAAATTTTCGTTGACCTGCCAATATTGTAACCATGAGAATTTAGGGTATAGTTGTCTTATTTCTTCAAGTGTTTTTAACTTTGTCTCTTGAGTGTCCGTCTTTAATAGCTGCTTATAGGTCAGCCATTTTTCATTAGATGATTCTATTCGCTGTTCTGCCTCGTTAGGAGCTATCCACATTGGCGTTTTCGTGTATAGTCTTTCCTTGTACTTCTTCCATGTTTTTAGCAGCGATGCTCTGAGCGGATGGTTGTTAAAATTCCTTTCTCTTGTTGTTTTCCCTTTCCACAAGTAGGCGTGCCATCCTTTGGTTAGGTCTTCCCCTTCCAGCGCAAGTAGCCTATCATTTTTTAGCGTAGCCCACTCCCGAATCAAGGATAGTGACGCAGCTTCGTAGTAAAGCAGAAGGTCCGGTAATCCCAGGCCTCCCCTTCCGGGTTCATCACAGAGGTTTCTAAATTTGATTCTGGCCTTCTTATTTTGCCATATGAATCTATTCAACTCCTTCTGCCAGTTTATTATTGTTTTTGCCGATTTAATCACTGGGATCATTCGGAAAAGATATAACATTTCTGCTAAGATGTTCATTTTTGCCACCGCAATTCTGCCTAGGAGGGATAGGTCCAGTCTAGCCCAGTGTCTCATTTTCTCTTTTATGGATTTCCATTTGCTATCGTAATTATTTTTTATAAGCTGGGCATTACTGGTGGTTATTTGTATCCCCAGATATTTAACTTTCGATGCAATTTCGACCCCCGACCTTATTCTTAATTCTTCTTTCCTCCCCCTTGACATGTTTTTGATTAAGAATTGGGTTTTATCTTTATTTATCTTTAGTCCTGCTACTTCGCCAAAGTCGGAGAATTCCGCCCACCATTTCTCCCATTGGCTCAGGGGATCTTCTATGATGCACATCACATCATCAGCGAAAGCTGCCACCTTATAGTTATGTGATTTTACTTTTAGACCTTTAATTTCTTTGTTATTTCTGATACTATCAAGCATAACTTCTAGGGTCAAGATAAATATTAGTGGGGACAATGGGCAGCCCTGTCTGGTTCCCCTGTTGATATTTATTGGTTTGGATATCTGCCCATTTATCATGATACATGCTGTCTGTTGCGAATAGATTGCCTTGATCGCATTTATCAGCTGAAAGCCGGCATCCATTTCTTTAAACAGTTCTGTTATGAATCCCCAGTTGACCCTATCGAATGCTTTTTCCGCATCCAGAAAAAGAAGTCCTGCTTCTTTTTGATTGTGTCTGTTGTAGTATTCTAATGCGTTGAGTATCAGTCTGATGTTGTTGTTTATTTGTCGTCCTGGTAGAAAACCAGTCTGGTCTTCATGTATTCTTGTGCTCAGCACCTTTTTAAGTCTCGCAGCTAACACACCCGCAAATATCTTATAGTCCCCGTTGAGGAGGGATATTGGACGGAAATTTTTGGTTTTAGTATTATCCTGACCTTCTTTGGGAATTAGTGTTATTAGTGCAGTTTTCCATGTGTCCGGGATTTTTCTCTCCTCCATTGCTCTGTTGATGACTTTAGTTAGATGTGGTGTTAGTGTGTTGCTGAATGTCTTATAGTATTTGTTTGTAAGTCCGTCCGGGCCTGGGGATTTGTTCATTGGTAGGCCAGCTATTGTGGTCTTTATTTCTTCTTCTGTTACTTTGCTGTTTAATATTTCCCTTTCTTCATCTGTTAGTTTTTTTATTTTCTGTTTCCCTAAATATTGTACTACTTTCTCTTTAGGGATATTATCATCCGTGTATAGTTTCTTATAGAACTTGCGGAATTGGTCTTCTATTTCAGTCTGCTTTGTGTAGCATTTCTCTCCCTCCTCTATTTTGAGTATTTGTTGTTTGGACTTTTTCCTTCTGATTTTCCACGACAGGTATTTCCCTACTTTGTTGGCGTTTTCTAATTGATTTTGTCTTATATATTTTATTTTTCTGCTTATTTCTTCTAGTTGCAATGAGTCTGCTTTTTTCCTTAATACCTCTAGTTGTAATTTCAGTTTCTTGTTATCCGGATGTTTTTTCATCTCCCCTTCTGTTCTTTCCATTTCTCCTTCTATCTCTCGTTGCTTTTCTTTCCTGATTTTATTCCTTTTTGCTTTCTGTTGTATAAAATGCCCCCTGATGTATGCCTTGGAGGTGTCCCAAATGGTCTCGATATTCGTATCTTGTTCAGTATTGAACTGGAAGAATTCCTCTAGTATTTTCCTGTTAATTTCTTGGTCTTCCACATCTCTTATCAGGAGATCGTCTAATTTCCACCTATGTATTCCTTGCCTGTTATCTGACTTTACCAATGTTAGTTCCAGTGGGGCGTGATCTGAATTGACCCTTGTTTGTATTTTGATTTTGGATGTTCTTGCTATTATTGATTCTGATCCCCATATCATATCGATGCGAGACCATGAGTTATGGCGGTCTGAGAAAAAGGTGTAATCCCGTACATTTTCGTTATAGAATCTCCAGATATCCCGTAGCCCTAGGTTCTCTTTTAGTGCTTTAAACTCCTTGGGAAGTTCCCCGGCCTGTTGATTCCTTACCTTACTGGGGTTTTTAGTCTTGTCTATTTTGTTGTCTAAGACCCCGTTAAAATCACCCATTATAATTAAGTCATCGTACTCCTGTTCTAATATTTTCTTGTTAAGCTGTTCTATGAATTTTGTTTTTGTTCCATTGGGGGCGTAGATGTTACACAACAGTATTTTCCTTTCATCAAATTCGATGATAGTGCCTAGGATTCTTCCCTCCTGGTCTTTGAAGACCTGTCTTGACGGTATTCTTTCATTTATGTACGTTACTACCCCCCTCTTCTTTTCACCTCCCGATGAGTAATATGTTTTCCCCAGTTTTTTTTGAGTTAGATATGACACATGTTTATGACATATATGTGTTTCCTGGAGCGACATGATATCAAAATGTCCTTTCTTAAGTTGATGCCAAATTTTGGTTCTTTTATTGGGGTTATTCAAACCGTTTACATTTACAGAATATATTTTAATTTTTTGAGCCATTGTCGCCATTCTTGTCTCTCTCAATGTTCCTAGTCGCCATTGCCAGTTCCGCAAAGTTCTTGTATCCTTTTGGGGATGTCTCTCTTGGTCTTTTCCTTAATCTTTCTTCAGTGATGTCATCCATAGTATCTTCATCCGCGTCCTTTCCTTCGTTGCCATTCTTTAGTTCTTCACCACCCTTTCCCAGGTATCTCTCGTAAAATTCTTTAGCCTTAAACTCTGATGTTAACCTATGTTGATTGCCATCCCATGTCACCATTAGGCCTTCCCTCCTTTCCCACTTGAATCTTATATTTTTCTTTTTAAGCTCGTCGGTAAGGAAGAAGTATTTTCGTCTTCTTTCTAGGACAGCTCTGGGTTGTTCTTTTAGGATAGCTATCTTACTGTCTTTATAGTGGGCGGCTTTCCTGGCGTTCTCTTTCAGTATTTCGTCTCTAACGCTTTTTTTCCGGAAGCATACAATTATATCCCTTGGGACGTTATGTCTTTTAGCATAGTTAGATTGTATCCTGTAGACACGATCGATATTGTCGTCGCTGTCATCACGGCTCAGCTGAAGGAGTTGGGCCACCAGGCTCACAATTATTTCTCTGAGGTTTTCCTTTTCTTCCTCTTGGACATTCCTGAATCTTAGTTGGAATTCTTTTTCTTTGGCCTCTAAATTCTCCTGTTGCTCTTGAAGTACTTCAAATTTCTTTTCAAATTTCTTCTCCATAAAGTATACCGTTTTTTCTAATTCTTTTTGCTGAGTTTTCATTGCTTTGTTCTCCTTTGCTTCTTCTATTCTTTCCTGCTTCATGTTTTCGATTTCCCTGTGAATGCTTTGTACTTCCTCCTTTAGTGCTGTTTGTACTTCTTCTTTGATCTCTTTCTTCATTTCCTCCATCTCCTTCTTTATATTATTATATTGCTTTTCTTGTTTTCCCTCCAATCTTTGGACATCCGATTGTAATTTTAAGATTTCCCTCATCAGATCCTTCATTGTGAACTCTTCTTTTTTAGCTATGGCTTCTTCGCTAGACATTTCTTTGGCTTCCTTGGTTTCTTTAACTTGGGTGTCTTTTGTTAGAGAGTCTTTTCTGTTCTGTATTTTCTTGTCTTTATCTTTATCTATCTTAACCTTCGGTGTTGACATCCTTCTATTGTTTTGTGCTTGGCCGGCCGTTTATTTCTCTTCTCCTATGTCTCTCGTGTGTCCTAATTGGGACTTTAAAAGCAGTTTTATTTTTAGTAATCTCTTTTGATAGCTTAGGAGTCGGACTATAGCTTATATCATTTCATACTCAGCAATCATTTATCAAACTGAAATTACAAACTACACCTCTATGACAGGTTAACGCTATATATACATTCGGGAAATGTTGTGACCATCATAAGTAGGTGATCTCTTTTACACAACTTGTTGGGGGTAGGGCACAAGGGAAGAAGTAGGTAGTGAAGAGGGAAGGGGAAGGGTGGGAAAGGGATCGGGTAGGGTAAGGGAAGGAAAGAGAAGCGAGAAAAGAAAAAAAAGAGGGGGGGGGGAAAGGGAAAGAAAGAGAGGAAGAAAAGAAAGAAGAAAGAAAAGAAATATATATATATATATATATATATTGTGTGTCGTTTCTTAAAGCACAAAATACATAACGTTTCTCAAGGTACCACACTCGCTTCCGCAGAGTGCCTGCGTAGACGGTCAGTCCCGTTGCCAATTGAGTCCACGTCTCTGTGGTGTATTGGTATCTTGGTCAGAATATTAAACAGACTGGGGGGGGAGGGGCAACTCGAAATATGTGTCCGGGGGTTATGTTAGTAGTCCTTAAATTCACTCTTTCCCTCGGCTCCTCCTCTCCGATGCCTTCACCCCCTCCCTCAGTCTATATACCTTCTTTCTCCTTCTGTGGGAGTGTTGTCTCCTTGGTCCTCCTGCCCCAGGATGTTTCCTATTCACGCTGCTCCTTTCTCTCGGCCCCTCCACTGCTCTCGCTGTTGCTCCCTTGCTGATCCCGGCTCCTTACTGGCGCGATTTTCCTTCCTCTGCGCGTCCCCACGCCGTATCCTCGCTTCTCATTACACGCTTCCTTGCTTCTTCTTCCCTCCCGGCGCCTGCCCTGTGACGTCCCGGGCGACTTCCGGTGGGGGAATCATGGCGGACGCCACGGATTGCAGAGCTCCCGCTCTGCAAACTGTCCTTGCAATATGCTGAGGTAGAGCTAGACTCTCCCTACGAAGATTGGAGGTCTTCGTGGAGCCAACCCATTAGGGTACAGTCTCGGTCGAAGGACTCTCTCCTTGCGTTGAGGTGGGAGACCCCCCAAGAGATGAGCCCGAGGGAAGCAAGCACAGCAAGGAACGCCGGAATTGGTGAGGACGCCACCCCCATTTTTTAATGGTATAGAAGAGTTGAAGAGAGAAAGAAAAGGAAAAAAAAAGAAGAAAAAAAGGGGTTCCAAGCGACACAGACATATAGATTAATACAGGAGAACAGAAGAGAACAGCAAACCCCCCGCCCCCTCTCTTGTTCGGGGGCTCGGGAAGGGTGTAGTAGTTCATAGAGGACGTATTGAAAGAACACAAGAAGTTTGGAAGACGAACAAGCTACGGAAAGACATGTGAATCCAAGGGGTGGAAAGAGTAAACGAGTGGAAGAAAATACAAGAACTGTCTCAGTTTAACACTGCTGCACCAAATTTGCCTAGGAACCACCGCTGGGAAGAGCGGGCGTAGGAGAGACCCCTAGAGGTCCTTTAGAGAGTTCGACAAGAGAACTTTAGGGCGATGTGTATAGCGTGTGCATTATACGTGTTGAGTGCTATTTGAACTGGAAAACAGGAACTGAAAACACACAGGAGGAACATTTAGAACTTGGGGAACAAAGTAAGGTTAATACAAACTGTTGAACTGCGAGTACGGGCCAGATCCGGACAGGCCAGGCCGGAGGCCCCGAGGCGCGGAGGCGAGTGCGGTCGGGGAGCCAGCCCAGGGCGGGCCCGGCGAGGTGAGGAGGAGAAGGAGCGGGTCCTGGCATTGCGAGGGAGAACGCCGGCGCGCGGACGTCGGGGAGTGGCTGCGTGCTGACGTTGGAGCTCCAGGACGCCAGGACGTCGCGGCGCGCTGACGTCGGAGCTCCAGGACGCCAGGACGTCGCGGCGCGCATTATAGATGCTATTGACGCTGGGACGGAAAAAAGCTATTTTGAAGTGCTGATTATTATCTTTAAAGATCTTGGGTTCAGGCTGTTTGAAAAAACTATCTCCTGGTAAGGCTGTCTAAGTTTTAAAGTCAGGCAGACTTTCACTCGGTCCCAGGACCATCCCAGGCACACTGGGTGAGAGCACAGGAGAGCTCCATCTTCCATGTTACGGATTTTTTTCCCCAGCAGGATGTTTAGTTGGACTTTCTGTGTTTTTCTTCCACATTCTGTCATTTCTTTGTCTTATAATTCATGCTTATAATCAAATTGTGCTATAATTTTAATAGCGTTTAAGACCTTATAATCCATGCTTTTAATAGAATTGGGCTATGCTTTAATTATGGGCTTAAATACCTTGAAGGCTGATCATGGCAGCTAAACAGCATCCAACTTGGAAACATGCCCGGGGTAGCTGAGTTGGCCACGCAGCAAAATAAAATGGAATCCCAAATCCATAGGAGAGTGATGCCTGTATTGGTGAATCAAATTCTCAAAAATGCAAGCTCCTGAAGTTCTATGGGCTTTTTCATCAAGAGATGTTAAAAATCATACAGAAGTCACAGACCTGCATTCAGTTTCTGATGGTGTTTCTGTTGTCGTTCACTTGGTTTGGAAGGGTCTTGATGCAGGCAGAGATCACTTCCCACTTGGCCACGTGGGAACTGAGACAAAGGGCAGTAAAATTCAAACTCCAGTAGCAGCAGTGAAATACTACTGCCCTGATTGGTACTTGGATGAGAGACTGCCAATGAATACCAGGTGCCATATGCTATATTTCAGAGAAAAATACTGGCAAAATCACCTCTGAGGATTCCTTACCCAAGGAAGCCCTATGAAATTAATAGGGTCACGATATGTCAACAGATTGCTTGAAAATATACACATACACATATTTCAATTATGCTGTATGCTATTTTAAATTTGTGCATTTTAACCAAACATTTTTTTTATCTGTACCCTATTCTTAATTGTTTGTACATCTTAGATTCTGTACAAGGAGGAAAGCAAATTAAAAAAAACCCACCAAAATAAAAGGTACGATTTTGAGAGCATAGCCTCCATAATCCACAAGCCAACTTGGCATTTTCCAATATCCAGGCTTGAACTGCTTATGTTTTCCCTCCTGGAACTTCTCTATTATGTATGCAGGAGAGGGCACACCAATTCTACAATGAGATATGTAGTCATTACACATCCCTAGTGTGTGGTGCAGCAATATTCTTCAATAATATTTTGATTTTATTTTTCTAAGATATACCCAACTTTTCTATATTGAGCAACAACTGAGGCAATTAGCACTCTTTAAAATAAGTAAAATTAAAAATGGGTTAATAATTAAAAACAGTGCAGAAGCACCAAAAGCCAATTAAAATGGCATTGTTGTGAAAGAGAACTTGAGACACTGGGAGACTAGGGTTTAAATCCCAACTCGGACTTGGAAATCCACTGGGTCACCTTAGGGTCACACTCTCAACCTCAGAGGAAGACAAAAACACCCCCCCCCCCCCAAGATCCAGAAACACAACAATAACAACATTATAGGTGCATCAAGACTCATTGAAAAGACCAGAAATCCCAGATTTTCTTTCTGTTATTTCACATTTTATTTTGGAGATTGATACACATTTTATGTATCTCAAAATATTTTCTATCAGCTCCTGGTATGATCGGAAAGATTTTATACCACTTCCCCAGTTTGGTTTAGTATAGCAAAGAAAAGAAATAAAATCTGGGACATTCTTTATCAGTCTGATTGTTCCCATGGCGAAATGCATTTCTTTGTGTTTATTCCCCAGAAATGGTCTTTCTGAAAATGTTTTTCAAAAAGCCAATTTTCCTTTCAGGATGACTTTGGTCATATATATTAGCAAATTGTTGTTACACTGACAAAAGCATTCTCAAAAAGTATTCAATAATATCATATCTTAAGCTGTAAAATCAGTTCCCACATAATAGGAAATGTCAGGAAAATGAGAGGCTGATTTATATGCAAATTTGTGTGTGGGGGTTTTGGGAAGAGGTATGGTGAAAAGGTGGCAGCTAAGTAATTCACAGAAAAGGATTGTCAGAGTTTGCAAAACAATGTCAATGTTACAGTACAGTAGCAAATCTTCAGCTGAGAGTTTACTTTTCAAGAGCCTAATGCTTGATATTTCTTTCTGCTGCTTACTTTTTCACAACTGAGCTGTATTTTTGCCAACCCTTTTAGAAGCATTCCTCCACTTGATTTTGCATAATCACTTCGTTTGCCTTTGACCATACAGTTTTCATTAGAAGTCTTTTTAATAACCTTGAATAGAGAGTAGGTTTGTTTGAATACCGGGCATCACTTAGTGAGAATCCTCATTGGGCTCATTGTCTTCGAACTTAATTAATTTTTTTCATTTTATCTGCCTATCCTGATTTTTATATCTAGCTAGGACATTGCCTCCTTCTCAGTTTCCGC